>NC_133769.1:108868895-108961454 GCF_003597395.2 Chelonoidis abingdonii
CACTTGCTGGTGGATTCTCTGCAGCTTGAGGTCTTCAAACCACAATTTTGAGGACTTCAATAACTCAGTCATGTGTTAGGGGTTGTTATAAAAGTGGATGGGTAGGGTTCTGTGGCCTGCTTTGTGCAGGAGGTCAGACTAGATGATCATATTGGTCCCTTCTGACCTACGAGTCTGAGTCTATAATGTGTTTTCTCATAGACAAGCTATGCCCACAATTTGTAGGAACCAAGGGATTATATCTTTCTTTTGTTTGGTACTGCATGGAGTAAATAAAATATTCATAGTTCTGGCTGATGGTAGGCTTAAATAGTCAGCAAAACTATCAGTGTGGACTTACTTTCAGAGTTACTTTAATAGCTGGACTTGGTAACTTCATACTCTGATACTAACTACATATTTAATCATATTACTTTTGAAGTAACAGATGACTTTTCTGCCTGAAAAGTAATCCTGCTTGTTGCTAAGGTGAAGGGCTTTCTGTTACAATTAAGATTACCTTTTAAAAAGTAAAAACAGCTTACTTAACAATCCTGTCATGTGTATCAGTGAAGTCACAGGGCACAGCATTGCCACAGCCTAATTTTACAGTTCCTGCACTCATGACAAAGGTAATTAGTTATTTATTATAAGCCAAAATTATTTCTCAAAAGAACTTTGACAGTCCTATCGACATATGTTCTTATGAAATCTCCTTGTATCTGCAGGCCACAGCCTTTTATAAACCTGTCTAACATTTCATTCATCTTTTTTTATATCTTCTTTTTTTGTCTGCAGAGTTTCCCCTTCAGATGCTGACTCCACAGCGAGTGAACAGTCCAGTGGGAGAGAAACAGAGGAAGAAACCGCAAGACCATCAACCACTGCCAATGAGGGCAAAACACGCAGAGCTCCAAAGAGTGGTTTGTTACCTTTTTTTCTTCAGTCTCTTGCTGCAGTGTTTTGGTAGGGCACACCTCAGATACATTTCAGTGCTGCTACTTTCTAAAAAGTAACTTTTGTCTATTGGATCTTGTTTTGGTTCTCCACCATTTTTTTCCCCTCTGTTTATTTTCTCTTTTCATACCTTGCAGTTGGAGAGCAGCATGTTTCTTTCATTCAGGCATGCATCTGATCCAAGTGATATAATACCAATCACCCTCCCTTCTCTCATCCAGCAAATATGTTTCTAATCATGTCATTATGACTCTGTCATTAGCAATCTTGCAGGAAATTAGAGGTGCAAGAAGATCACAACAGGACTTGACACCAAGGGGGCATATGTCTTTAACTGTGATTTTGAAAAACAGAGATTTAAAAGTAGTTTGGAGAGCTAAGAGTTTAAAAATCAGTGTGATGCTTGTGCATGGTATAATTTAGAAGCCAAGATTCCTTATTATTAGCATGAGTTTTGGTAAAGACTTGTTGGCATCTCATGGGAAATACTGCACGCTATTCAGCTCACCTTTGTCATGTTTTTATTCCCTTTTACCCCATTTTAAAATATTTAAAATGTTTGCATGAACCACAGGATTTTGATGAAGAGCTCACACTTCTGTTCATATTGCTTACTTCTCACTGGAGATTTTAGGACCAGATCCTCAGCTCATCAATCACGGTAGCTCCAGTGTGGAGGTCCAGATACATTACAATCCTGTTTTGTGCAAATGTCCTTAGTAGTAGTAAAACAGGAGAGAAGGGATTACTGGAAATACCACAGGCAAATCCCTCTATAAAATTGAAAGGTGTTCAGAGTTTTCCATGAGGTGCCTACTGAGGAATGCAATGCCAGTATACTTGAGCTAATAGCATACATTTCCGAGTGTACCATTGTGTCAGAGAAGAGATGATAATGAGTAAGATGCACGAGGTCTTTATTATAATATCAATCACTAGTTCCCTTCCAAAGCACCTGTTTTTCCCTAGTGTGTGCTTCTACTTATGCAGTGCTCAGAACACTGAATGATCCTGAAAAGGCTGCTTTGGTGAGGCTAGTTTACCTCCTGGATGAACATTCTGTTGTAGCATGTAAACAAACAAAACACAAAGTAGGCAAACGCTGCCAGAAAATCAAAAAGTGTGCTTCCTAATAAACTAGTATGCAATACGGGCCCCTTGTGTATATCTTTCACGAGGTGACCTTTTATTTTATAAGATGTCATCCTAGTGGCCTAGGGTGTATGTTTTAATGTCTTATGTTTTGCTATAAGGACCAGAATTAGTGCCTGAATAAATGGGTATATTATTAGTGTTTTATGAGGAGCTAATGTTGTTAAAGACTGTTGGACTACTACTTGTTCCAGTCTATGTGAATCCAACCCTATTCAATACTATCGCATTGCCTCCTGCTGGGAAACTCCCTGTTTGTCCCTTTGTTTCACATCTTCTTCCGAGTTTCCATGTTAGGCTTTAGGGAGTGTTAGAAGTTGTTACATCAAGAGCTAATTGTAGCTGTGTCTTAATTATCCGGAAAGATTTGCTGGAGAGCTGTGCAAAATGTGTCCTCTTTTTCCCTTCTGCCATTCTGGGGCCAAAGAAGCCATTTCTCAGTAATTGGTCCTCCTGATCAAGGGATAAAGGGGGCTATTTTTAATGTTCAAGACCAGACCCCACTGTAATGGTGTATTTTACTGCTGCTAAACTCCAGTGTCAGCCTCCTTTTCCTGCAACTAAGGCTTGGCAATCATGTATCTCAGCACCAGAGTACCCTTTTTATCATATATTTTTCTAAATACCATTTCTGCTGAATTATTCATAACTACGGTGTCATCTTTCTTTGCTTTCTCCTTTATGCTGTCAGGAACAAACAGAGTGGGTAAGTATCCAGACTACTGTTTGACAGCCTTTCTTTTACTCCAGTTTTGTGGTACAAATGTAAATAAAGGTCTTGAGAAAGTTTAACTAATTGTATCTGAAGTCTGAGTCAACTTGTCCTCAGAGTCTAAAAACTAAGATTGATTTTGAGCAATTTACTCTCAGAAAGAATACTCAACAACACAGATTATATTAAAGGGTCATTTGTTTATCCAATAGCAAGTGCATTTTTTCTAATTGAGCCTATTTTTTAATGATGTGATTTGTGATGTTTTGGCTAAAGTATTGCATGCTAAAGTGATCTCTGTTGTTCTTTGCCTCTTAGTTTCCTTCCTTGAACAGAATGTGAATAATTAATAATATCTTTTAAATGGCCAATATTTATGCTGCTGTGAACTCTGTCAGTTGTTCAGTTTAATGTAGTATATATTATTAGATAGCTCCTAGCCCTGAGTACTATCATTGTGACTCATAAATTTAAGTCTTTACTTCCAAGGGACTGGATGGCTCAAAGGGTTGATAATGGAATAATGAGCCTTGTTCACGGTTAGTACTCTGCCCAGGTCTGTTGGGACTAAAACTGATCAGTTGGCTATTCAGTGTCATCTGTGAAAATAGGTTGGTGGCTTTATTACTGTACCTACTACTGCCTATTGACTACAGTGGACTTTGGACGATGCCCATTGAAGGGAAATAGCTGCACTTGGACTTGCTTTGTGTTAAATTACAGGAACAAAATTAGAGAGGTTAGATTACATTTGTACAAGAAACTTCGGTTTTGTAAAGACAAGCTTTTGCAAAATTCTTAAAACCAATACAAATGTTCCATGTCTTTTGTTTATGTTCTAGTGGAAATAATTTTTAACTAAGTAGCATTCTCCTTTGCACTTGGAACCCAAGCCACTGCATTGTGTCAATTACTGAGAAGCTGAAAGTGAAAGTAACTAGAATTGACAATGAACAAGAAAAACTGACTAGTGTGTTTAAATTGTTCAAGAGGAAAGGAAACAAACACCATAGATAGCAAAAAGTAAATTAGGTGATTAAAATTATTTATTTTTAATTATCTGAGTTGTTGTGAGTAGCAAAGATAAACTCAATGAGATATCCATAGGAGATTTGTTATCCATTTTAATATTTAATATTATTTAAATAAAATGTTTAATTCTCTTAATTGTAGGTTAGCAAATTACAGATGTGATTGATTAATTGAAATAATATTACAATCATTTCAGAGACTTTTTTCCACTTTTAGTATTTACAGAAGGAGTTAGTTTTTGTCTTTTATTTTTTTGTTTAAAAGGACACAATCATCTTAAAATATGCTACTTTCTGCATTTGTATTAAAAATATTTATGATTATTGATGCTGAAAAAAATAAGGCAAGATAAAATTCTCTTGTTTTTTCCATGTGTTCCTTTAATGCTTTTGACAGCACTTTTTTGTATAGTCTGTTTCTCTCGTTCTTTTGTATAATTAGTCATTTAGGTCTCAGTCCTGCAAATTATTCCACATGGGCAGTCTCTAGGACCTATGCAGAGTTTTTCTGACTCACTTCTTAGGGCTTCCAAAAGCATAGAAGTGCCTTCACATGGAGTTTGTTGTAGGAATAGTGAGTTTCTTCCTTTGCTTGCAGTCTTTCATGCAGAAGCAGTGAGGAGAGGAACATAT
This sequence comes from Chelonoidis abingdonii, assembly GCF_003597395.2. Classification (NCBI taxonomy): domain Eukaryota; kingdom Metazoa; phylum Chordata; order Testudines; family Testudinidae; genus Chelonoidis; species Chelonoidis abingdonii. The sequence continues at coordinate 108,873,360 of NC_133769.1, forward strand.
TTTTTTCAAAAAGAAAAATATTATTGTAGAACCACAAAAACTGGCAGAAGAACATATAGGGGCAGGTGTAGTTCTTGAAAGTACTTTTAATTAATTTTGTTAAATTGACCATATTTCAGATTAACATTGTCTCTGTAGCTTTCGTTTATAGAATAGGCACTGTGAACAGAAAGTTATGGATAAGATTATTAAGGTTCTGACTAAGTAGTATAGTTGCATATTTTGGAACTCATTAACCGACTAGTACAAAAATGTAATAAGATATTTGATGAGCTCGTTATCAAGCAAATGCCCATTGGTTCCCTAGAATGACTCTTGTAGGTATATTTGAATTGTAGGTGTAGAAATTAATTTTCCCAACAAATCACAGCAAAGCACTATTTGTACAGCTAAACAACTAATGCTAGACTGTTTACCATCTGTTGGTAAGAAAAAACAAGCCATTAAAAAACTTAAATTTGTAAAAATTGGCTGTAAAACTACATTTTGGACAGATTTTTAAATCTTTGTTTAGTTGAAAAATTGCCCTCCCTATCACTTAGCATTTTGCAGTTCAACATTTTTATTGGCTTTTAAAACTCCATTTGTGGAATCTGAGCCTTCTTAAGTATTGTTATCAATAGTAATTTGTAGTATGTACTAGAGCATTCTAAATAGCTTTTGATGGAATAAAACTGGTTTGAACTTTTTATCTTTGTAAAATATTAAATACTTGATTTAAAAAAATAAAGAATGATCGTTCACCCTCAGGAAGAAAAATGTAAAACTTTTTTGTAATCTGCAAACTACTGAGTAAACTGCCTGCAATAAATCTGCAGCGGGTGGAAGACCTCCAGTGCAAATTAAGTGCAGTGGCAAAGATGGCATAATGTTGTAGTACACCATTTCACGTTATCTTCTATGGCCAGACATTTGACTGAGTTGATCCTACCTATGACACTGTCTTTTATTTTATTTGTTCTGGTCATTCAGGACCTCCGCAGCCCAGTAGTGGAAACGAGCAGCACTCCTCAGCCTCTATCTTTGAGCATGTGGACAGGATGTCTCGTTCCTCAGATGCAAGTAGACGGGTCCCCAGCAAGATCCAGTTGATTGCCATGCAGCCAATTGCAGCCCCTCCAGCTCAGAACCCAGCACTGTCTGACCGAGTAGCAGAGTCCAACAAAATTAACAAAGAGGTATTTTTCAGATAGTGTTTTTGTGTGCATGATTATAACAGGGTTCAAAAAAGAACTAGATGAGTTCATAGAGGATAGGTCCATCAATGGCTCTTATCCAGGATGGGCAAGGGTGGTGTCTCTAGCCTCTGTTTGCCACAAGCTGGGATTGTGCAATGGGATAGATCACTTGATGATTACTTGTTCTGTTCATTCCCTCTGGGGCACCTGGCATAGGCCACTGTCGGAAAACAGGATACTGGGCTAATGGACCTTTGGTCTGACCCAGTATGGCTGTTCTTATGTTCATGCAATGGTGTATATACAGTGGAATACACTTTGCTAATTGAGAAGGAGAGCAAAAAGGTTCTCATTTCCCTTATATGTTGAGAGTCACACTTCAGATCCTGTGAATGGTTTTTTCTTTTATAAGTATGTAGTCTTGAGTTGCCTGTTGTTTTGGGTCATAGAGAAAAGCCTGACCTTTTGTTTAAGCTCTAATTTAGATATATCTTAAAAGTAGAGTGGTGACACACTGTTTACCATGCAACCTTGAGTTACTATGCAGGTATTAATAAACACTCTGTGGTGCGTGGTGGCTCTGTAAATTTGTGTCACACCTGAATGGTTGGGTTATCTGGGTCTAGTTCTGCATGCTTCTCCCAGCTGCTGCTCGGTTTCTCATTTTGTACTTGATTGAAGATAGTCTCCTCCCTCTGCTTCTAGGTTAAAAGCTCAATTCGTCCTATGTGTTCAGTGCCTTACATAATATGTTGAAAAGTAAATTAATACATCTAATACCTGTAGACAGGGAAGTCCAGGAAAGGTAAATTTAACTACTAGGAAAAATTCTGCTATGTACATTTGTCTAATGACCTTTTTATACTTTTGTAAAAGATTATAGTGGATTTTATTTTTGTGCACCTCAACACAGTTCCACAAGCACAGTGGTCATTAAGGGCCTGATCCAGTACCTACTGTAATCGATGGAAAGAGTTCATTGACTTCAGTAGGTGTTGGACCAGCTCTAAAGGCACTGGTCTATGTTTAAACTGGTGACCTGAAGAACCTATTGCCAGGCCATGGAACATTCCACTCCGCCTTCCCTCTTCCAACTCCGCTTCTCAATCAGCTCCTTAAGTTCTTGCCCCTTGTATTATGAGTTTTTCTTTTTTTGTAAAAGGAATCAGAGACAGACTTTGGCTATAGCTATCAAAACTCTCTTATGATGGGTGCAGGCAGACACATGCCACATACACCCTTAGTTGCAATCTAATTTCAGTGGAGCAAAGTTTCTCTCAGCAACTGGCAGGACTTCTTGTTATTCATCATGCCTTTTATTAACACTCTGCCATTTCTCTCTAATTTCACTTGCTGTGTTGTTGATTATACCATGTCTGATAGCACATCTACCTGGGGAGATTATGGGTCTGTTACCTGCAAAAGGACAAGATAACTGAGGGAGGACATGTGTGCCAGTTTCAAGTTGCTTGCTTTAGCTCTGGCTATCCTTTTTATTGCACAGCAGTACTAGGCTCTATTTGCAAAAGTGTATCTCATGGTTTTCTCTTTTTCTGCCTTTAAGATACAAACAGCTTTGAGGCATAAGTCTGAGATTGAGCATCACCGCAATAAGATCCGTCTTCGAGCCAAGCGTAAAGGCCACTATGAATTTCCAGTTGTGGATGATGTGATTGTTGTTGATGCCAAAGAGCAGCATAGAATATACCGCAAAGCACAGATGCAGATTGACAAGATCTTGGACCCTGGGGGCAACGTGCCTACTGTTTTTATAGAACCCAGGAAGAGGTACAGACTGAGAGCCAGAGGAAGATTCATTCTCTTTTAGAATCAGTGTCAAGACTTGCAAACTACATCAGGCCTGTATTTCTGCACTTGGAGAGCTTAGAATCATTTTGTTCCCAAAGGAATGTTTGAATTGGAGAGATGAAAGGGTTAGGGTTATTTGGGGTGTTTTGGTCTAATCAATACATGCCAGAGGTTTTTTGGGTGGTGGTTGGGTTTTTTTTAGCAGCATTCAGAAGGCCATGTGGTTTTTTTTTTTTTCACAGGTTCTCATGGACAGTTTCTCAATAGCAGAACCAAACATACCAAAGGCATTTTTAAGGAGACGTTTATTGTGTGTGCTGCTACTTTTGCACACACTTTTGTTTAGTAGCTGCATAGGATCACATGGAAACTGTCTAATTCCTCTAGTGTAATTGTTAAATGCAATGTAATTTTGGGAGCAGACTGAAGCAGAACTACTTAATCACACACTAACCCCACACTACCACCACAATTTTTACTAAGTACACCTCTACCCCGATATAACGCTGTCTCGGGAGCCAAACAATCTTACCATATTGTAGGTGAAACCACGTTGTATCGAACTTGCTTTCATCCACCGGAGTCCACAGCCCCGCCCCCCTGGAGTGCTGCTTTACCGTGTTATATCCGAATTCGTGTTATATTGGGATAGAGGTGTTTCACAGCAACAAAATTTGAATTTACGTAAGAGCACTAACAGAGACTAAGGAATAAGGAAAAAAGTAAACGGCAAAGAATACTTTTTCATATCAAAACAAAGAAAAACATGTAGTCAAGAGATCATGAAAACTAATTATAAAATATATAAAAGTTCAAATTTATCTTTAAAACTCTGCAAATACCAGACAATAAAATCCCTTCTTCCATGTTTCTTCATGATAACCAGATGCACACAGCACTTACCCATCTCACAGACCTTCCCTCCTGGTCTTATATTTCAAGACAGTGTCTGCTCTGGGTCTTCTGTGTGGTATATGGACACAGAGGCTTTTTCTCTTGAGTTCCAGGTTCCCTAAAAACAGTCCTGCCTGGACCACTTCCACACTGAGAACAAACAAAACTTTTCCTCCACTGTGTCTTTCTTTCAACTGACCTACATACATCATTTTAAAGCTCAGCATATTCTCCAACCTGCAATCTGATGGTTACTTTGTCAGCCCCATGCTGCCATCATTTAGAATGCTGCAGCTCTGGAATGAGGAATGTCGGGGGTTAGGGAAACTGAGCTGGGATGGGAGGATCTAGGTCTGGCTTGGCAAGAAAAATGGGAATGGACAGGGTGAGACTGGGACAGGGCGACTGAGTATGTGAGGCAAGGAGATGGACTGGAATAAGAATCCTACCTGGAGCCTGCTAGTTGAGGAAAACAGGACAGGAACAAGCCAGAGTGGGAAGATATAAGACTGGGATGGTGACAGGACAAAAGATGTCAAGACTGGTGGGAAATGGCAGTAGAGTCTGTGTCCAACAGAGCACAGAGTTCCTATGTGATGATGGACGAGTCAGTTAAACCAAACTTTTCACGAGTGGTCGGTTCCTCATTTTCTGGGCGATCACCTTAAGACCCTGGGGTCTGATTAGCAGAATTGCAGAGCAATTGCAGCTTCAACTGATGTCAAAGGTGAGACTGCTCTGAAAATACAGAATGCTATATAATGGTAGGAACTCTGAACAGTCAGATCCTAGGTGTCTCAAATTGGGCACCCAACATTCCATTCCATCATACAGGCACTGTAATAGGATTGGCTGCTTATCAGATTCTGCCATTCAATTGCATTAGGGAGTACTGATTTATGTTTTATGTAGTTCTATTTCTGAAACATCCTAAAAATATGAAATGTAAATCAATACTCTCTAATGTGATTGAAGGAGACTGGAAGAATATATGAACTAATTAAATATTCTAGGTGCCAGCCAAGGTAGAAAAATTGTCTTCCAAAGCAAAACTGGCAGTTTTCATGTAGAATTACATATGACTGAGCTATTGCACTATACTTCACAAGAGATGACCCCTGCCTGAGGACTCTCTGAAATGTTCATGGCAGCAGCGGGTCATACCTGAAAGGGTGCACAGAAGAACTGAGGACAATCCATAACCAGCTATAAAAACCATTTGTATTTCCATAGAGGCACACTGCCTTGAACCTGTCTGTGATTCAGATGTACAAGTTAATCTTTGAATATTGGTTCTTTTTAAAGTAATAATAAAGGTAGTTCCATAGCGTTGCCTCGAATGGAAAGTGAGGAGAGAAGTATTTTGAACATTATAGAGAAGTGATGGCATAGCTGAGAATTTTGCTGTTAAACTATGCCATAGGTGAGATTGATGTTAGTGGTTTAAAATAGAATTTCTTTCACTTCATTAGCCTTTTGTCAAGAGTATCACACCATTTTGACTCAATTGGTTGCATACTTGCCTGTGGGTCAGAAAATTCTAGGTTGAAATCCTGCATCAGGACCCAATCCTGATATTACAGCCCAGTATTAAGGGCCTGATCCTTCTTCCATTAAAATGTTTGGCAAAATTCCCAGTGACTTTATGAAAGCAGGTTTGTGTCCTTGCATAAATGGGAATTATTACTAAGCGCATAACGGATGCTGGATTTGCCTGAACAGTCGCTGCATCTTACTCACTACTTTGTGAGGCACTTTGGGGCTTGGTATTTCTTGCTCAGTGTTTCCCATTATGCTTTCCCATGAGCCATCAAAGTGTGGAATCAGGAAAACAGGACTTGTGGCTGGGAGAGAACTCACTTAGCAGAGGGGGTCCTGAAGCACAATATATCAAAGCAGAAATATGTTAGGGAGTGTTGGAATACCTTCTAGCACATAGATCTTGAGATAAAAAACAGTAGAATCTCCAACTTTTTAAAAGTTCTAGTAAGACAGAAGTCACTGAACTTTCTCTTGGTTTTTATTTCTCTTCATTCCTTTTTTTAGTTCACGTGCAAAACGTTCTCCCAAGCAGCGTCGGAGACATCAGATAAATGGCAGCCCTATTGATGCTGAGAAGGACAGGCTAATCACCACTGACAGTGATGGGACATACAAAAGACCACCAGGAGTCAATAATTCTGCATATATTGTATGTTTGTCTCTTAGATTACAGGAATACACTGATAGTTCATATGATAACTGTGGCTTAGACAAATTTCCTATTTTCCTGGCATGTTCTGAGTGGCTACTTCTAATGTTAATTCCATTTGGTTGAAAATGAGTGAGTTAAGAACCTCCTGTGCAGAATGCTTGGGTAAAATAGTGAAAGCCTGTAATTTTCCACTCATGTTAGCATTGCTTGGCCTTCAGAACAGAAGCACTGAAAAGCATTTTTATCATTCCCAATAAACTATATAATGAGAATTGAAAATGGGGCCATAAGGAACAGTAATCATAGGAAATGCTATGAAATGGAAAAAGGATTCTCCAATGAGCAGCATTAGAAACAAAAATATAAATTCTAGAAAAGACCCATCACATGAAAACGTGTGTATGCTACAGGATCCTTTGAGCATGGTCAGTTCCGTACATTTTAGTCCACATTGCTGGTGATTAAATAATCCCAAATGTTATAGGACATTTTCAGGTAATGAAAAACTGAAGTCCCTTAATGATAGATTTTCTTTTCTTTAAATTTAGATATTGGTGCAGAAATAACTGAAATCATTCTCAGACAGTATCTAGCAAATTAGCTTTATTTCCATGTAAAAAGTAGTGACTAAGAACTTTTAAGTTTAATAATATCATGTAATAAACTGCACTTAGTGTGCTTCCTGGACTGGTGCACCCGCACTCTGACCACTAATCAGTCTTCACTCAGACTGCTGCTAACATTCAAAACCTCTGGACAGTTTCAAACAGTTTCCATTTTAAAAAATGTAGTGAAGGACCATAATGTTTCTTTCTGTGGTCTTCATCGGCGTTCAGACATGCACAGTGTTCATTTTAATGTCACCTGTATCTGAATGAATTCTAGTCCGCAGCTATTTAATTGAGACTTTTCACATAGCAAGCTCAGCCCTTTTGGCACCCATGGAGAGTTGGCCCTCAGCATTCTAAACTGCCAGTGAAGTAGAGGGGTGTGGCTTGATAGTTGACACTGCAGCAGGCATGCAGTGGCAAGAAGGAGCTGGCACAATAAGTCTGCTACTGCAAAGCTGCGTAACTTCCTCTTACTGAGGAGCAATATGCTCCTGAGATAAGACTGTATGTAGTAACTGTGCTGCTACATCAGGCTGCTGTCAAGTAATTGCTGCTCCCGGGCACTATTGTGAATCCCTTTAACACGATGCACTTCAGTTCAGTTTCCTCACAGCTAACCGCTTAGCTGTTGAATAGCTCCTGTTCTGTGTTGCTCAGGATACTCGGAATTGTTTCATATTTTGGCTAACGTGGTCAGTTGTTACACAAAGACTCAACTCACTCTGTAGAGCTGCAAAGATTCAGAAAGACTTCATTTAGAGCAGGGGTGGGCATACTCTGGCCCAGGGGCCGCATCTGGCCCTTCAGACGTTTTAATCCAGCGCTTGAGCTCCTGACTGGGAGCAGGAGCCGGGGCTTGCCCTGCTCTGCATGTGCTGGGGCTCTGTGTCTCTCCCGGAAGCAGCGGCATGTCCCTCTCCGGCTCCTATGTGTGGGGCAGCCAGAGATCTCCACATGCTGCCACTGCCCCAACACTGCCCCTGCAGCTCCCATTGGGCGGAACCATGAGCATTCATGGCCCGCCATACAATTTCCATACCCAGATGTGGCCCTTCGGCCAAAAAGTTTGCCCACCCCTGATTTAGAGAGAGAGAGAGCTCAGACTGTCAGCTTCTAGCTAAGTCAGCATTCACTATGTGATTTCAGATACACATTCATTTACAAGCCACATCATTCTAGTGCAGCTAGGTCTCTGTCGGGTGGTACACTGCTCCCCACCTAGTATCATAGTGAGGGAGCTTAAATTGGCTGAAACATTTGAACTAAAATGACTCTCTGGTAGAATTGGGCAGGTTTTGTCTGGCACTCACACAGATGCTTTAAATCTGAACTTGATTTTGGTGGTCACAGGAGTTAAGGCTAGAAGGAACCACCAGATCATCTAGTCTGACCTCCTGTATGTCACAGGCCACCGACATCACCCCGCACACTAAACCCAACAACCGAATGGAGACCAAAGTGTTTCAGCCCCCAGGAGATTAGGTGGTTATGCTGCAGGGAGAGAATAGGAGGGACTGAGGTGCACCAGTGCCTGAAGCCCCTGCAATGGCAGGGAAATGAGTAAGTGAGATGTACCCAGATAATCCTGGCAAGTAACCCACCCCCACATGCTGCAAAGGAAGGCAAAAAAACTCCAAAGTCACTGCCAATCTGACCTGGGGGAAAATTCCTTCTTGACCACATGTATGGCGATCAGTTAGACCCTGAACAGATGAGCAAGAAATAGCCAGCAAGCGCCTGAGAGACAGAATGCTCGATGGTATCTCAGAGCACTGGCCCGCCCCGTCCAGGGTCTCATCTACAGGTCTGGCCACCCCTGATGATGCTTCGGCAGAAGGAGAGCCCCCCCCCCCACCAAATTCTTAGGGGGCGGAGGGAGGAAATCCCTTCCTGATTCCTGCAGGTGGCCAGCTGAAGCTCTGAAGCATGAGCTTTTAGGAACATAGGACATAAACCAGAAATGAGTCCTGCCGCCTATCACCACCAGCAACGCTATCATAGAGTCGCATCGATCAGTTTGTGCTGTTCCCTCGTGTTGTTTGCCTGCAGAACTACTATTGGGAGGCAGTTCTAGAACTCTCCCCTCTGATGGTTAGAAGCCTTCTTCTGATTTCCAGCCTGAATTTGTTCAGAGTCAGTTCAACCCATTTGTTGTTCTGCCAACACTGTCCTGTAGCTTAAATAGCTGCTCACCCTCCCTGATATTTACCCCTCCCCCAATGTATTTATAGAAAGTAATCATATCCCTGATCAGCCTTCTTTTTGCTAGGATAAACAAACCAAGCTCTTCTGCTCTCCTCTCATAAGATAGGCTATCCATTCTCTCCTGATCATACTAGTAGCCCTTCTCCGCATCTGCTCCAGTTTGAGTTCATCTTTCTTGAACCTGGGTCACCAAAATTGTACACAGTATTCCAGATGAGGTCTCACCAGTGCCTTGTACAGTGGCATTAATACTTCTCTATCTCTACTGGAAATGCCTCGCCTTTTTCACAGCTGCATCCCACTGGTGGCTAATAGTCATCCTGTGATCAATCCACACACCCAGGTCTCTCTCCTCTGTTACTTCCAACTTGTTCTAATCCTTGTTCAGAAGTTAAATGTCACTGTGACTTAAAACTGTGTATGTAAAAATCTGTCTGACTCCTGCTTCCATTCTGTCTTCTCTGTAGTCCGATCCTGACCTGCCTGCAGAACCACAGACACCTTCTTCTCTTGATCTCGGGAAGTACCCAGGCTTGCCTCCCTACCCAGCCTCTCAGTACATCCCTCCACAGCCATCCATTGAAGAGGCCCGGCAGACCATGCACTCTCTTTTGGATGATGCCTTTGCCCTGGTGGCTCCCAGTAGCCAAGCAGCCAGTTCCACTGCCATCACGTCACCTGGGGTCTCTGCGGGACAGCCGGTAAACAACACTCCTGCTCGAGCAGGGAGGGGAACCACATGCCCCCAGTGGGGATCACCATATGGTCCAGTCCAGGCAGTAAACAACCCATTTAGCGTGAGTGATACAACTTGAAAGCCTTTTCTGGGCAGGGTGTTAGGACCAGTTGAGCCGTGGTCACTATTGTTATACCTTTTAGATCAGGGTTCATCACGGATATTGAGCAATTACGGGAATCAGGGGTGTCCGTGATGTGAAGTTACAAAATGTGGGAGTCACTATTTATACCACCCTGTGAACCCTTTTTTTTTCCCTACTTCAGAGGCAGATAGGAGTTCTCTTTTAAGAGAACGCTTTCTTGGTCCACTCAGGTGTGATCTTTCACAGATCAGTCTTGGTATTTAAATGAATAATATTTCTTTTCTGAAGTCTGTTTTAGCTTAGTACCTATTTAGAGCCCGTAAAGATAAAGTTCTAAGTATTTAGCCAGAGTTTCCACCAGGACATTTGAGACCAGGACATCCTGATTCCACCTCCCCTGCTCTAACCATTAGACTATGCTCCTGTATGAAACTATGAATAGAGCTGGAAATCTTTTATACAAAATACATCACTTTAGACAGGGATAATTTAAAATCTAGCACTACCTGTGTGCCATTGGCTCCCCCCACTCACACAAGGTAAAATAAAAGCGCAGTTTTTCATAAAATTTATATTTAGATACACATTGAAGAGGACCTTGAGCTGCAAGTCAGAGAACATATTTTCAAAAGGTGGGTAAGCCACATAAGGAGCATGGGCAAACATAGAAGAGCTAGTTATCCTGTTGGAGCTGCACTTCCCAGGTCGTCTTGTACCACTTAACAAAAAATATTTGTAAATCTTTGTCTGTAAACTTGCAGTCAGACCACACATAGGCCTGGCAATTGGGTCTCATTCAAACCGTAAAAGACTGACTGAAATTTCCAATTTATTGATTTTATTTTTATTCATTTATTTCCAACAGAGATATGTGGAATTTGGAATGACTCCTCCAACAGCGCCGGGTCTGCTGCAGAGGTACCTTTTTGTTCATGGAATTATAATTACTATTAATATTACATTAGCTCCAAGCAGCCCTACTGAGATTGAGACCCTACTCTGTTAGATACTGTGCAAAGTCAGGGTGTCAAACAGATGGCCCACAGGCCAGATGTAGCCTGCATAAAGTATTTATGTGGCCAACATGACATACTCAGATTATGTAGATTCCAAGTTTTAATTAAAAGGCAATAAATTTCGAGCCTTCATGGCTGCAAAGATAACCTTCCAAATGTGAATGGAGCATACCACTGAGTGCCAGAGTCTGCAGAGAGCCTGAAACAATGACTCAAACATGTGTACCCTGTTAATCTCATTGGAATAACATTTGTAAAGCCCAGTGATGAAGAAGTGTCATTGTCAACATTAACTGTTCCATTGCTCAATCATTTTAATAGATGGAACAGGAAAGAGGGTGGGAGTTGAGAGTTCCAGGGAGGAAAGTGCAGAGGGAAGAACGGAAGAGACTTAAAAGAGGGAGGGAGGGGAAGGAAGAAAAACACAGGGCAGGAGTAGCATCGGCCCAAAGGAAAGCTGAGTATCTCAATGAACAATCCTGAATATGTCAAAAAGTTGCTGAGTAAATAACTAATAAATAAAAGTTTAGTTACTACATAGAGGCTGTCTGTATCTTTCCCTTAATCTTTATGCAAACCTCTCACTGATGTCAATGAGAGATGCACTGTGGATTGAGGAGAACATGAAGTCCTGAATTTATATCCTGGCCATGGACCATAATTAAACATGTAGTTAAACTCCTCTGAGTAGATTTGACACTTTTGGTATAAACACGTATTACGAAACAGTCTCTGTCCCAATGAGCTTACATTCTAAACAGACAAAGGGTGATGTGAGGGCAAACAGAGCACAAAGAGGTGGAGCCCAGAATACAGCTCAGGTGTCCTGCATAGCAGTCTAGTGCACTCCCCTTTGCACTAAGTTGCTTCTCCTGTCTTTGTTTCATACATATAAAATGTGTAAGCCGTATGCCAATGAGAGAACGCTTTCTTTGTTGGTGGGCAGCCACTTTTGCAATGGCTAAATATATGGAAACTCCATGCTTGTTAACTCTTTATTTTACTGGGCAAATGGAGATACGAGCCCCAGTCCTTTGAGAACTTCATGGATACATCCCTGCAATTCTCATGCCAGAGTTGGGAAGTTAGCTATATTCTGAGGACACGTGCTTGAAGAGAGGTATGAAAGGAACTGTATGATCCCTTCCGTATCTCTCAGTGCTCTGCTCATAGTGCAGCAGCGGGCTACAGGAAGCTCATACTTTGCAGTCTCTGCCTGATGGAAAAGCACTGTGGTAGTTATGGGTGATTAAGGTTTGTGCCAGATGCTGAATGAATAACGGAGCACTGCCCCATGCTCAAATCTCAGATGTTAATAATAAAAAGAAATTAAATTAACTAACCAGTAAATCAGTGCAACCAAATGTACTTCACTCCACCCAAAGACTCCCTCTTGCCCTTCCCCTCTGCCCTATAAATAAATGCTCTTCCCTTCGTGCCTTATAGATTAAGAGATTCAACTTATTTTGGGCCAAGTAGGAGTAAATTCCAGAGCAAATGGGACCTCTCAGAGAAGGCCAGGTAGCAGGCCCACATCTATAACTCAGTGGGGATCTATCTCAGTAAGCTCTCTTGGCCCTGCTGTGGTAGTCTCATATGAAGAAGGAGGTGAGAACATCTCAATCTATGTAGATAAATAAGGGAAACATTATTCCTTGTAGTTTACAACTGAGAAATGCCTCCCTTCCCTCCCACCTCCAAATTTACTATTTGGCTTTCCCTTTAATTCCCATATAATCACAATTTGTCAATATACAATATCAAATGGGAGCAAGTTACAGTCCCAAAAGCTTACCCCAGTAAAGGGAAGATCACCTGCTAACCTAGGAGACAGACATGTCAGAGCACAAATTCTCATCAGGACAAAGCTCCAAGAGAAAGTCAGGGTCTGATGTATGCATAATGTATTACTTCATTTTTTATTTCTTTTAAAATGAATGTAGTTCTTGGAGAAGGACTGCGCTGACAGTCCTAGGCACTGAAGTCTGCTATCTGCAGAATGGGGATGGATGGCTTTTGCCTGCCCATGGGACAACTGAAAGGATCACCTCTAGAAGAGGAGAGGGGAATAAAGTCCCCATGCACATGTGCTCTTTGAGGTCTTAGCTGATACGGCCAATCATGACGTGAGAAGATGATTTTGTGATTGGGACACCAGCACGTTAGAAACTGTACTGAGATCACCAACTCTCTGTATGTAGGTCACCACTAGGCATCAATTATTAACAATTGCATTCACTCTCAACCTGTCTCAGATTTAGAGAAGCGGCCTAATGGTAGAAGGCTCTGTAGCTAGTTATCAAATCCTTGAACAAGGCAGTACTTTCACTGTGTATTACTTTTTCAAAAGGCTATGAGTCCCTTGACACAGGCCGTTTGAATTTCCTTAAGTTAAACATTAATACCACCATTGTTGGTGGTGGTGGAAACTCAGGACCTGCTAGTGCCAGAGGGTTAAAGTAACAACCTGCAAGTTCATTGACCTGCACAGGAAGGTTTCTTTGAAGACAGTATAAAATACCAGGGGTGCTTCAATTTAGATTGTATTGGATCAGGGAAGCAATGTGTTGTATTCAAGTAAAGAAGGTTACACTCATTTCCTGAAGACAAAGATAATGAAACTGCTAGAAACGATGCAGAAAGCTATAGAAATAGGAAGGGGAGTGTTTCGAAATCACTGCAGTAGGCAGACATTACTAACGTCACAATCCAGTGGCTTAAATAGCCAATGCATGGAACAGTGATTGGGAAACCAGATTATTTCTTTTTCTCTGTACTAATGCAATCAACATATTTAATGGACTGGAACCAACCTGGGCAGAAAGGCAAAACATGTAAAGTTAGGTCACTTACCTACTGTGCTGATACTGGGGCTTAGCAGCCATTATCATGGTATGAATGTTGCATCGTGCAATAGGCGTACACTGAGCTTGAGCATATTGAGAATGTCTAAATCTAAAAATTGATTTGCAAAGGGATTTTTTCCAATTAAATTTGCTAGAAGTGAAACCTTTCCATTGAAAATAGAGAGGCCAGATGGAATGCTGGTCTGGAAGATAGAAGCCAAGACTGGAAAGTCAGTCTGATCCAAATTTGGACCAGCAATAGCTAGGAAATGACACAGGTATCCATTTTGCATCATCTGTCATGGATCTCTGACTAGTGGTAAAGAGTAGCTAAAACCATCATTTATTATAATGAGAGGTTTGAGGAGAGCTGTTAACCATGAACTCCTTTCATCTACAGAAGAGCAACAATAATGGAAATATTTGTGCCCCCCACTCAAAAAATAATTTTGCTCAAAAATAACACCCTCAGCCTTAATATTGGGAGGATATTTCCTTTGAAAAGAAACATCTAAAATTAGTCTAATAGATTATTGATTATAAGGTTCCAATTTGGTGCTGTAGACATGAAATACCATATGAGTGCTTCTCTCACTATTGCACTCTTACTGGTCCCCAGATAACAACCCCAAATAGGCATTGTTAAACCCCATTCATTTTAATGTCCCGTGATGCTTGGAAAGCTGGTTCCAAATCACTTCTATGGAGCTGCTGAGTAGATAATTGGGAACAAGTCCATGGGAGATAGGAAGAGTGTGGCTGTTCCAAACTAAAAATGTGACTCTTGAACCCTTCCGAACTCTTTCCTTTAGGCTGTATCCTAAATGATTAATATATTGTATTTTAAATTACTGGTTTCTCTGTATTAGGTTCCACATCCCATTTCTGAGTCATGCAGTCCTCTGAGCCTTTCGTATGTAGGTCACTGGTACAAATGCCCCCCAGGTCAGCAGTGGCTTGAGTGAGATACAATCAGATGACTGTTTAGTGGTCCATGTTAATGAGTGGAATAAAACCTAGGGAGAGTAAATAGCCCAATTCCTAGGAAAAAGCTGCTCCGACGCCAGGGTGATGAGCATAGTATAGAAACTTGGGCCCCAGTCCTGTAAGATGCACTGTGTTCCTGCAAAGCTCATTGCAGGATCGAGGGTACAGTTAAATGTGAGTCCATGTCACAGAGAGCACTTTCACAATGAGCACTGATTGGCACCATTTTGACACACTCAGCAGAGAAACTGAGACTTTGATAGACAGTGGAGATCAAGGTAATCCTTAAATGTGATCTCTCCAGCTCAGGGTGAGGCACATTGGTATAACAATTCCTCTCCAGCGCTGTCAGTCTGACACGTTTTATTAATGCTAATTCACCTTAGGATACCCTTGGTAAGAAAACATTTGTGGAATTATGATTATCACCATTGGTGGAGACTGCCTTTGAATAATTGCACTGCAAGAAATAGGGATGTTAACGTACGTCCTCTGGAACTGTCGTGACACAACATGACTTGGTGTGATGTATCATATATAATCACAGGATGCTTGAAAATGTCTAGAGCTCAACACAGCAAATATTCTGGACACTTAGGGAAGTACCCATAAACCAAATGGCATCTCTGTTTGCCAAATACATGTTACATTTTGCACTTTCTTCCTGTTGATTTAGATCCAAGCCCCTGACTCAGCAACATTTGTCAGAGCAGTTTTTGGGTCCCTAAATTAAGCAGGTGCATTTCTACTGAAGTCAGTGAAGTTAGAGGAACCTGCTTACATTAGTAGTGAATTTGACTATCTCCTGTTCCGAGGTCGCTCTGAGGTAGTAGTGATGATGGTTTTCCTCAGCAGAAAAGTAAATCTTTCTTTTTTTCAAACCCTTCTCAGTGCATTGAAGCCACCCCAATCTATGAAAATACTTGGGTTTAAACTCCTGTGTTAGTCTTTGTACAAGCCTGTTCTTATGAAGTGCATGTTATGAAAGAGGATTGTGGTAATGTAGTTGAATTCTTTTTGTAGCAGCTATGGTAAAACTATGCATGAGTGATCATAATAGGGTTAAGTATAAGGGACAAGTGTAAATGTTTTCACAGTGGAAAGGTCAGTTAGTGTGATCTTATGTTGCTCTACCAACAGGCAAAGTTTTGGCCCGGGTTTCCTTCAGCCTGTAGAGTTAATGCACCCAGACCAGCAACAATCCGATGTTCAGTATTCCTCCAGAGGGCTATGCCCAGAAGAAATGCCATCAGTGGCACGGCCACGACCGGTTGGAAGCACTGCAGGTAATTTTGGTTTATACTGAACACGCGCTGCAATATTACACCTTTTTCAGATATGTTCCATATATAGTTGTCCCTATTAAAAGTCATCCTTTGCCATCAGGTGGTATTATGGTGACCAGATAGCAAGTGTGCAAAATTGAGGTGGGGGATGATAGGGTCTGGTGTAAAAGAAAGATTCTAATATCAGGACAGTCCTTATAAAATCGGGACAACATCTGATCACTGTCCATGATACACTCCAAACTTAGGCTTTGTTTTCACTGCCAACTAACTATTGCTAGCTATCCTTGTATAAAATTCTAGTGGAGACAGGGCACTGAAGTTTTTACTGCTAGCTTGCAAGGCAAGGTCATCACTATACCCAGGCCTGAGTCTCTCTGCCTCTTGGTAAAAAAAACTACAGTGCCACTAGGCTTTTTCAATGGGATAGCTAATGTGTATTAGTTATCCTGTGGTTAAAACCTCCCTTTTTTTGGTAGTGAAAAAATAGCCTTAGCGTAGGAAATAACTTCAGCATTTCAAAAAGAGTTCAGTGAATGTTGTCTTTTCACAGGTGACCACGGTATTTCCTTTGTGGTAAATTAAATGGTAACTGGTGCCTTCTGGAGAAAACATTCCATTCAGAAAAATTTTGCCTATTTATTCTGCATCTTTTTTTCTTTTTTCTTACTAGGGATATTTGCATAAAAACAGTATCTGAAGAGTCTATCCATTTTCTGCCGTATCACATGAAATCATCTTCCCTGACTGTGAGACAATTTCCATAGCAAACAAGGTTCTAACTTCACATTGGGTTTAAGTGGCAGGAGATGATGAACTCTTAAGAAATGAAGATTCTGTTCTCATGTAAATTTCTCTATTAACTTTCTTCCAAAAAAGAGAGAATTAAAATACCGAAAATATAGGTGTGCTCAAGAATTTCTAAATTAGACATGTCCATGTTGTAGTCCAGAGAATTAACTTTGACCTGCAGCTGTCCTCTCCCTATAATTGTGCAAAGTGATGGTGGTGAAAGGGTTCACTATTTCATAGATGATTTAACATATTATGTATACTGTTCCTTAAGTGTCTATGGTTGGTCAGCTGCGGGTTTTTGGTTCTGGTGAACTCAAATAACCAGGTTTTATCCTTCAATTAAGGAAGATACAATAACTAAATATCAGTTTTATAATTTTTTAAAAATTTATTTTAAGGAAAGAAGAGTAAGGTAAATATTACATGTAAGTTAGGCAACTTGTCTATGTGCCCCCCACCCCCACACGCACAAAACATGGTCACTGAGTATCAACAACTCCTGTTTTTCAAAGTTTTCAGTGAGGCATCTGCAGATCTTTAAAGTTATTTCGCTCCTACTGCATTTACAGAAAAATTTTGTCCCATCATAAGAGAAAATTTGTTGAAAAGTAAAATTGGTATGTTGCTAAATGTGACTCTTGTAATTAATGATAGTGGCTCTCCTGGCATTCAGTAGAAAGCAGTGGGAAAGGAGTGGATTTAGGTTCCAGGCTGAGTTCATAAAGGAAGTAAGCTGTGTACTGGCCTTCCCGTTGATTAATGTCGGTACTGTTTAATCTTTAAGCACAAACTAAAGCAGGAAAAAACATATACAGGAATAGCCATTCATGTTGTGGCTCTGAGGGATGAAACAGAGAACAGTGTGCAGACTTGGGGTCTTTCGGGTTTGTCGGTGCAATAGCAAATGTCTCCTCTTTGCTGCCAGATCACTAGCATTTAAAATTGTAAGGGCTTTCTGTAGTCTTTGTTTTAATGACTGGCATACACCTGAGGGGTACATTCTGTGTCTGATGGGCATGTACGTGCAATGTTCGTTATCAATTAAAGGTAATGAAAAATATCGAATTTCGAGTGAGCTGCACCAGAGTAAAATGGTTTTCTCGTTCTCCAATCTGCATTGGTATTCTTCTCTCTGCTGATCCTGATTAGTGTGTTAAACAAAAACTAAGCTTCTTTTTCTTCCTGCCTCCCAGCCCCCCCTCCAAAAATTTGTGTGTTAGCTTTTTGTCATTTGTCTGCCCTGCAAGCTTACTGTGTATAAAGATGAAAAACCAATATTTGCTTTTAAGGTTCTCAGATACAGCACCTCACTCAGGTGGGAATTGCTAGCAGAACTGGAGCCCAGCAAGTGGAGATTGCCTCAGTCAGAGCAGGGCATGGCCAGCCGGGGGGACCAGGGTGGCCCCAGTATCGTGGAGAGGATGAATATGCTAGGAGAGATGGAGTGAGTACTGTGTTTCACGTTTAAATAGTTTCTGAAGCAGTGATATGTTCAATTTTTACCTTCCTTGCTGTTTGGAATTTCTTCCGATGATTCTTTCACTTGCTTTTTCTGACGACCTCCACTTACTCTTCCAACCTTCACTAGTTCTTCTAACCTGTCTTGCTTGCTATTCTTTCACCTCCGCTTCTCTCACCTCTCACTCATTCTTTCCAAACCGCTTCCTCGCTCAAGGCCTTTAACCACTGTGTTCTGGTTATAGTTCACCACTTCTACCCCGGAGCTCCAGCAGAGGTCGAGTCTGCTTTCCATGCACATCTTTAATTTGAGATAATTGCAGTTAGAAAACACTGAAGTAAATGGCCCAGGTTCTCTGCTGGCATGCATTGGCACAGCTCAATTACTTCTATGGAGCTGTGCTAGTTCATATGGACAGAGAATCTGGGTACTGAACGTAGCATTAGATGTATCGTGTACTGCAGTAGAGGTATTTCTGGACAAGGTGTTTTCCTTTCACCTGTCAGCAACATATCTGTTCATTTACTTATACTACCAGACAGGCACCATGATTTGACAGAATACTGCTCCAGAAGATGGAATTTCCAATTAAACCATAAGTGTTACGATGTTTCGGCTACTGTATTATTTTTCTCAGGAGATGTAGATACCTGTCACCAGCGTTTCATGCACTTGGTCTTTAAACTATCCCTACCCATACTGGCCTGTGATAACCCCTTTATGCTCTGCCTTTCCACCGCACACTTAAGTTGTCACGTCTGTCCAAATTCGTCCCCTCCCTGAGGAAGAGAATTTTCTCCGTTTGTGTACTTCCAGCAGCATTTGTCCCCACTAGCAATCACCACTATCCATATTCCATGTTGTCTTAAAATAGATGTATTTAATAAAAAATATCGAGAGGTTCAACAAAAACAAAATTAAGCAGGATCGGGGCCTGATTTCTCAGAGCTGCGGAGCACTTCCTCTTAACGTCAGTTGGAATTATGGGCACTCAGTACCTCTGAAAATCAGACAGAGTGTAAATGTGACTCTCCTCATACTATGCAACACATAGCTAACGAGGCCAAAATGGTCTGTCTGCCTAATGTAGCTAGATATCTGTACCCCTGTTCCATGCTTAGGAATGTGGTATCCAAGTAACTCATTCTGTTCTGGTCAGCATAAGCATCTTAATGCTCTTTTACACCTAGACCAGCACTCAGCGGAGAGATGTTACAGGCTCTGTTGCATGCCTCTTCGAGTGACATCTCGGGGTCAGTGTTGGTTGTCAGCTCTCATAATTCGTCCTTAAGCCCTTTCCTCAGGCAGCTCAAGTGACTTTAGTTTTATAGGACTTTTTTCTCAAGTGCATATGGAATATTATATCATTATTACTATTTTATTACTTGTATTACAGTATTACTCAGACTCCAGTTAGGATCAGAGCCCCATTTTGCAGGATGCCAAGTAAACGGGTTTTTTTTCAGACATCAATATCTCTCATACACACTCTTCCAATGTTATCTCTGTGTTATCATACATTTCATTAAATTATTTTTTCCTTGATAGACAGTCTCTTCATTTTTGCCCATCAGTTGTCTGGGTGGTTAGCGAGCATTTCAAGGCTTCTAGACCCATTTCAAAGGATTGTATTGCCCTTATTTTAAGTTAACTGTTCATGTTACCATTTCAAATAGACAAGCATCGCTCTAATGTGGTTTCAGCAAACATCCTCTCCTTTAGTCAACTGTAGTAGCAATTTACTTATGTTCTCTGCTTTTTTCCTTTCTGATTGCTATAGTTTGTATGCAGATGCTAATGAGTTTTTCTCAGTTTGCTAAAAAAAAAAAAAAAAATTGTGCAGATTATAACATTGACTAAAACCCTACAGAACATAGGTTCTGTTTCTTGTCACAGAGCCCACCTGAATGCCTATTCTGCCTCTCCAGTGGGGCAGTCATTCTTTCCCTCCTTCTTACAAAGGGTAATTAAATGGAAAAAGAGAAAAAAATGCTAAATCCGTGCCCTAATCTGATAGTTTCCTGTAACAGAAAGGAAGTTTTTTCTATTGCATTTTCACAGACTAATGTCTTTCACTAGTTCAGATCTTTGCAATTCTCCTCTTTGGAAAGATGACATCTGGACATCTTAAAAAGTTTTATTTGTTATGATCACATTCCTCAGGTGTGATGTTTCCTATATGCTTGGGACCCTTTCACCAACATTCTTCTGCCTCTCTCACACTCTCACTCACCCTCTCTCATATGAACACATTTCTGACATTATCTGCCCCAGTAAGGAAGATTAGAACTAGAATATTTTCTTCCCTAGTGGACACAGATGGTTTCTGATTTTTTCATGTTCCTGTGATGGCCTCTATTACCTTACAAGATTCTTACCTCTGCTTCCCACAGTCTGCACTCTCAGATTTTCTCTGGAATATGCTAAGTGTGGCAAATTGCCGGTACTATTCTGCTGGTTCTCGCGCTTTCTCTTCTCTGGGATAGGTTCAGGATGCTATTGCTTGCCTTTGAACCGGTTCTTAATTACTCCACTGGTGTCCTTGGAGGAGGGGAGTGGAGAGGGAGGGACCTGGGCCCGCCGTCTACTCCAGGTCCCAACCCAGGGGCCCTGAGGGTTGTGGTGAACCACTTGAACTAGCGGTTCCTTCCCCTGGGTTACTTCCCTCTCCTACCCTTCAGCTTGTGAAGGGCTTCTTGCCTCCCTTCTACACAAGCTGGTGCCCTTACCTAGGGTTTCTCTGGACTTCACAATCCACCGCAGCATCCTCCAAACTTTCTATTTCTCCTTATCAAACTCTTCTCTTCTGCAACCTGCACTCTGCTCCAATCAACCTTCCTCCTTCAACTCCCACACTGTCTGACTGAAGCAGGGTTTTTATCACATGACTGAAGTCAGGTGCTCTAATTGAGAGTCAGGTGCTCTAAATGGCTACAGGTGTTCTAGTTAATCTAAAGCAAACCTTCCTCCCTTGGCAGGGAATAAGGCCCCCTGCTAACACTCTCATGCTGCCCTCTGGCCATGCTGTATCACATAAGATATGAGTCTTCAGTCTTGCTTCCTGACCCAAAATCAACAAACAGGTCACTACACTTCACCCTACCCTTCCACTAAACTAATCCAAGAAGGCTTGATCCAGACTCCTTTGAAGTCAATAGGAGGCTTTCCATTGACTTTAGAGGGATTTGGATAGCTAGAACAAGTTATAATATTTCTTTTAGGAAACAGTAAAATACTACACTCAGAAATACAGCCATCACTGTCACTCTTTCTGTGTCAAAATAGAGCGTATTATGAAGGAGGAAAGAATTCTCACTGAGAAAGCATCAGTGAAGTAGAGTAAACACTTTTTAGCTGTACATGTTATTTTGATACGTATTTGCAAGGTAGAAAACATCTTTGTTTTGATATGAAAGGGAAAAAATAATAGACTAAAACTACTTGCACAAATCCTTGTGCCTTTTTACGGGTAGACCATCTTCAGCTGGTTGTCATAATCCATCTTATTGGTGGCATTGTGAGCTAGTATGTGTCAGTTTTTATAGCCTCAGATTTGTTTACCAATCTGATATCTGCAATGAGAGCCCAACAGTAGCCACTTGTGCTTTTAATATTAAAAACCATTGAGGCAACTTTTAAACCAAAACAATCAACAACCACAGTCAGCAAACATTCTCTTTTACTTCCACCAAGAAAGCATTCCTGCCATATTGATTGACTGTGTTTTACTAGATAAGAAGCTGAATCATATAGTGACTTCTAATGTTACTGTACTCTGAAAATAGCTCAATTTACTAGTAAAACCTCAGTGTCAAACAGAGTTTGTTTGCTTTTTTCAATTGGGACCATAAAACCCTGTTCCTCTTCAATATAGAATTAGACTACCTGTCGGGTCTGCTAACAAAGACTGCAGGTAAGAATTATTTGAGTGCATTTGGCCAGGATGCCTCTATTTTGAAAAATCAGAGCAGCAATTCATTTCTTTCTAATAACTGAAATTGTTTCTTTCTCACGAGCAAGATGGGATACCACTTATAACAAAAAAAAAAAAAAAAAAAGGAAAAAAAAAGAGCCCTACTTTATCCAGCATAAATCCTTTCATTTTCCTATCAAAGCTCCTTTTCCAAAAAAACCCAGCTGTACTGTACATGAGCTGTGCAGGAGAGCATCTTACATATTATGGGGATGACTGTGATTTCAAAATTGTCATTTTAACAAAAATCCCAAGCCTGTTCCTTAGTTGTCATCCATTACTAGTTTCAACTACTTTGCCAGATTTCCCCATTCACAGTATGAGAGCCGTTAAAAGAGACTACAGAGAATTTATTGTTTTGCTTAGTGAATACAGTTTTCTTCACTAGGATCCCCTCTTTTCCTCCCCCACTTAAAGTAAGACCCTCTTTTGCTGCTTAAGCAAATAGAACTAGGGAACAAAAACAGAGTGTATTCCTTGTTAATTTGGGACAACTGGGCCCTACACCAAGGCAGTGTTTCTGAAACTGTGTAGCTCAAACAAATCTAGAGAGTGGAAAAATGAAATTTTTCATGTTGAGTCTTTCTTCTAGTTTTGCTTTTACTAATTTGGGACCTTATTGGTCTCAGTACTGTCCAAACACATGGTGACAGTTCCTGCCCTGGAGAGTGCACAATCTGAATAGACAAGACAGAAATGAGTGGGGAAAGGGAAGTAGTGGTTTTCCCATTTTACAGATAATATCGGGAACTGAAGCGCAGAGAGATTAAGTGACTTGCCCGAGGGCCAACAGGAAGTTGATGGCAGACTGAGGAATTAAATCAAGTCCAGTTCAGTGCCTTATCCACGAGACAGTCCTTCGTGACTTTCTCCCATCTTTCCTGTATTTAAACATCAGACGTTAGAGAATGGCCAGATTTTTGTAAACCTTAGAAGAGAATATGAAAATGCCTGAACTTGGGACAGGCTAGCAACTTATTTGTTTTGTGCCTCACAAGCACAATCATCCATTCACTCAGTAGGGAACTTGCAGGGGTTAGACATATCTCCATGCTGCTTTTTCGCCTTCTCTGCCTTTTGTCTTTCTCCTTTCTCAAGCTCGTCTTGTTTTGAATAGGAAGAACAATCACTTTTTTTTTATTTTTCTTTTTTTGCATTTTGCAGACACATATGCATGGACATCAAGAATATTCCTCCTCACCAGTATTCCAGATGCAGAGGACTTCAGCCAGACAGCCCTCAGCACCACCTGCTCATCTTCCACACAGCAGCCTTCAGGGACAGGGGCTCTGCTACACCACCAGTTCCAATGAGGACCTCCAAACTGGTCATTCCTCGGCATCTCTCATAAAAGCAATTAGAGAGGAGCTTCTGCGACTCTCACAGAAACAGACAACAGTGCAGAACTTTCACAGCTGATTTGTCATGCTCTTGCAAATCTGCCAGATATCTGCTTCCTATGGAAGCAAGAATCAAAGGAAATCAGCAACGTTTTTCTTCTGTCATCAGAGTGAACTTCCACAGCACCAGATATTACACATCAGAAAAGACCAGCAACAAAAGGAGAGAGAGAGAGATTTGTATGGAAGCAGGGATAGAGAGGCCAAAGTGGTAATGTCAGAGCTGGCTATTGGGCTTAATGTGTTAACATTTACTGTGCCCCCCTTTGGTTTGATCTAATGAACAAAATAAAACTTCCAGTCAAAAGCTAACCCTAAAAAAACACATGCGCGCACACAACCCTCCAACCAATCATAGTAGACGGTGAGATGCCTGGCTTAAAGAAAAAGGCAAAGCTTTCCTGTTACCAGCAAGATGGACTGAATTAACGTTTGATGAACAATTACAAGAATTCTAACCTCTCCAGTGTTTTTAGTGAAGTGGCTCGTATTACTGCTTTGCAGGATTACAAATGATAAAAGGTCGGAGACACTGAAGGTGTGATCCAGCATAGGAAATCATCTTAATGACAATAGCAGTCAGACTTCGTAGAAAAAAGAAAAAAAAAAAAGGATTTCTGAGCTACTTGTCTCAAACCAGAACAATAGTTGTTATAGCTCTGTTTTTTCAAATGGAGCTACTCTCTGCACTCCTCCCCGTTTTTCTTCTGGTGCTGAAGCTTCAAGTGTCCCTTCATTTTCATGTTTGCAAAGTAAAACCATGGCCTTTTTAAACCCAAGAATATATATGGAAATTCATTCAGAGTGGGAAAGCAAAATGTCCAAAAAGAAAAGGCTGGATATTTATTTTGTTAAAAATACATTGAAATCTAGATGAGAATGCTTAGTCATAATTGAATTTTTGAGCATAAGTATGTATGTTTTGTCTTCTAAACATAAATACTATCATACTGTATGCTTTCACAAGACCAGGGGTAAAATATACTAACCTGTAGTTTGTGGTGTGGCCAGAAAGCAAGCCAGCCTGGGTGATGCTGGATCACCAGCTCTAGTTATAAATTACCATAAACCACAGTGTACGTTGGGATCTCAGTCACATCTAGTGAAACTGAATCTCACAAAAGATAAAACTTGGGGCAAAGACATGGAGAATATTAACATAAGCTTAGATTTGTTGTTTGAGATAGTTATTTTATTTTTATCTGTTCCTACTGTCCCCCGGGATGAAGGGGCAAGGTAATGGTGGTACATGTCTTGGAGTATCTGTCATTATTTTTCCAGAGTTTAATTTACAATTAGCTATGAGTTTACTAATATTTGGCCATTGCACAATTGTAAGCTGCATAATACAAGTGAAAATTCTAACTAAGTTTTGATTTGTTGGAATATTTTTATTTTTAACTTGCATTGAATTAAAACTAAAATGGTGGCATAGAAAAAAGTGTAAGTTAATATTGGTCAGTGTGTAACTAACTTAGCAGTCTCACACTGAGACAGTGATGTTCTTGACTACTTGATACTAGGAGTTGGGATTTTCAAACACAGAACCCAATGGTATTAATGAATTGTCTGAACTATAGACCACGAAAGGATCATCAAGCAGGTGGCTTTGGGGTATGTCTGAGTCTGCCTCATATAGATACTGTACTTGGCTGATTGTTGAATCAGCATTGATGTAGTATGCACAGATAGCATTGTTATAGTAGGGTAACTCTGAGGCTATGCACTCGTATTACAAGACAGAGTTCAACTACTAGAGTGGGAATTGATTCACAATATGGTGGAAGTGAAAGTAAAAGAAAAGAAACTCTGCATCCTACTTCCTGACACCTGTATGTTAATTTCTCTTATTGTCACAATCACCAAAATTTGGCAGCTGCGGACTGAGCAACTGGTTGCTCATTAGCATTGAAAAAGAATTCATATTGCCCCAGATATCAGGAAGAAGGTTACACCTTTATTGACCCAAGTTCATCAATAGGGCATATGAGATACAGTGAGACACTTAACATACCAGGACAGTCTAAGTGAAATTCTAAGGTTTATAATCAATCCCCCAGCCAGTGCTCGAAGCCTTCATGAGCCCAGATTGAGATACTGAGTTTAATCCTGATGCTGGTTGTGACCAGCAGAGCCATCAGGTCACTGAATTTTTATATTTTTTTAAATATTTTAATATGATATTCTTCAAGATTTACCTTTTGACTTAGTAAAAAGAACAGGAGTACTTGTGGCACCTTAGAGACTAACAAATGATGCTCAAGTAAATCTGTTAGTCTCTAAGGTGCCACAAGTACTCTTGTTCTTTTTGCTGATACAGACTAACATGGCTGCTACTCTGAAACCTTTTGACTTAGTGTGTAACATGTCATCCTTGGTACAAACATAATGGATGAAACATTGGTTTTGTACAAAGGTTTGTAAAAGCAAACCCTGTGGATGCTTTAAAGAGAGACTTTCACACTGAAGCAAATTTGAAAAATGAGCATTAGCAGGGTGAGAAATGTACTTGGGTCAGTATTTGTATGTTTTGATATTACTGAAGACGGTTTATCGGGTGTTTCATTAAAAATTTCCTCCCTCACAGCCCAGATTCTCCTTCTAGAACCTGAAGTGAAGTCTGATTACTGTGCTTCTGATATCACTCCACTTATGGTATCATTAATACATTGTGCTAGTGTTATGAGTTCACTCTAGGAGAACATGGGCTGTTGGGTGTAAAATCTTTATTAAATGCAAATACTGTAACCAGCCAACATAGATAAAAATTATGGAAGAATAGCTCTGCAATGGATGGGAGGGTAGGTGATTTATGCCATACCCTCACTGCAGCATGTGGAGAGAATGCTAGGGTGTATCATCACTTTTAGGGGTGGGGAAATAAGCACTTTTTCTTCCCGCTTTAAACACTCTGAACAACTTGAGTAAGGTGAAGGATTTAAGTTAGTCTGATAAGTTTTCTCTAGTATGAAAGTCCCTCTTTAAGACCTGAAGCGTTCATAGAGAAGTACAATCCATGTAAACTCATTTAACCGTTTTGTGCCCGAGTACCGCTCTCAGACCTGCCTGAGACCTTATTTGCTATTCACCATCTGTGTATGGTCCTCTGTCTCTCAATGCCATTTAAAACCCTTCATGTAAGATGCACAGTGCTTCAATCAAGAGAATGGCTGTAACACAGAGGGGTTGTGTGCAGATTTTCTGCAACTGCTGACTTGTTGAAGATTTAGGTGGTTCATGTGCTGCAAGAAAAGAGCACTGTCTGAAACATATAGGCCAAGATGTGTATTGCCTCTTTCGAATCCAGGCAAATGATCCAGTACTAATTTACCAGCAAATTTTAATGTGTTTAGTCACCTTTAAAAAGGAAACCAAACCATGTTAGTTTTTTTCTGAAAAGGAAAACAGAGAGAGTTTCAAGATGAGGGAAATTGGTTACTTAGACCAGCTAGGTGTTTGGTTTGGTCAGTTGTCCTTTTTATTGTACTGTTGTGTTACAGCTTTATGGAAGAACAAAGAATTCATTAAAAAGTATACGTTAATGAAGCTCATCAATCCCATTGATCACTTGGCTAGTATGTACATGCACAAGAAGCAGTGTTACCAATGCTTATATTTTAATTCCATGATTATACCATTCCACTTTGTAGAAACCTACAAACTTTCATGACCGTTCACAATTTTCTATGAATTATTATTTGTATAGTTAGTGTTCAATGTGGAATATACAGGTGAAAGAAAGAAGCTTACAGAATGAAAGCTAGGTATTTTTTATCATAGTCAATGTGCTGACCTCTAGCCTATTTGATATTTAGTTGTTGGAACTAATTGAAATATTTTAAACCTATGCTTTATGTAATTGATCACATGCAAGATGTCATGTGTGTCCCATGCTTCCCTGTGATAAAACATAATTCACAAGGAGATTATACTAATAGTCCAGTGATTAGTTTCAAAGATAGTTTCGCTTAGGAAACACTGCATAGCTTCTGTGACCATGTGATTCAGAAAAGGGAACGTTCGTGGACAGATAGGCTTAATAGCAGGAAGTGTTTAAAATCTGAACTTCAGATCAGAGGAGATATTTTAAAGACCAATCCTCTTGCTCCAGAGTCAGGGCAGTTTGCAGCAAGTCTTCATATCCAGCGTTTGGAGGGTGGCAGCTTCACCCAGGGTGCTCATTTTTTACTTCTACATTCGGACCGAGACTTTTTTGAAAATAAGCCCCAGAAGTTGTGCTCCTATGTCCACATTTATTTAGGTGTCTAAGTACGGACAGAAGAACATAACTTTAGGCTCCCATTTTTGAACGTCTTGTCACCCCTGTGTCTTGGGCATCTTTTGCCTCTTTCTAATACTTTTTATACTAAAAGTAAAGCGAAAAAGGAGATTATGTATGTCACTATCACCAGCCTCTTGATATTCACATGTTCCAGTATGGCTAGAGATTAAAGCTTGAGGGAGGAAGGAGAAACCTAAATTTAAAAAGGAAAATTCTCAAAGCAGTTCTATTGTTTGGAAGCATGGAGACGATTTGGTTGCTGTCTCCTGTGCCTGGTCTCCCCTGTCCATGCAGAACATTCTTTGAAGTGCAGTTTGTCAGAAAAATGACTAAAAATTCATGCTCAGCAAATCTCGTCCTCTTGTACATTCAGTCAGATCTTGCTTCAGTGTCAGAAGTAAGGGTGTGTTTTATTTTTGTGTTACTTTTTTCTCCTTGTAACACTGTAGAACCAATACAGCTCTGCTAGAGTGAAGTGGATTCTGCTGCTGCTCACATGTCAATAGAATAATTGAGTATAGCTATGCTACAAACAGAAAAGGTTTTCAATCAATGTATTTAATCTGCTTCTCCAAGAGGCAGTATCTAGGTCAACGGAAGAATTCCATCTACACCAGGAGTTAGAGTGACCTAACTACATTGCATAGGGCACAAAATTTTCCACAGCCCAGAGTGACATAGCTAGATTGATCTAATTTTTGAGTGTAGATCAGGCTTGAATTCCAGTAGTTGATCCATTTTCTATCCCCCTTACACCAGTACAACTCCTCTGAAAACCATCGTATTGCAGAGATGTGAATGAGGGTTGAATTTGGCCCACAGATCTTTTGTTGTTGCTGTTGATAATGTGCTAGCCAGACAACATCCATTCTGACTTTCAGATCCCAGGGTGAGTTTACAGGTATATGGAATTGACTGAGGAACAGAAAACATGGAACCTGACAATGCCTCTTTAAAGAGTCACTCCCCAGAACAGACAGAAAAGTGACTTTAGGGCACTTACTCTAGAACAGCATGCTAACGGTCTCTGCCTATGTAGCTTGCAGGACTGCAGTATTTAGTTTTGGTTTTGTGAGTTGGTTACTGATGCCTTATTTCACATTTAAAACAATTATTTTTCTTGGAATGGCTAAGCCTATTTAGTTTTCAGTTGTTCTTGTTCCATAACTGGAGGTTAATGTTCACACTACTCCTCCCTTTTGCCTTGATCATTATGTTTGAATTGATGAAGTGAGGTTTTCTTCAGCTTATGTATGCTAAACCTTTATGAAAAATTTAATGTGGGTTTTTTGGTTTCATGTTATTTTAGTCTTGTGGCTGTTGTTGATAGTTACATAGCAAAGTTTCAGTGAAATGAGAATCAAGAGAGGATGGAAAAGAGACTGAGGACTGAGTTGTCAGGTTTCCTGTGGAGCTCTATTTGTGGCACTCCTGTGTCATGTTCCACTGGCCATTTCCTTACGGTTTTTCTCTGTCAGGCCATTTATTTTTGAGTGTCCTGTGTCGTGTATAATTTGAGAGCAATAGCTAGTTTTACCATAGAATGGGACCTTGTTTTTCCTTCTACTGGTATACAAAACAAAGTATCATTATATACAGCAATACATTAACCTTGTTCTGGATTTAAAAGACAGACCTAGATGAAGTGTGGTTCTGTAGTTAAAAGGAAGCATTGAAATAGTAATAAAGCGGGAAATTATTGAGCATTAAAAACAGGAAAACAGCAGATGGAGTTGTGAATTAAGCCACCGTCTATAGCAGTTTAAAAGATGCAGCTTTGTTGTCAAACATTAAAACAATTAAAAGGTTATCAGCTATGGATGATTCCGGCACTTACAATAGTGGAATAGCAAACAAACTTATGGGTTGATTGGTAGAGGAGGCATTAAACTGTGTGACCCTGATTAAAGTGATACCAGATAACTTGGTAACAAATATTTATAGAGGACATTTTATCAAAAGTTCCCAAAGTGTGTGACATTCATAAAACCATTTACATTTACTTGTTGCAACATTTCCACTTCTGCAGTCAAAGCAACACATTGCAACAATTCAGGATACAAAGTGAAGAATCTCCTATTGAGTGCAAACTACAGGGAGGTTTCACCTAATTGGAATTTAGCCAGGATGCTGGTGCCAACCATTTTGCTCTGGTGAAAAGTGTAGTAGGATTTTTAGTGACCACAAGTGTTCAAGGATATTTGTCCCTTCAGAAAGAGAGCATCTCCAGCAACACAGTGCCCCCTAATGCTACTCAAAGATATTGGTTCAGAATAGACGGGGAGAGGAGAACATCACTTCCTGAAATCACCATTACTACTTCCTGTTGCATTCTGAAGTGGGATTTCAGAAGCATTCAGCACTGAAGCCAGTGGGAGTTTTTAATATTGACTTCAGTGGGAATGGAGTTTAGGCTAATGTGCAGAGGACATTAGAAAATCCCACTTTTATTTGCCCATGAACATCTCTCATCTTTAGCATTGTCCAGGCTCAGACCTGCTTAGCTTTTGAGATATGACAGAATGGCAGCCTGAGTGGTAAGGCTAACTTGAAATATTATAGTTACTAGAGCATTGGAGAATCAACTGAATATTAAAACTTACCCTTAAGTCTTTATTCCTATACACTTAATATAATGAGTGTTTTCATTATGCTACCCTGTCAGAGAAGATGAATCTCTGCTGATTGGCTCTGTTAGTTGTTACCGTATGCATGAACTTCGGTAAGGAGTTAAGTGAGAAAAGGGGGAAAGTGAGGTGATACAGTGAAGAATATAGTAGGTATATTAGGGCTGATGTATAGTAACTGCCATTAGTCAGCATTTTCAGCTGATTGCAGAACAACTAGAACTGAATGAATATGACAAATGGTTCCAAACT
Source organism: Chelonoidis abingdonii (assembly GCF_003597395.2). Taxonomy (NCBI): domain Eukaryota; kingdom Metazoa; phylum Chordata; order Testudines; family Testudinidae; genus Chelonoidis; species Chelonoidis abingdonii. The sequence goes on from NC_133769.1 coordinate 108,903,995, forward strand.
AATCATCATGGGATTTGTAATTTAACTCCTTTGGCTCAAACTGGGGGCCGTCCCAGTGCTATAAGTACTCTTGTATCTTCCCTATGGCCCTCATCCAACAGAAGATTTCAGTGGGCTTTGGGTCAGGCCTTGTGGGTGCTGAAGTGTCTCATAGCAGCAAATGAGAGTTATGTAGTGAACAGCATTTGAGTCTCTGCCATTGGGTTCTTGATTTTGAATTAGAGCCTTGGTGATGGTGGGAATAGGGCACCACTGCAAGTTCCGACACCGTACAATGAAACTGCAGCCCTCTGCAACAAAATTTTCAAATGCAAGTCTCTTCAGTCAGGCACCTAAATAAGTGGTCTGGTTTTCAGAGTTGAAGATCCCTGAAAAGTCACTTCTGTTTAGGTGCCTAAATGTGGATTTAGGTGTAAATGTTATAAACCACTGTAGGAAAATTTTGGCTCTTTTGCTTAGAAGGAAGGCATGGGAGTAGGACCACCCTGTCTGTGCTGGTGATTCTTCACTACATGACCTAGTGATGCCCCAGTCCGCTTACTGTGAACACTGACTAATAACTAAGTGCCCGATTTGCCATTGCTCTGTGCCTCGTGTAGTCATTTATACCAGTGCAAGTGGGTTTATGATGCTACTAGATCAGAGTGGTTGAGTTTTACACTTGCTTTTCACTGGCACAAAGCAATAGAGAATCAGGCCCTAAACTCTGAGTGATGGCTCACTTTTACAAGGTAAATAAGTACATTATAATCCCTGATTATCAGGAAGATACTGGGGCAAAAATGTAGCCGAGTTCCTATTCCGTCAGTTCTAGAAAGGCTTCAGAAGAGGGAGGCACTACTGATTTGAGAGACACGTAAGTCTTATTTCATACTAAAAGCTTAGTTCTTACCATTCAATCTACTATGAATTCCCAGCTGTAGAGAAAAGCCCCGGAAGGCTCAGATGCCAGCGTTTTGTGTGTCCGCCAGCAATAAAATAACAACACTTAGAATTTATAAAGTGCTTTATATCTGCAGAGAGTTTACAAACATTAACAAAGGAAAATGAAATTTACTGGCATTGGTATTGATTTGAGCTAAGGCACTCTGTGCATGCTGATGAAGAGAATATTTTCCTAACATCCTGGGAACTGTTAGGTACAATATATTACGTTAGTGACACCTCATGAGTCAGGGGTCCTCAATTGATGTCTTTGTGTGGACCACAACTTGACAGAATGCCTCATGCATACCTCCTTTCCCATTCACCAGCATGTGGACCCCTCCACTTCCCATTCATAACTGCCTGACATCCCTGTGTAACGTGGAAGTGTAATATTAAGAAAGTATTTGGCTGAATATTTAGCTGTTACTAATTTGATCTAATAGCTAAAGACTAGGAAAGGCCAGCACCATGTGACCAACCAACTCTCCATACAATACCAATGGTCCATGGACCAAAGGTTGAGAATCAAATAATGTAGTGTGCAATGTGGTTTATTTTAGACAGGAAATTGGAAGTGCCGCTGACACAGAAGTATTTTATAGTAAAAAGCCAGTGGAGGGCAAAGAACTGTCATGTAAAGTGCACTCAACAGAGAAGAAAGATTAGTTTATGGCAAGATAAACTAGGGAGTAATTAAAATGGCATGTTTTCCTCTAGGAAGCCAGGAGGGGAGGTTCACAGGACTTTTGGATTGTCACAACAAATACTAAATGAACCTATGGGGTGGAGTACTGGATAAAAGAGTATAGAGCTTTGAAGATTCAAAAAACACTACAGGATATGGAGACGACTAAAGGGTTTGGAGGGTGAGGTGGTCATGGAGCATAGAAGCAGAAGGAAAGAGTTATTATGGGGACACAAGATTTGAAGGTAGGAAAAGGCACGTCTGTCTCTAAAATACATATCACCAATACTTCGGCATTAGAGTTTTTATGTGGTTAAAGTGCTGTGCAAATCTTATGTAGTGAATATGAAAGTGTTAAAGGGAAACCAAGATGAGACGAGAGAGAGAGAAACAAGAGTGGTGACCAGAATCAGAGGAAAAAGAGAAAGTCGTTGAGTGTTTATATAATCTATCCACTGTTTCCAAAGGGTTAACTTCAAAATGCCCAGGCTGACTGCTTAAATAGTTCTATTCTGTTTTTGAAAAGAACCATATTGCAGTAGCATGTGAAAAGCCCATGTACTCTCTAGCAACCAGATTTAAATTATGTTGGAAGTGTCCCTGGTTTCTGTGGTTCTCTGGTGTGGCAAACTCAAGCTTCTATGGCACCTTTGGTAAGTATAAAAATGGAGGCTTCTGACTAACTAATACAATGCGTAGTGTGTGGTGTTGATTTACTTTACACTGGCCTTAAATTTTTAACGTACTGCAGATATTTGTATGGGAAAAACCTAATTGTATAGCTGATGTTGGCAGAGGGGGAAATTAGAGGTTTCCACAGTTGAGTAAGGGCCAGTTGAAGCTTTCAGAATGTGAGACAGCGTAGGGGACACTGAGTTTTGGCACTCTGGAAGCATTTTAGCTTTGGTAACATGTGGATGCATCTCTCCTTTCCCTCCCTCTTTGAGTCACCATATGTCTATGCTATAAATGCTGTAGCACTGTCAACTCTGGGGCTTAGATTGGCTTAACTACATCTCTCAGAGGAATTGAATTTTTCACACCACTGTGTGATGTACCTAGGATGACCTAAGTTTTAGGTGTCAACCAAACCTCAGAGATGACTTTATGTTCTGAGGCAGATGTTGAATTTTTTTTTTTCATACCAGCAACATTTAGCAGTTCCTGCCCCAATATTTGCCATTGCATCCAACACAAATGAGTTAGCTGGATGTTTCTTTTACAATGATCAGCAGTGAAATGCTGATACTTAATTGCGAACAATTAAACCGAGCTCCTTAGGATTCAGAGTTGACATCCCACTTAGATGAAGGGGCAGTTACGGCTATTGTTTCAAGCTGTTTGCAGACTCAGGAAGACAGTACTGCATTATTTACACTCAGTCACATTTGGAAGGCTATTGTCATGACATTAGGGCTGGAAACGTATTCTTTTTAAAGTGAACATTTAGATATCTGTTCACATGTGCAGCAAGGAATGAATTCTATGGCAGGTGCTGAAACCTCTGAATCACAAAATATGAGGTCTTGAGCATATAATTCTGAGCATAATTGTTGTGGCTTCCCATGAATGCCTGCTACTGTCCTTGGTTATAATGGGAGTAATTAAATATACTTCTTTAATGAACTCTATTAACTTCAATGGCTTAAAAAAAGACAGCTCTTAAAGTCCCAGTACAGACCATCTTTTCTTATGAAGTTAACCTCTGTCTTCACTCAACATTAGGTGCATGTAGGAAGCTCTGGTGTTTTGCCAGCTTTCATCCCTCTGGCGATCTTGTAAAGTGCAATTGATTAATGTGTAGCCTATTCAGTAAAACCCCAAAGAACTGCCCCTTGATAGAAACAGTGAATAGTGTGAGTAATTATGAGAACAGTGGTATCGAGAAAGATGAAGAGTCACATATGAAATGCTAATCAGATTAGCCTTGAGTTAAGGAATAAGGAAAAACCCTAGTCAGATATAGTTGAATGTATTGTATTTCAGAGCAAGTTAATGTATTTACACTAGAATCGTGTTGCAACTAATGCTCATTTATTTCAATGGCACCTGTTGGTATTAGAAAAGCTGATCAGCTGCAAGCCTCCTGCTGCTCTATTCATCTTATTAGGCTGCATAGAACTCTCATTCTGTTGAAGCTAATGGTAACTTTACTGGATATTCCTTCCCTCTTAATAGGTACTACATCTAATGCCTGGAATTGGGAATCTTTGTTACTCTCGTCAAAAGCAAATATAAGTCTTCTGTTTTGACCAACAACGATAAGATTCGCACTGGGGTTATTCAATGATACTTATTTGTCTTACCATCCAAATTCAACCCTTTTTGCCTTTTCTCTGTTCTGATGGACAGGACTGAATTACATGGGTTAGAGACGGGAAGAGCACTTAGTCCATCTTCCTGCCGGTGCAAAGTGGTTCTGTGCAGTACACACTCTGGTGCTTTGACTAGTCAAGATCTAAATGATTTGAGCATTGCAGCTTCCATCAGCACCTGTGAGAGGTTATTTCACAGTTTAATAGATCACATGGTCAGTCCATCTTCATTTCAGCATGCTTTGTCTTAGGCCTGGGCTACGCTAGCGGGGGGATTCAAACTAAGATATGCAACTTCAGCTACGCTACGCGTGTAGCTGAAGTCAAAGTATCTTACTTCGACTTACCTGGCCATCCTCATGGCGACGAGTTGGCTGCCACGGCTCCCCCGTTGACTCCGCTTAGTCCTCCTGCCAAGGTGGAGTACGAACATCGATTCGCGGATCGATTTATCGCGTCCAGACGATGCGATAAATTGATCCCTGATACATCGAACGCTACCCGCCGATCTGGCAAGTAGTATAGACGTACCCTTAAACATGTGGGTACCTAAAACATCTTAAAGAATCTGATAACACCCGTACAGTATGTACTAGCTTAAGAGTTGTGAGGTTTATCGCAGATGAAAATGAAGCTTGCACAAAAGTTAGTCGGGCTTGATGTGCTGTACTGTAAAAGATTGGTTGGCTTTGCTGATTTGTAATGCCAAAACTAAAAGTTGGGACAAGTGGGATATATTGGTATAGCTCCATTGAGGTCAGTAAAACTATGCAGATTTACACCAGCTGAGGTTCTGGTCAGATGTATTTATTATTAGCAGCGTGACTGTAGCCGACTAAATGCTTCATGGTTTTGCATAAAGAACACAGTTGTAAAAGGTGCTGCACTACTGAATCATCTTTGGCTTACAAATGAAAACTGGACATCTTATTTGTTGTGTATCTTCATATTGAAAAACCTTCTGTTGTGATTTCATCAGTCAGAAAGAAGCTATTTAGCAGCTCCACAACATAAATCCTACAGTGATGTGTTTTTCATCTCCCAAATACGCTAACAAATGTAGCTGCATATCACAAGTAAACGTTTGGTTGTACTTGGGTACTGTGAACTGTTGTGCACCAGCTATGAGGTACCCTGCTCTGTATATGATAGCCCATTAGTTATTTTTCTGTTTATCTTTATAAAGGCCATTTCCAGAGTCTTTTGGATACAACCTTTTATTTTGCACTTTCTGCAATTGCTGTCTGATTCTTGAAATCCTGTACTGGAAGACCAGTTGGCTCTGTGTGTGTGTGTGTGGATTTTACATTGTGCTTGTCTCTCATAACACATGTCATCATTGCAAAAATGTAATACATGCCTCGCTGACCATCTCTGTTTTTAGAAGAGTTTTAATTACATCATAACTTACTGTGTACAAGTGGGACTGTTAAATTGTTTGCACTGGTAGCCTGGGAGCTTTTTGGATACTGCCACTTCTTCTAAGGACCCCAGAGCATATTGATGATGGTAGTGTTATACTCCTGACATTCACAAACAGGACTACATTTTCCTTAAGGGCCTGATGCAAAGCCTGCTGTAGTCAATGGAGTGATTCCACCTGAAAGGCTATGGATCCAGCCCCAAATAGGTATTTAAAATCATATGCTGTACTGTGTAGTTGTCTCTTGGTAATGTCAAATGCAAGGGGTTTATGCAGCTTGCAAAAAAGGCCCTTGTACTACATAAGAAATTTACACAGGAGTGGGGATCTGGGATACATCCATTTTACAACAAAAATTCTAAATAATTAATTTAGTAAATATAATTCAGACCGGCCTCTTGCTGAGAATGGGAGGCTGTTGCCCCAAGACACTGGTGTGTAAAGTATGTTTTGTGGTGGAATTGCACTGTATCAAGAGCCATGATTTTTTTCTGAATTTAGCCGAGGTAATGGAAAAAATACAGAAATCATGGCTAATCCCACTTCCAGCAGCCACTGATCTATTTCTGATCTGGAGAACAATCTCCTAAAACTGGTGAAGAATAGGAAGGGTTCTGCAGCAGGTGGAGACTAGGCAATATGTGGTGTTTTTGACAACATACATCATGTTGCAGTCAAACCAATATACAACTTTCCACTATTAAAATAATAGATCAGGACAAAACCATTGTATATATAGCTATAAGATTTGTGATTCATCTGTAATTTACAGTGTTTAACTGTCACTCACTGTTCTTTCAATCAATGACGACAAAAGACAAATCCTTTGTTTCTGTAAGTTTGTAAATATACAAGTTTATATATATTTTTTGTGAAAAGGAGTAGTTGGCAGGTCCAACACCAATATTTGTCTGGTAAATGTTGCTTTTGTTTAATTTTTGCATGTTAAAATGGTGAGGTTTTCTTGATGAGCGATGTTTTGTGATTGTTTCCTGCTGGTATTTCTGTGCATGTTTAAAAAAAAATTCACAATAAAACCACAAAAGAATAAAGTTCTTCCTTTTTAATGCTTCATTTCCTGATTTTAAAATTTCACCTCAGCGTTGCTCTCCACAGAGGAGTTCCCTTGTATTAAATGGTGTCTTGTTAGGGTATATACCCTACCCAGCTCTCTGCACATCCAAGAAGTGCCTCACAGGTCCCACTGCCTCCCCACTTTTCACTGCAGTGTGGAGCTACATGTACCTACATGCCACTACCACAGGTGTAGACAGAGTCTGAAAGGTAGGTTTTTAAATTGACTTGAGCCTTGTCTAGACAGGAAAGTTGCACAGTTGGAACCTAAAGTATGAATTTAAGCTGATTTAGTTAAAAGGGTCCAAACCCATGTATGGACACTCTTACTTTGGTTTAACGGTGGCTTTTTTGGGTTTAGTTTAAGTTGATCGTGAACAGGTTTATTAAAACAAAATGAGGCTCTCTTAAACCAAAGTGAGTCCAGATGGGTTCACAGCGGTGTAAATATATAATTAAAAAACTGGTTTAAATTAAGCTGGTGCAATTTTGAACTGATTCAAGAGAATCCATACACAAAAGTTGCACTAGCTGAACTGAATCAGTTCTAAATTAAGCCAGCACAATTTTAGTGTATAGACAAACCTTGAGTGTCCACACAGAAATCTGCACTAGTTTAAATAAGTCAGTTTTAATGCACTTTTAGTTTAACCAGTGCAACTTTCGTGTGAAGGCAACTCTATAAAAGCCAGTGGAGTTACATCAATTCATACCAGCTGAGGATTTGGTCCAGGTTACACACTCTTAAATATGGAGCTGCTAATGGGGCATCTTTTATAAATAAAATTAGCTTCACTAACCTGTTGTCTGCTTGACAGTCAAAAGCTATGTACTGAACTGTCCTCTGTAAGCATTATGTGGGCCAATGATAGGTGATTTGCAGGTGGCAAGCTCACAGCAGAGTACAGGTATCCAGGAAAGAGGGGGCATTCTGCATGATAGGACTAATTGTAAATTACTACAAGGGACTGGAATCCACTCCAGGACTTGGCTGGCTCGAGCAGATCAGCTATAAAACTTCCCAGGGAAGGCACTGCCATGCCTCACTTGGATCTGGACCCATTTTTGGTATAAGATGCCCGACTATCCTTTTCTTTCTTCAGTAAAGCAGTTACATTGCTTCTTAACCCATTTGCTCCTTCCTGGATGACTGTGGTGGACGCTGGTGCTTGCTGGCTTGCCAACTCTCATGCTTGCATATACTTGGGTTCGTCGGGACTGAGTTTCATGATCTTAGCCACACAGAGCAGGATGAGAGTCAGAAACCAGAGGCTCCAGCCAACAGCAGCTGCAATCCAGCCGTACTCGTCTACCCCAAGCTGGCAGCAATTGGCGACATCTGAGCAGAATTGCACATCTGATGGCAGAGAAAGCAAAACGAGATTTTACACATAACAGGCTTCTCTTTGCCAGAGGGAAGGTGAGAGAATGACTTTTGCATGTACCTGATCCTGGCCTCTACATTCTGCTCTCTAACTCCTCGTGCCCCAGTTTTACACGCTCTGGCCAACTGCCTTCATTTAGCTGAACACATAGAGTGATGGGGCACAGTATTAACTCTCCCATTCAAGAGCTGCTGCTCTCCAAATGGGGGATCCTTTGAAAACACCTAGTTCAGCATCTGTCTGCTGATTGATTCCAGGGATGGGTTAAGGTAAAAGTAGCTGGTTCCAAGAAAAAAAGCAAGGGTGGGGGAGGCAAATTTCATTCAAGGGGGGTCATTCTGAAGCAGGGGAAAATCCGGTGAAGGTGCATGGCTCACAGGAACATTTGGGACCTGGGAAAGAGGACAAGACCGGAACCACTGCAGCAGCTAGCAGCTTGAAGGAGGCTCTTGGATTAGTTAAACTCAGCGCATTAGGCAGTTTGGGGAGGGATTGGCAACAGGGGATGAGGGGAGGGGACAATGGGCTCTTTAAGAAGGGGTTTCGCACCCTACAGAGGTGGCTGGTCTGGCTAGGAGGGAAGGGGCTCAAAACACTGGTGCCTGATAAAACGAAGGTCTGGTTTGTGTGGAAAGGGATGTGGAACCAAAGGCTGTGCAAACTGAGTTAGTCCAGGCCCATGAACGTTGTGAACCTGGGTTGAATGGTCCCAGGAAGCACTAGGCCTCAAAAGCCACCCATATCAGGTGAACTTAGGATTCCAGTAAAATGTTTCACCGAACTTTACCCATAACCTGAGCTTTTGGTTAAGTGTATCATAGCACACAAATCCCACCCCATATCTGCCTTTCTATGCCTTTTTGTGTAATCTCACCACTAGGCTTAGGAGCTGTAGTAATGAATCAAAGAAGTCTTACCAGAGCATGGCCATTGGCTCCCATTGTCCCCATGGTCTGTCAAGGAGACTCTGGAGCTCATTTCAGCTTCTGCAAGGAAAAAACACAGGAGAAAAGGTACCGTAGACAGGAAAAGCAAAGACAGGAAATGAAGAAATGTCTTGGCCCGACTGGAGTCTGCTGACCACAGGCAATCTGATGATGATCATCTTCTGCAAGAAGAACTGGGGTAGAGAGATTTTTCCTGTGGCACAGGTAAAATGTCAGACCATGGTGTTTTCTGCCAGGGTAGGTGCTGTCTCTCACAGTGCACGTTGTTCATCTGATCTAAAGCTATTGCTAGTGTGGGAGGAGATTGCCCCTTGTCCGGCTTTTGTACATTGCCAGTGCTGCAACAGTCTTCTACTGTTAAGGCCCACAGTTCCCAAATGTGTGTTCTAGAATACTGCCTCCTCTGGCTTCCCTTCCCCTCAGACCACCATTGTCAGCACTAGCTTAGAAAGAGGTGTCTCTTGTAACGAAAGGCATGATCATGGCTCTGTTGTGCCGAGGCACTCTACAAACATAGGAAAAGTCAGTCCTTTTCCCCAGAAGTTTACAGTTTAAATAGACAAGACAGCCAAATAGTGAGACGGAAGGAGATACTATCTTGTTTGTACAACTGGGGGAACTGATGCACAAGGAGATTAAAGCTGGGATTTCTAAAGGGGCCTAGGAGTTGTCTTCCTTCCTTAGGCCCCTTTGAAAATCCCCACCTGAATGAATTGTCCGATGTCACACAGGAAGGCTGACAGAGCTAAGAACTGAACCAGGTCTCCTACGTCCCAGTCTAGTGTCTTAACCACAAGACCATCCTTCCTCTTTTGGTTTTGTTTTTCAGAAATGTTGGTCCTTATTTTTAGAAACATAGATCCACAAAACTTGAGGTTACAGGAAACACTAAAGACATTTTCCCGCTCAGAATAACATTCTTGTGTCCCACCTTTGACTTTAGGTCAGTTGGCCTCAGGGAGCTGCGAATCCTGTTCTTTCCCGCCGCACAACAATATTGAGAGCAGCTTAGAAAAGGGCAGGAGCAGTCCGCACTTCCAGTTCTTTTTTCTGCTTCTGCTACAACTTGCTGCCTGACTTTGGACAACTCACTTCATCAGTCTGTGTTTAGCTTTTCCATCCATAAAACAGGGTTAATAACTACCTCAGAGGAGTGTCATGAAGCTTGTAAAATAATGCGCAATCTTTGGAAAAAGGCACCACAGAAGTACAAAGCAGCCTTGTGGTTATAATCTCTACTTTTACAGTCTAGCTGAAAAAGAAATACTGTGAAAGCAAACTAAGAGTACATCTACGCTGCAATAAAAAGCCCATGGCACCGAGTCTTAGAGTCTGGGTCAGCTAATTTGGGCTTGTGAGTCTTGGGCTGCGGGGCTAAAAATAGCAGTCTGAATGTTCAGGCTCAGGGTGGGGTCCGGCCTCTGAGACCCTCCCTCCTCGTGGGCTTTCAGGGCAGTGTAGACATACCCTAAGTAGCCCGTCTTTAAAAATCTGCTGAAAAAGTTACAGAAATTCTAACACCTAAATGGATGCAATATCTTGAGAGGAAAATACCTGCCCTGTTTTAAGCAGCCACTCCTCTCAAGGCAGCAGTGAGAATTGGTTGTCTGGAATAATTAGCAGTTAAAGATTGAACCAAATTATACTGAAAAATGCTGGATACTTTAAAGTGGTCATTTAACCCAGCAGGTTGAGTATGGAAGCCACATGTCTCTTCTGTAGCTGCCTCCAGTACTTAACATCCTACAGAGAAAACTACAGCTGAATCAGCAGACTCCGTCTGTGGCATTGTTAAAGTAGGTACCTGGCAACATCAAATCTGTTCCAAAAGATACTATGGCACCTTACAGACTAACAAATTTATTTATATCGGGGTAGGCAACCTATGGCATGTGTGCTGAAGGCGGCATGCAAGCTAATTTTTCAGTGGCACTCACACTTCTCGGCTCCTGGCCACCGGTCTGGGGGGCTCTGCATTTTAATTTAATTTTAAATGGAGCTTCTTAAACATTTTGAAACAGTATTTACTTTACATACAACAATAGTTTAGTTATATATTATAGACTTATAGAAAGAGACCTTCTAAAAAGGTTAAAATGTATTACTGGCACGTGAAACCTTAAATTAGAGTGAATAAATGAAGACTCAGCACAGCATTTCTGAAAGGTTGCCGACCCCTGATTTATATAAATTTATTTATATAACAAAGTTAGTCTCTAAGGTGCCACAAGTACTCCTGTTCTTTTTGCAGATACAGACTAACACAGCTGCTACTCTGAAACCTGTCAAAAGATACTGTAAGTGCTCCTCTCAAGTAATCCTTTTGTAGCAACTATCACTAATTTTAACCAGCACCGGTTCTTTACACTTCTTAGATAAGGGACAGAGGCTTGTTACTTGCATAAATTAAGAACAAAAATCTTTGTTTAGTCCATCAGTCATTTGCCTGCTGAGGTGCAAGACACTTGAATACCTAGGTGACGATTGCAGTATAAGAACCCAAATAGAACAGAATTACCTGCTAAGTAAGAACTCCGAAGAATGGTGGAGAGGAAGATGAGGGTGATGGTAGTACAAGGCACGATGGTAAAGTGCTTCATGCTGGAATCCTGACCGAATAGCTGTGCTAATCAATGTGCAGTCAATGACAGCTCTTTGAAGGTGATTTTGCAGGTCCTCGATAAGATTCAAGCCTAATGTTCGGGGAAAGGGTGGAGCAAAGGAAATTCCTGTTGCAAGTACACCTTGAACTTTTCTGTACAGTGAAAGAGAAGGGCTTTAACCAAAACAAAAATCTGCATGTTGGCAGCCTTCAGGGTAAGTTGATTACAAACAGTGCAGCTGGTAAAGGTTCCCTGAAGGTCAGGCCCCAGTTCGTTACAGGATCACTGTAGTAAGATATTGGAAAGACCTATTGGAATCAATCCTTCTTGCAAAGGCCCCTGATATGCTTATATATGTCTTTTGATATAAAAATAGTATTAAAGCTAATGTTAAAACGATTTAATACACAAGTTAAGGAAAGAAAATACACATAGTATATAATCTGCAATATCCCAATTTAAGGTTAATAAATTTAACAATATAGTTAAAATATTAGCATCCAAATATCTGGGTACATCACTCATAAAAAGTTATATTAAGAATTGGTTGTGGAAAGAAAATATAGCAATGAGTTGTAGAAAGAAAATATAGCAATGAGTGTAGATTGTTCTTCAGTAATTGAGAATTTAGGCTAGGTTGTCCCTCAGTAAATACAATCCATCAGAGAAGTATTTCAGTTACTTTCCTGTCTTCTTTTCTCAATGGCACTCCAGCTCCTGGTATTGCCGATGGCCGGTGATGTGTTCTAAATAAATGTCCCTTAACCACTTAATGGCATCCAACCCCATGAGTTGCCGCATCAGCCGAGCGTAGCACTGACCGTTTCCTCATTCGCGCAACGCTCACTCGTTACTGGGATCCCATGCGCCCAGTGCTCCGATGATCAGCGTGTGTGTTTGAACCTCATAACCCTTAGCTCTCAAGGCGTTGACTAGAGAGGTGTATTTCTCCACCTTTCGAGCTCAAGTGTTGCAGAAGGCTGGGGTCCTATTTTCAAAAGGAACTGTGATGTTCACCATGACGATCTTCTTCTGTTCCTCGTTAGCGATGACAATGTCCTGTTGCTGTTGATTGTCCATTCCAGGGATAGCATAGTTCACGGGTGGCGGGACAGCTTTGACTAGGTGATCTTGGATAGCATTGTGGCTCAGCTGCAGACTCTGGAATGGGGCTTGCAGCTACATAAGACATGATTTTTTTATCTTAGCAAGATAGCTTAAGAACTGAAAAAGAAGATGATCAGTGAGGGAACCTGTCTTACATTTTGGATCTAATACCCAAAGATTTCTGTATGCTTGTCACCTTCCCCACACTACATAGCAGTTGTGCCTTAACTCTTATGCCTAGAAGTACCACCTCCGGAAGAGAGAGTCATTCAGACTTTAGGTTCACACAATCTTTGGCAGCTTCAGTGCAGAGGGCAGTTGGTGTGTGTCAGCTGAGATTAGTACTTGTCCATTAAGAAAAGAGCTGAGACCAGTCCTTTTATGTAGGCCATTCACAGCTGTTAGATGATAATGACTGGCTGTCACTAGCGATCTGGATTCTACCCGTGAATTAGAACTGGTTACCTAAGGTACAGCTATGAGAGACGCTGTATGCTATTACAGCTCCCATGAGCCATTATCTCTGCCTATTCCTGTCTTCTACCCACCATGATGTCCTTATGAAAAAAAAGTCAGAAGTTAAATCAGACAGGAAACCACCTGGATTCCAGCAGCACACAAATCACTGGCATTTTTTGCCATAATTACAAATAATTTCAGGTGCACGAGTAAAATAAAACCTATGCTGGGCCTGTGCAGTCAGCACAGAGATCTGTTGTGACTATTTGTTCACTAAGCTTGTGCTGCATGGAAACAGCTGTTGGAACAGTAAATTTAATAGGATAGGCAATTTTATGCTGCTAAAATCAAAAGGTGCCAAGTTGAATAAGTCTTTGATTTATTCTTATAGACAGGTGCAGCACAGACAATGGCAGGGAAAGCGTCCTTGGCCTTGTCCTCAGCTATCTGGCCTCCAATCTGACTCCAGCTGGTTGAAGAATTGTCAGCATCAACTAAATTTATTTCTGTCAAAAAATACCCATTTCATCAAAATTGAAATGTTTCACTGACATCTGCCAGAGTGGGGAGTTGAAGCTGGGTGTCCCACATCTCAGGTGAGTGCTCCATGCACTGAGCTGTTCACTGTTCTGGGGGAGTGTGTTCTCATGTCTTTTGTGAAAATTTCACAAGACTTCAGTTTCATTCTGAGGCCAAACAAAAACAAATGTCAAACCCTGTCTTTTGTGAAGTAGAATTGTTTTCCAACCAGGCCTAACTTTGACCTAGAGAGCTGAATGGGTCGTTCACTGTTCATACCATAGTTCTTTGCCACTCAGCTGAGGCTAACAACAAGACATCCAATTCACGCCAATTGTGATGCAGCCAGCAGTTCACTAAGAATGGACTGAGAGCACTGCCACCAGTTTGATACTGGCAGTGAAAAGTTCCATATCACTTTACTGATCCCCTTCAGAAGACCCAGTCCTTATAATAATTGGAGATATACCTATCTCCTAGAACTGGAAGGGACCTTGAATTGAGTTCAGCCCCCTGCCTTCACTAGCAGGCCCAAGTACTGATTTTTTCCACAGACCCCTAAGTGGCACCCTCAAGGATTGAGCTCACAACCCTGGGTTTAGCAGGCCAATGCTCAAACCACTGAGTTATCCCTCCATGACAAAATACAGCTTATCCCACTTGAGATTTCCCATGAGAAAAGACTTGTCAAGCTGTAAATGAATAAAAAGACAAGACAGCTGAAATGGGAAAACTGACAGTTAGCCACCAGGCCCTGCCATTCCAGATCTGCTTTTTTTTATGTTTTTTTTTAATTGTCCACCACAGCAGATGAAGTTACAACTGCCTCTAGCCAGTCTGCAAGGGCTTGTTCTTGTCAGAGCCTTCTGTGCACACTGTAAATACCTTCTGTTGACAGTGGAGCAATTATGGGTGGAATTTTTTGCTTGTGTGACAATAGAATTGTGTGTTTGATCAAACCATCAGACAGTGAGCCTGAAAAAAATAAGCCTTTCCATAACAGACAGTGCTTTAAAAAGTATCTGAGTGCCCAGATACAGAATGCCTTTGGAACTCATTGTAGAAGATCTTCTTAGCTTCTAGCTAATTACAGTGTCCAGAGTTTTCATTAATACATGTTTTTTTCATTTTCATTTTCACCTAAGAATGAGCTTACCTGAAAAACAGAAATTGCTTACTGGGAAGAAAGCCCAGTGCTCTCCCTTCCATTCCACCCTTCCCTTCTTGTATTTCTCATTTCTGGGTTTTGCTGGGGGCTGATACGGAAATTCATTTCACAGACATGATCAAAATCAAAACCCGCTTCACCCTACAAAATGTTTGAGAAAGAAAGAAACTTCGTTGTTTAGTGAATAATCTGTGATGAAGCATCTGTTCAATTGTAGCCATTATTCACACAGCCTTTGTCAGGTTGTATGTAAATACTTCCCACCTCCAAGAGAGACTGATACTGCTTTCAGTGCATTTGCACAGCTCTAGAGAATTTTACAAGCATGATGATCTATTTCTTTACCTTTTAAAAAAACAACAACAACTGGTAGCTGGATACTTTGTGAAGGGGCGGAGCCAAAATCCACTGAAGTGAATGGAAAGACTCCCAATGATGACAATGGATTTTGGATTGGGCTTGAAATGAGGGGCTTATTGATGAGCTCAGGTAAACTGTTAAAGGTTCTCCATGCTGTTAAAGGTTCTCTGTTAAAGGTTCTCTCTGGCTTTATCTCAGTTCTGATCTGTAACACTTTAATGTTTCAGTGCTGCACTCCCCTTCAGCAGAAGCTGCTAATCATGCTAAATTGTGTGAGGAGACCCATCAAACCTTTTCTTAGCTGTTGATCTATCGCAATATTTGAACTCCAGTCTCCAGAGGAGAAAGGGTAATGCATAAATCACAAATATTAAAAATGGAAAAGATATAGGTCATTTTGGTCCTTCCTCTGCCAGAGATTCTTCTTTTATGGATTTTGCTGAATGCCTTGCCCAGTCAATTTTCAAATGACTCAAGTAAGGGGGTTTTCCCCACTCCCCTTGGGATGCTATTCCATAGTCTAATAGATTCGTTAGGCAGTTTTTCGTCATAATCTCAAATGTGGGATTAGCTACCATTGGAGTGTATTTTTTGGTTTATAATGACTGCTTTTAAGGTTTCTGTGCTTAACTAAATGTACTTTGCACGCTGCCTGCAACTGTGTGACCTCAGATTGCTACCTATGATTACTGTTTGCATTCTAAACAAAAGCTGATATTTGCATCAGTGCAACTGTGCTGAAGTACATCAGAGAGTAGCAAAGAGTACTGTGTGTTGCATTCTAGAGCACAAAATACCTAAATCAATACAGCACACGCCGTACTAGAGCAAAGAAAATTAAGTACATGGCACACCACTGTCAAGTAAAAAGAGAGCAAATCTCCTTTTTCAAATGAAGCATTTTGTAGTCAGTTACATCTTTATTCCCTACTCTATACCTGTCTATGGTTGTTTTCACTATTGCTGTGGAGCAGCGCAGCTTTGGTGTAAAGAAAAGGTATCTGTTCACATTTGATGTAGCCATACAGAATATATTTGTATAGGGTGACCAGATGTCCCGATTTTTATACGGACAGTCCTGATATTTGGGGCTTTTTTTTTATATGGGCTCCTATTACCCCCCACCCCATGACCCGATTTTTCATACCTCCTGTCTGGTCACCCTATGTTTGTATGATAAAGCTGAGTACAAATGGAATCAGAGGCCCTAATCCTGCAAACTTGACTCAGGTCAGTGGGATGACTCTCAAGAGTAATATACACATGCTTGAGCGTTGATGTGATTGAGTCCTAGCTTAGTTTTGTTTATTGCGGTTCCCGGATTCTAACATTCAGTGTGTTATGTACAAAGATCCTGCTCATATGGCAAAAGAGGACTGCAGAGTGAAATGCTCAATAAAATGTCTTAAAGTCCCTGATAGCCCTGAGCCAGTCTTGATATCGATCATATAAGCCTCTATCTCTTAGCTGTAACTAAACCTCCAGGTCCACATTTAGAAAAGAGATTTGCTGGGGGGAGAGAAGGGGAGTCATTCAGTGGCTCCAAACCCCCTTAGCCTCCCCTTTAGTTTGTCATATTTACATTTGGGAACTTGGTGCTTTCAGCGATGGCCCCCTCACAGCTCCAACTCAAGAAGGTGTTTACACATGTGCCTAACTTTCAGCATGTGAATAGCTGATTGTCTTTCATGGGTTTTTTGGATATTTTTGTTGTTCACATTATAAAGCAAAAATGTTGTCAATGTGCTTATCAAAATGAACATTGGCTAACTTTTCTCAATAATATTTTTGATGCTGTGTTTGAGAACAAAAAAAATTGGGGGGAATTTGCAAAAGATATTGTGAGAATCTCTTAGCAAACGCAATGTAGTTCTGTTAAACGCTTTGGAACAAAATCAAGTTTGAGGTTTTGAAATGGTTTGCAAACCTTTTGGATTTGCCAGCCAGTGCCAGGTTTGCTACTTCAACTGGTCCACGATAGTGTGACCTTAATGTGCCGTCCTTTCTCTTCCCTTTGTCCTTCCAGCACCCTAGAAATTGCATAAGTCATTGCTGCATGGGTCCTTCTGGCTGAGTTAGAAAGAGGCTCCCTTTAATTCCAACTGGCACAGCTGCTGCATACAGACAATGGGGCTCCTGATTCAAGGCCCAGATGCAGTTCTAATTAGAAAACACACACACGTTCTGCTAACTGTGGCACTGCATATGGGAGAGGGACTCTTCTGAATAGAATTTGCTCTTGTCTGGTCGCCACCAGAGACAATCTGATATTTAATAATATTCTTTTTAATAATGTTCTGCATTCAAATTGCCAATGGAATGAACTGGATTATCCTTTCAGCTTCTATCATGAGTCTGCGAAGGTAATAAAAATGGGGATTTAGCTTTATTACTCCTTTCTATATTGACTCAGTGTCAACTAATTAGATTTAGTCTCCAGCATAGGAGGGATCTTAGCAGTGGTCAGCTTGTGATGTTTGCATGTCTGGAAATACCAGGCCCGTCTCCCAGCTACCTTCCAAGACAGTATTTGAATGTAATTCTGGGCCTGCCACTGAAATGTTGTGAATAAAAATGGGAAGAGTTTGATTGTTTGTACCAAATGGTTAGGAAAAAAACTAGGTTAGCATTAAAATAATATGATCTTGTTGGGAGGGAAGGTGAACTTGTGGTTAAGATACTAGACTGAGTAGCCAGTTTATTTTATTGCATCAGTACACCTCAGCCAATGAATGAATGATGATTTCTGTTCTCTTAGCATTATAACCAAGCTTAGTATTCCCTTTGTTTGGCAATGCCCACTTTGACCTGTGCCGGCTCCTTCACAGCACTATTTGGGTGGTGAAATGCAACTATCCCTGTCTGTGGCCCCACAAGAACATAACATAAGAATGGCCCTACTGGGTCAGACCAAAGGTCCATCCAACCCAGTATCCTGTCTACCAACAGCGGCCAATGCCAGGTGCTCCAGAGGGAGTGAACCTAACAGGTAATGATCAAGTGATCTCTCTCCTGCCATCCATCTCCACCCTCTGACAAACAGAGGCTAGGGACAGCATTCCTTACCCATCCTGGCTAATAGCAAAGTCAGGGGACCTCCTCCTGGCCCTGGCTAAAATGGCCATCTACAAAACCAGGGAGAGGAGGTTGGCCGATGGGGTCTCCTGGGACTGTGGGGCCTATTTCTGATCCTCTGTCTGCTCACACATCCGGGCAGAGTTCCTCTGGATGGCGTCTGCTGGCTCCCTTGATGCCTTCGAGGACCAGTGGGTGCTGTCTGGGGTTCTCTGCTCTGTGTCCCCCTCCGGTTCCCTTCATTTGGCCCTTTGACCTCACTCCTGTCCCTGTTACCTCATTAGTTGTCCCATGGAATCACTTGGCTTCCAGGTCCTGTGGATCCTCCCCTTAGGCTGGGGGGAGGTCCTTTACCAGTGGGTGGGCTTCCGCCCACCCACTTCCTGGATCCCAATAGGACCAAGTACTGAAGCTAGTTACTTCACTCCTGCCTCCGTCCCCTTGAAGGTCAGAAATGAAGTTTCTTCTCCTGACAGTAAGTACCTCAGTTCAACAGCCATCACTTCCAGTTCTGGCTAGTTTAAATGAAAAGCAGAATTCACTAATACAGGGTAGAACACAAGGAGCAAATCACAGGCAAAACAGGCACAAAGCAGTCAATCTCTGGACCAAGCAGTTTCTAGGCTCTAAAGTCACTTGAAGGATGCCAGTTGAGCAAGATGAAAACCTTAGGCCTAAATTTCCAAGGTAACCCCTGGTTTTAGATGCCTCAGCTTTGTGGGCACCCCAATTGGAGAAGGGGGTGTTTCAGAAAGTACAGAGCACCTTCCCTCTCAAGCTGAGCAACCAAAAACCGAGGCACCCAGAATCACTGGTCCCTGTTTGAAAATGTAGGCCTTACTTATTCGCAAGCTCTTTGTTTCTGCCAGTGTGGCTGTCTACCCGACCTGGTCAAACTGTAGCTTTCCGTATGTGAGCTCAGTGTTGTGTGTCCAGGAAAGTCTGGGTCTCAGAAAGTGTGTCGTTGTCTCTTTTAACCGTCCAAAGCCTGCAGGTATTAGACAATACACTATTTTAAATAGTCACGTGCATTATCGTTAGCTTTCATGATTTACTTTGAGACAGGCCTTTGTCCCTCCAGTGGATCCCAGTCCCCAGCTGTAGAGGTGTATATATCTGTAGCTAGGCCAACCTTGGGAGCTGTTTGTCCAATCACACAAGTACAATTTATTCATATAGTGCTTGATTGTGCCTTTGAGGGTATGTCTACATTACAGCTGGGAGTGTGCTTCCCAGCATGGGTACACAGAAGCACTAATTCTGCTCGAGCTAGCATGCTAGAAATAGCAATGTCACCAAGAGTAGCACAGTCTGCAGCTTGGGCTAACCACCTGAGTACAAACGCATCTGGACCCCTGGGTGGATAGTTAGATGGCTAGGGTGAGTTGATGCCAATGTTACTCCCAGTGAGGGCCATCCCAAAGGGGATGTGGAGCCTGGGACAGGGCACCAGGTTTCTAATCTGCTGGGGAGTGATTCCCCTTCCCCCCCGCCAGCTCAGCCCAGGCCCTGCCCCCACTCTACCCCTTCTCCCAAGGCCCCATTCCACTTCTTCCCCACCTAGTTCTGCCCCTTCCCCCGAGAGCGCTGTGCCCTCGCTCCCCCCCCCTCCCCCAGTGCCTCCTGTCGCCATGAAACGTCTGATCCGTGGCAGGAGGTAGGCGCTGAGAGGGAGTGGGAAGTGCTGATTGGGGCTTGCCAGTGGGCAGGAGGCGCTGGGTGGAGGGGGAAGTTCTACCAGGGTGGCTGCCAGTAGCCACCGTTCATGTCCTCACCCCCACAGCCCGACCAACTGCCGCTGTCCTTCTCGCTGCCTGTCCACCTGCCACTTGCCTCCCTGTTTGCTTCCTCACCCCATTTAGGATGACCAGACAGCAAGTGTGAAAAATCACGGCAGGGAGTGGGGGGTAATAGGAGTCTATACAAGAAATAGACCCCAAAATCAAGACTGTCCCTATAAAATCGGGACATCTGGTCACCCTAATCCCATTCACCCACCTGCCTCACCTCCCTGCCCACCACCTCACGATTTTATCCAAATGTGGGCCCCCCCAAAGTGCGGGGCCCAGGGCGGTCACCCAGATTCGCCATACCCAAGGGATGGCTCTGCCCCCAGCTAACTTGAGCAGAGCTAGCACATCTGTCTACCTGCACTGGGAAAGATTCTCCCAGCTGCAGCGTAGAAGTACCCTTAGGTCCACAGCCCTGAGCAAGGGGTAATGCATGAGATTCCCTACCCCAGGAGGGACCGTCCCTCTGAGACACCATTCCCTCCCTGCTTCCCTTTTGCTTGGCATGTTGAGGAGTAAAGGACTTCAAGTCTCTGGGGCTCACAGTGTAGTAGCTTTCATGAGTACTAATGTTCACTTTAATAGTACAGTTTTCAAAGGGAAAAAAATCATGTGGTTAAATCCTGACTCCCTTGAAATCAAAAAGAGTTTTGCCATTGACATCACTGGAGCCAGGATTTCACTGAGTCTTTTTTCTTTAGCATTTGAGGGGAAGGTCTGTAAAGGATCCATTTCCCATCACACAAACCAATAAAAATAAAGGTCCATAAAATCAGCATTCGTGATCACTAACATAATACTCCTGATAGAACCTCTTTTTGGGGTGTGAACATTCCACGTTAACCTCATACCAATGTTTGGCTGGAAGAAAGTCATAAATTTCTCCTTGTTCCTATTTGATCTCCAGTATTGTATCTTTGCCTTAAAGCTGATAAAAAGAGACGTGTGAGAAACAGCTTGAAAGTTTTCTCTGTTTCCTGGGGGTTGCTATTTCTTTAACCAATATTTGAATGAGCTTTCATTGGTTTGTACTCCTCAGAGTACGGACTTTACAAAAGTTCATTTTCATTTGAGAGCACCTTGGAGGTGCAAGGAGGCATGGCCGATTTGTTATTAATCACAACACTCTGCATGCTGACAAAACAGCCAACTCTTGTCACAGATCTGACATGAAAAATTTAGAATGAGTCAGACAGCTCCTGATCCATTTCACTCTGTGATTGTTTTAGGACAAAAAAGGTCTCTCTTCTCCAGTCTAGACTAGTTCAGCCTTAAAAGAACTAGTTTCTAAAGATATGTTAAAGAAAGAAAAGTTTACTTCAGTCCTTCATTTGCTGCTCAGTAGAGTTGCAAGTAGTTCCAGAATTCTTCAAGCTCCATAAAGAGCAGGTGATCAAGGTAAGAGCAGGCATTCATATTACCTTACACAAGAATTCTAGCTAGCTAAGCCAAAATGCTACATTTTCATTGTCGTAGAACTACCATTAGAATTGTTAAGACTTGATGGGCTGTTCTCCTCCCAGCCCCGCTAAGGAAGCAGCCTACATAAAGTTTTTTGATCATTGACCTGATGACACACATTAATATTCTTTTTAAATCAACAACTAACTCTTCCAGCTATATCTAAATGTGTGAACATTCTAACTATAACTTAGGAGATCACAAATGGAGTAACTGTGGATGATTGTTTACCTATCCCTTTGTGAAACTGAAGAATTTTGAGGAAGAGAAAACTGACAGCAGGTCAGATTGGGACTATACTCCATATTAACTAAATAGTGACTAAAGTAAATGACAAACTTCTACTCAGATCATTAGGGCTGGGAAGGAAATAATTTTCTTGAAAATTTTCACAAATCAAAAATCTGATTAAAAAAAAAAACCCTTCACTTTGGATTGGGTCAATCAAAATGTTTCATTTTGAAGAAATGTTAATTTGAGAACTGATTTCAATCTTGACTTTTTTTAACCTTTAAAGTAAATAAATTACCTACAATTTCAAAACGAAGGATGAAAATTTTGGTTCATAAATGTTGAAATGGGCTGTTTCAACACATTGGAAACTTTTCTTTTCAAATCTTTTTAAATGGGGAGATTTCTTGAAACTGAACAATTTAGGTATTGATGATCTGTATTTTCTGATGGAAAAAATGTTTTATTGTGAAATTCCCAATGAGCTGTATTGCTCGCATCCTATCTCAGCCATGTGAAACTGACAGACGATATATATATATATTTTTAGCAAGTTATTAGTTAACAAATGTTCTGTTTTTCTATGTCTTAAACTACTTAGTGAACAGGTACAGTGAGTGATGCAATGAAAGCTCAGAGGAAAAAAGATATGCATTGCCTGTCTATAGGAATCATTGACTTCATTGGATCTCCATAAATCAGGCCATTTAACACATTTTGTAAAACTCATCTATTATTTTTAGGGTGTTTTTTTTTTAATGGCCGTGGTGCTTTAAAAAAAGAGGTGATCTGAAAACCTGCAGACCTACTAGGAATAAGCTTTGCAAGACTGGGTTGAAAAAGAGAGAAGGTTCCCTTCCCACCTTTGTTATTAGGTGGAAGAAATTCATAAAGGGATGCAGTTAGTAGTCGAGGTATAAAAATATAGGTTTGGGTCTGATTTTTATTTTTAAATGCATGGAAATAATGTATTCAATTGCATCTTTCTTCTGGCCAAGTGACTGCTATGTTTGTGCATTGAAATTAGCTGATTACATGCGTGAATGATCAGTGACATGATTATCTGCAGTTTGCATGTGCAGTTACCTAATGGAAATAGTGATAATAGCATGCACAAAGCAAATGAAAAATTGCATGTACATTTTGCCTATGTTATCACAGGTGTCTTATTTTGAAAATAGGCCCTTTGTGAAAGCAAGCAAGCAGGAAAGCATTTTATAAAACCAAATATTAGTATGAAACATTCCAAGAAATGTTGATTTAAATTTAAATGAAAATAGAGTTCTCTTTTATGATGTAAACAATCCCTTGCTGTGTTTGCAACCCAAACACCACATTGTGTTAGGAGTGAAACTGACACGAAACAGATCAGTCTCCCTTACCTATCTATATTCAAGATGAGTTTAATGGAACAAGATGTCAGGCCTGTTGGCTAATCACTTTCGTGGACAGTACTGTGAATTTCAGTTTCAGCATCCAAACATGTTAATCACCCATGTTGGTCTGAAGTGTCCAGATCTTACTCTGGGCCCAGGGAGAGGAGGAGGGGGCAGGATTCACTCACTTGTTTGATGTAGAAGACCTGTGAGACTCACCTCCCATGACAAGCATGCACCCCTCCCCACCCCACAGCTAAATTTCCACCCTGCCATGATAATGACTCTGTGGGGGACATGGCTACTGCCCTCAAGAGAGGAAGAAACACTGTTGTGTGTGTTGTGCTGCAGCACTTCTTCCTCCCCTGCAGGTTGTGCTGTGTAGAGAGCCCTCTCTGTGCTGCTCTCCTCCCCAGGCCCACTCCTCAGGCAGCGAGCAGGAGGAGGAGAACTGGAGGGGCTGTGAGGAGACAGAGGATTAAAGGTGGGAGAGGTGGACCGGGCTCCCTTTCTGAATTCTCTCTTTCCCTGATTTTCTCTCTGGAGAGTTGTGAGGTGTAAATAGAAAGAATCAAACTAGATGCCTAAAATTCATCCAGTCTCCCTAATGCGTTAGTAACTCGGACTAAGACCATATATTTTTATATATGAGGTACTGACCTTTGGCTGCATTCTGCCCCCTTTTATGCCACAGGAGGGCCATTAAAGGGATGGGGGAAGCAGTTGAATCCTCACCATAAAGGGGAGGAGGGTTTCTCCTGCTGTCATAACCGCCCTACACCCCTTGCCCCCAAGCTGAGGGCTTTGTCTGGGTGGGCAGAATGGTACATGGCTGAATGGCTCTTTGTTCTGGCCGCAGAATGGCCTGGAGGTAGCTGTGGAAAGCAGCTGGCTGGTTGGGATTCGGTCAGTGCCCTCTGCAGCTGGGCAGTGGCTGACGGGCTTTATAACCCCTCATAGCTAAACTCAGTTCCATCATTGTCCTTACCCAGGTCATATCAAAACACCCCAGCTCTCTGTACCTGTCACACTTTTACTAGGGCTGTCAATTAATCACAGTTAACTTAAGCAATTAACTCCAAACAAATTAACTTGATTAAAAAGAATGAATCGCAATTAATCGCAGTTTCTTGCCATTAATCACGATTAATTTTTTTAATCATTTGACAGCCCTAAGTTTTACCGAAGGTGCAGATGGTTTTATGAGTGCCTCGCAATTAGCTTTCATTGTATTGGCTTAATAAGCCAGCATTTGTACCGCCCTTTACATTTTAAGGTTTCTCACAAGGCAAACGAGGCAGCGCCGCCATCTTAATTCTCCCATCAACACTGGTGCAGAACAAGAGCGAGCGAGATGGCATCGATGTTCCGGAGCGAGGAGATGTGTCTGACGCAGCTGTTTCTCCAGGTGGAGGCTGCCTATTGCTGTGTTGCAGAGCTTGGCGAGCTGGGCCTGGTCCAGTTCAGAGATGTAAGTAGTTACGAGAGGTTCTCAGGTAAGAATGGTGGGATATCAGCTATTAAAGGGCCACTGTAAATGTGGTTGGGTCCTAAAAGATGGACCTGCTGGGACAGTGGATTAATCTGGAAAACAGGGGCACTGCAACAATATTTGTAGTGGGGGTGCTGAGAACCCTTGAACCAAACCATAAACCCTGTCTATAATGGAAATCATGTAAAGCCAGGGGGTGTGGCAGACCCTCCCTGCATCTCAAGTTCCAGCACCTATTCTGGAAGGGCTTGGCATAAAGACTGTAAATACCTGCCTTGCTCTAGAAAGGAAGGATGGCCTTGGAGTTAAGGCAGTGGACTGGGAGATGTGGGTTCAATTCCCAGCTCTGCCATAGACTGCCTGCAGGACTGGGCTAGTTGTTTATTTTCACTGCACCTCAGTTCTCTGTCTGTAAAATGGGGATATAAATATTTCCATTTGTCTATCTTGTCTATTTAGATTGTCAACTTGTGGAGGGAGAGACAGTCTGTGTATATACAGAGCACACGGGGACTCTGATCTTACTTGGGCCTCTAGGCACTACTCAAAAACAAATACAGTAGAACCTCAGAGTTACGAACACCTCGGGAGCAGAGGTTGTTCGTAACTCTGAACAAAACATTGTGGTTGTTCTTTCAAAAGTTTACAACTGAACATTGACTTAGTGCAGCTTTGAAACTTTACTGTGCAAAAGAAAATGCTGCTTTTCACTTTATTTTTTTTAGTAGTTTACATTTAACACAGTACTGTACTGTATTTGCCTTTTTTTTTTTTTTTTTGTCTCTGTTGCTTGCGCCCTGATTGCGTACTCCGGTTCCAAATGAGCTGTGTGGTTGACCGGTCAGTTTGTAACTTTGGTGTTCGTAACTCTGAGGTTCTACTGTAAAAATAATTACTCTGAGTTTACTGTTACACATAATACTCTTCCTTTCATTGACTTTCCAGCTGGACCCCAAGTCATGGCAGGACAATCATTTGATCGGATTACCTGAACACTGTCACTGTCGGAAAATTGAAAGCAAAGGTTTATTTAAATGTCTGTTTAAGGCCAGATACAGTATGGGAAACAGAGCCATAGTCTGAATTATCTACAGTAAAGGGGGTTTCTTCTGAGAGAATTATAGTATCTTGTAAGGGGAGGCATTTGGAATTGCTGGAGTCCAAGGGTGTCTACTACCCTACAATGCAATCTGTGGCCACCATCACCCATAACTTAATATGGAGATACGATCCATAGAGATCACATCCACAGAGTTCCATCATAATCAGAGCAGAGACATCTTGGCTCCGGATAGAGCATTGCTTGCTGGGAATTGTAGTCTCTATAGTAAAGATGAGCAAGGTTGCAATATCTCCATGTGATGCCAATTACGCATGATTGAAGTATATGCACAGCGTGGTGCTTCTGCAAAAATCTAAGCCCATCAAGGAAGATGCTGCTCCTTCAGTTCATCAGCTAAATCTGAGCCTGATGCCAGGAGTTAGATTCAGTTAAGAAAATAAGAACCATTTCTCTGCATGCCAATTAGGCATCATTTGCATATCCTTAAAGTCAGTCCCTCTCACCCACCTAAATCACCTGGTTACCTCTGATGGTTTTCCAAAGTGGGCATCTACAAGAATGTTGTTATAGGAGAGCAAAAACTGCAGCATGAGATTTATCTGTTCAAGGAAGAGACTATGAAGCATTTATACATGTTTGAAACAGATTTATTGGTAACTGCCAGTACTGAATGGCATAGCGACTGAAATATCCTTGGTGAATTAGCAGACCAGAAGGGTCTGCTATGGGACATGGAAAATTCATCAGTATTTTTTTCTGCAGTGGTGCTGTTGGAAGCAATGGTGGAAACTGTACTGCAGACAGGGGCAGTGGTTAATGGCTTCCACCGGTGGAGCTGCATCTGTGCAGATAAATGTTTAGTAATTTGCTTAGTGTAAACAAGGTATATGGAATGTGCCTCACAAAACTACACCCCAAATAGTTTCACCTGTGACACTGGCATGTACACACCCAGAGGTTTGGTTATTTAAAGAAATGAGAGGAAAGAGGATTCAGAGTTTTGTTCAGGAGAATATCAAGTCTCCTATTGCTAGGACACTAGTTTATATCTAAGTGAGATCGGCAGTGGTGGAGAATAATTGTCTGATGCCTGTTCAGTGGCACTGGTGACGAGATCAGGGATCTTGGTTCAGTTCCTCAGAGGCAAGTGGCCCGTTGCACTATAGGGAAGAACTCTCCTTTGTTAGGATAATGGGCAGGCAGTCTTGAGTGAATCACTGGCTGAATTCTGTGGTCCCTGTTATGCAGGAGGTCAGACCAGATGGTCCCAATGGTTCCTTCAGGCCTTAAAATCTATAAAATCCAAGAAGCCTCTTCTACCCCAGCTCAGACCTTTGACAGCCAGAGAAGTCATGACTGAATGGGCCAAGGATACGAGTCACGGTTGAGGCACAGTGATTGTCTGAAGAAGTTTTGTATTCCCATTGTTTGTGTGGTGCCTGTTGTGTGGCTGGGAGGCTACAAGGTTCAGTAATATGCAAAGGCAGCATCTTTCACCAATGCTAATATACAGTTAAACTAAAAGTCACCCAACTGGCAATCTACATTCAGCCCTGGGTTTATTTGGTTTTTTGTTTTGTTTTTTAATTTCTAGTTGAATGTGAATGTGAACAGCTTCCAGAGAAAGTTTGTGAATGAAGTCAGAAGATGTGAATCCTTGGAGAGGATCCTCCGTAAGTAGATGTTTGTACAACACTACTGGCTCTAGAACAATCGTAATCTAGTATTTCAGAAAACAAAGTGTTCTATCTAGCAAAATTTAATGAGATTTGTTCTAAAGATGGCAAAGATTTCATTAGAAAGTCTTTGTACTTTTCATCTGAAGGCATTGATATGTTTGCATGCACCAATTAAGTGCCACTATACTACTGGGAGTGGGGATGGATGATGACGGGACTGTATATATCACACCTATTGGGATATGAGTAAAATCAGGAGAAGAGAGGTTAAGTGTCCTGCATAAAATCACATAACAAGAGGACTGGAAATGGAACCCGGGATCCTGACTCCTAGTCCTGTGTTCTAACCATTAGAACATACTTTCTGCAGCAAAGCACGCCGTCCCAGCTAGAGATTTCTTTAAAAAGCCAGCAGGCAATGAAAATGGGTTTTTTTTAAGCTGTTTTTTCTTAAAGTCATCATTTTTGTTGGGCTTGCTAGGAAATGGTATCGATTGAAGTGTCCATAGGATCCTTAAAATTTCTACTTTTCTACTGTGTGAGGGGGAAATAATTACACTTATTTAGCATTTATAGTGCTAATCACCTATTGATCCCCATGCACTTTGCAAAGCTGGGTAAGCACTATTCTCCGCATTTTACAGGTGGCTATATTGAGGCCAGAGAGGTTAAATTTCATGTCCAGTGTCTCACAGTGGGTCAGTGGCACAGCTCGGGATAGACCGTAGGTCTCCTACCTTCTAGCCTGCAGCCCTATCCCTTTTGGAAGAGGGCCCTGGATACTTAAGACAAAAGCTGCTTGCTGGGGAGAGGAGGGTGAAAGCTGTTGTTGGCTGGGGATAGTTTTTCAGTTGGTGTTAGCTGTAAGTAGGGTACATAAACAGGGACAGGACAGTATGGGGAATGGGTGTTAGGACTTGCTGTTCCTTTGAGCTGTTTAAGTCAGCGGAACTGAAGACATTCAGCACATTGCAGGGTCTAGATTTTGAAGGGCGTGCAAACAAAAAGTCAATGGCCAAGGATATAGGGCTAGATTCACAAAAGGACATAGATACCATAACTGTTATGTTAGGCACCTAAATCCCAGAATCAGGCCCCACTGGGATTCACAAACCCCCGGTCAGCTGCTACTGAACGCTGCAGGTAATGAAACTCTTTTGGTGCCTACATTTTTGCATTAGAAGTTACCTCTGCCCCTGTGTTTCTGTCTCTGAGCTCATGCACTGCTGCCTCACTCTAGACATCCAGATGCCCAAGCCCCAGTGTGATATGTGAACTGGGGGAAGATCAGCCTTCCTCCGCCTAACTCACTTGTGGGGCCCAATCTGGTAAGCAGGCCCAGAGATCACCTACCAGACTGGGCCCCTGCAGGTGAGCTCACACAAAACAACTGGAGGGGAGGAGGAAGAGTTCTCTCATAACTTTTAGCCCAGTGGCTAGGTTGGTCACCTGGAATGCGGGAGATGCCTGGTTCAAGTCTCGCTCCAGCTGAGAGGAGATGGGATTTGAACAGGGATCTGCTATCTCTCAGGTGAGTGCCCTAACCATGGGCTATGGGACAGTCTGATATGGGGGTCCCTCTGTTTCTCCTGTTGAAGCTGTTCCACTTGGCCCCTGGCACCAAGAGACAATTCCAAGAGAGGGTGGCACCTCCCTCCATCTTGGATTTAGGTGGTGAACTCCCTGAAAGGGGTGGGACAAGAACACACCCCGTGCTTTTGCATCTCCCATTGGCTAGCTCAGGTGAGGAGCTGCCTAGCATGACAGCTTTTGTGAATCCCATTCTCAGGTGCCTGTCTTATTCGTTGTCATGGAGTATGGGCACCAAACCCAGGATTTGTGATATCAAAGCAAGAAGGTGCAAGGTTCAAGGTGTCTAAATAAATCTATTGTATAAAATGAAACACAGGGAAAATGTAGCTGGATAGCAGGGAACATTTGCTACTGGTGGGCTCTATTCTATTGCAGTGTATTCTCCTGAGGTACTCCTGGGGGAATTCTGCACTACTGCACATGCGCATAATTAATAAGCCCTTCAGATTTCTAATTTTTTGTGCAGAAAAAAGCTTCTTCCAAAATGTTGCTGCAGTTCCACCTTTTGTGCACCAGTGGGCGCTGTGGCAATAGAACAAAGCTGCAGCTCCCCGCCATCATGGGAAGAAGAGAGCGAGTTGCTTTCTTCACAGTGGGCCAGATCAGGAGACAGGCTATGGGGAGACAGACAGCACGGGGTGCTGGGGGGTCAGACAGGGATTCATAAGGGCTAATGGGGGAGGACAGACTGGGACAGGGGCTGAATGGGGGTGGAGGTGCAGGGCCCCAGGGGGACAGGGGGAGGGAGTGCAGAGCTACATAGGGACAGGGGAGTGGCTGGGTGAGGGCACAGAAACACATGGGGACAGGAGGAGGGAATACAGGGACAGGGGAGTGGCTGGGTGAGGGCACAGAAACACATGGTGATGGGAGATGCAGAGCTACATAGGGACAGGGGAGTGGCTCGGTGAAGGCACAGAGGCACATGGGGAGGGGGTACAGGGACAGAGAGTGGCTGGGTGGGGGCAGAGACATATGGGGACGGGGGAGGGAGATACAGGAAGACATAGGGGCAGGGGAGTGGCTGAATGAGGGCACAGAGACACATGGGGATGGGCAGATGTGCCTGACTGAATGGGAGAGGCTAGGGGTCAGCCAGGGTCTGCATGGGGGAAGCTCCCTGACAATGCTCCCCCCCTCCCCCAAAAAACCTGTTCTATACTTTTCCCACCCATATACAACAGCCCTCCAAGTTCACACCCAGGCTCCTTCCCAGCAGTGTACTTCCCTCTCCCTCAGTGCCTCCGTTACCCCTGACTCCCCCAAACCCCCTCAAACCTTTGCACTGCTTCTGAGGGGTGTGGGAAATACGGTTCTGTATTGTAGTTTAAATGAATTATTATTCAGAGTTCTGTATTAATATGCCTAGTAAGGAATCTATTTGTCAAAAAACATTTCCTGAATCTTTTTTGTTTATATTGTTACAGACATACTTGCTGACAGGTAATTTGAAATAAATTATCAAAAATAATTGAAACTGATGTGATTATATTGTGTTATTTTGACAAATAAAATATGTAGAATTTTTGTGGAATTTTGAAATATTGTATGTAGAATTTTTAATTTTTTGGCGCATAATTCTACCAGGAGTACTGAGGGAGGTTGGAGTAGCCCCACCCCTTGAGGATTTGAAACTGTTGTGGAGAAACCACCAGATACTATATTGTAAGGAACAGCAGGCTGGAGAGCAGGCACAGTGAACTAATGATCGTTTTCCACTGCCATGTCTATGATTAGGTTAGCTTTGTACTACAGTCACGATTCCCAGGTGTATACAATTATCTCCTCTGGAGAAGGAGCAGCTTCCTTGCTGCTGAGCGATGCTCCAGGAAGCCAGATTCTTGGGTGTCGAAGAGTTCCACAAATATCTGGTGAATCTCCTAGAACAAGTGTCGAATGACATTTGAATACTGTCATGATGTCACATTCGGGTCACCACCACAGGCCGTGTCAGTGACTCCATGGAAAGCCTAACAGTGCCTTTTCCTTGCAGGCTTTCTGGAAAATGAAATGGAAAATGAGATTGTGATCTTCAAACCTGAAAAGTATCCTGAGACCCCCCTGCCTCGAGAAATGATTGATCTGGAGGTACAAAATCTTGCCCTGCCTTGGGGGCATATGGAGCAAGATTGGGCAGGGGAGGAGTGAAATTACGTATAAACCCACATATTAAACATCTCAGGAAAACCATGTGGGTCCCAGAAATGGAGGAAAGTGACTCACCAGTGGCAAATTCTCATGAAAAAACAACGAGCAGTACTTGTGGCACCTTAGAGACTAATACATTTATTTGAGCATAAGCTTTCGTGGGCTAAAACCCACTTCATCAGATGCACAGAGTGGAAAAAAACAGGAGGCAGGTATATATACGTAGTACATGAAAAGATGGGAGGGTACAGTAATGCCTCACTTAACACTGTGGTTATGTTCCTGAAAAATGCGAAATGATGTTAAGCGAATCCAACTTCCACATAAGAATTAATATAAATAGTGGGGGTTAGGTTCCAGGGAAAGACTATATATATATATATATATATATATATATATATATATATATATAAGGATGATTGTGAAGCTTGGTTGAGGTGGTGAAGTCAGAGGGTGGAAGAGGGTGGGTTATTTCCCAGGGAATGCCTTACTGCTAAATGATGAACTAGCAGTTGGCTGAGCCCTCTACAAGGCAACAGTCCTAAAGTCTATGAAAACACAAATGGAGGGAGAGGAGACGGTACGGCAGACAGAGACATACCATGTGTGAGAGAGAGAGATGCACATTGCCCCTTTAAGTACGGTGACCCCACTCTAAGTACATTGCCTTTTTAAATAGACCAGCCAGTTGAGAGGGCAGCTGCTGCAAGGATGCTCCCTCCATCCTGAGCCCCGTTGTGTCCCCCCCACACCCTGTCTCTATGGAAATGGGGTAAGTGGGGTGCAAGAGCAGAGGGGAGGGGGACACCTCGGCATTAGCCTCCTCCTCCCCCACCTGCACAGCAAGCAGGAGGCTCCTGGGAGCAGCGCCAAGGCAGAGGGCAGGAGCAGCACATGGCAATGGGGGGAGGGATAGCTGAACTGCCAGCAATTGGTAGCCTGCTGGGCGGCTGCCTCACAGAGGACTTAGGGGAGCGGGCAGCTGATGGGGGGCTGCTGTTCCACCCTGGTTCCAAGTCCCGACCAGCTAGCTGCAAGGGGCTGCTCTTCTTGCAAGCAGTGGACAAAGCAGGCGGCTGCCAAATGATATTCTCTGGGAGCATTGCACAACTTTAAACAAGCATGTTCTGTAATTGATCAGCAACGTAACAACATTAACCGGGACAACTTTAAGTGAGGAGTTACTGTATATATACCTGCCTACTGTTTTTTTCCGCTGCATGCATCTGATTAAGTGGGTTCTAGCCCACAAAAGCTTATGCCCTAATAAATTTGTTAGTCTCTAAGGTGCCACAAGGATTCCTTGTTTTTGCTGGTACAGACTAACACGGCTACCACTCTGAAAATTCTCATGGGTTAGCCATGTTATTCTGTAGCTGGGCACGACACTGTGTAATAGATTAATAATACTGCATTTATATATCACTTCCCAGACAGATATTGGAGTGCTTTAGTACAAAGGGGAGTTTGCATAATGATCTCCATTGTTACAGGGGGGAACTTAGGAACAGAGAGGTTAAATAACT
This sequence comes from Chelonoidis abingdonii, assembly GCF_003597395.2. NCBI lineage: Eukaryota > Metazoa > Chordata > Testudines > Testudinidae > Chelonoidis > Chelonoidis abingdonii. Next base: position 108,936,401 of record NC_133769.1, read on the forward strand.
TGCCCTCTCACATACCCAATTAGCAGCAGAAAATCAGACTCCTGACTTCCAGTCACGTATTTTCTCCACAGAGTTGATCAGAGACAGAATTTATTTATTCCAGGCCTCCTGGTGTACTGGGAGGGTCTTCTGAAGTTTAATCCACTTGCTCTTCTTTTTTTAAAAAGTTTTATGTCTATAGACTTCCCCTTTTATACCATTTGTTCTCTACCCTGTTTTGACTGCCAGCCATGTCAGTAGAAGGCTTTACCAGACTACCAGGGCTGATTGCACTGAAGTGAAACCTGGTGCTGTGACCACTACATTCAGGGCTGGATTATCTCTTCTTGAAGAGGTAACAGCTAGGTTGAAACATCTGACTGTTTCAGCACCTTGGCTATGGCTGGGATTTTCAAAGATCCTAAGGGAGGCAGGCAGTTCTTTTAGACTCCTTTGAAAATCCCAGCAAAGGCCTATCCATGACCTATTCCCCGTCATGAAAACCCCCATGTTTCATAGGAAAGAATAGCCTTTTGCCATGTTACTTTTGCCTGTGGAGATTAGCAGTGATGATTGGAGGAAACTTGATTTGTTGAATATTGGTAAATGGGTACCTCTAAGATTTAGATCTTATTCTGTAAGGGTGCCATGAGCCCTCTATCCCCATTGAAGTCCGTTGGGAAATCTGGGAGTTGAAGTTGCTCTGAACCTCAGAAGTTGCATTCAGCACCTTGCTGGTTTGGGCTATGATGTGTCCTAAAAGAACCCATTGACTCAGAAGCACAGAGTTTGTTTGCTTTTAATCCAACTGGAAATGAAGTTTACAAACTGATTGGTTTTAATCAAAATTGACTGTCGCTGTCTGAGAAGAGACCACGATCTATCTTCACGTAGAATGATGGTCTGCTGGCTTGCCTAATTTAGTGCCTAAATATAACTTTGAGTCACTGCATGTAACAGAGAGGTTGGCAGGGGGAAGGTTAGGGTTTGATAGCTGTGTGCATATACCTAAACAGCTGATGAATATTTTAAAGTGTTCATTGCACAATCAGACATGTCTTCCTATATTATTTTACAATCCTTTTGACAGGGATGTGGCAGCCTGTAAAAGGATAACTGGGCCTGTCTTGCATCTTTCCTGTTTTGTTTTGGTTGTAAACAGACAGTTCTGGAGAAACTGGAGGGTGAGCTGCAGGAAGCCAATCAGAATCAGCAAACCTTGAAACAGAACTTTCTAGAACTGACTGAACTAAAACATCTCCTGAAGAAAACTCAGGACTTCTTTGAGGTGAGAGTTCTTCAGTTCTGTCCGCTTTGTCCTTCTTTCTTGTTTGCAGAGGGGTTGAGGAATTTTTAAATTGTTTATGTTTTTGGCTTTATTTTTGAAGGGGGTTGAAAAGACTCCAGATTTCCTTTATTGCAGATTTGAGGTCAAATTTTCCAAAATGTCTTGGTGAACCTAAGTCTCATTGGGTCTCAGGCTTCTCAGTGCCTAAATCTCACGGGCTCCTAAGTCACTTAGACACTTGAAAATTTGACACTTGGTCTAGCTCTCTGTAGAAAACTGTCTTCAGACAAACAGTAGCAACAGTAAAGATGTGACTACAGTTAAATCCATTGAAATATGTTAGTGTTTTTTAAATAATTTCAAAAGAAAATGTTGATTTCTGCTTTCAGACAGAAACCAATCTACCAGATGATTTCTTCAACGAAGACACTTCTGGTCTGTTGGAATTAAGAAGTACTCCTGCTACAGTGGCTGCAAAGTTGGGGTCAGTGTGGCTATAGGCTTATAGCTTTGATAAGGCCAGTGCAAATATACCCTTCCCTTTTACTTCCACCAGCATTAATAAGCTGGTTTCAGCACTGTGACCCAGTCTTAGAGGCTTGCTGAATTCAGTTCCTATCTTCAAATAGCTTAGTACAGGCTGCTCTTCCGTCTCTTAATTGTAACTCATTGATTAAAATGAAAGCAACGTTAGTGTTTTGAAAGAGACAATAGATGATTAAAAAACTGATCTTTATGGCTCACAGTATTGCTAAATGGGATGGACAGCCTTTCAGCTCCAGGTCACTAGTTCAAATGTGCCTAGTGACTGAAAATCACTGCCATCAGACAGCTGTTGAGTGGCCTCTGGGAAACTTAGTGAAGAAAATGGAAAGGAGCATATAGTCTGACAAGTCAAGTGTTAAAGTGCAATTAGGCAGGCCAAAAAAGAATTTGAAGAGCTACTATCAAAAGACACAAAAAGGAATAGCAAAATTTATTTTAAGTACATCAGAAACGGGTAGCCCACCAAAAAATCAGTGGGATCACTGGATGATCAAGGTGCTAAAAGAACACTCGAGAAAGTCAAGGCCATAGCAGAGAAGCTAAATGAATTCTTTGCATCAGCCTTTACTGTGGGGGATGTGAGGGAGATTCCTGCACCTGAGCCATTCTTTTTATGAGACACATTTGAGGAACCGTCTCAGATTAAGGTGTCATTAGAGGAGCTTTTGGAACAAATTGATAAATTAAACAGTAATAAGTCACCAGGACCAGATGATATTCACCCAAGAGTTCTGAAGGAACTCAAATGTGAAATTGCAGGACTACTAACTGTAGTCTGTAACCTATCATTTAAAGCAGCTTCTGTACCAGATGACTGAAGGATAGCTAATGTAACACCAATTTTTTAAAAAGGCTCCAGAGGTGATCCCAGTAATTACAGGCCAGTAAGTCTAATTCCAATACAGGCAGATTGGTTGAAACTATAGTAAAGAACAGAAGTATCAGACACATAGATGAACATGATATATTAGGAAAGAGTCCAACACGGCTTTTGTAAAGGGAAATCATGTCTCACCAATCTATTAGAATTTTTTGAGGGGGTCAACAAGGCTTGATCCACTGGATATAGTGTACTTGGACTTTGAGAAAACCTTTTACATGATCCATTACCAAAGGCTCTTAAGGAAACTAAGTAATCATGAGATAAGAGGGAAGGTCTTCTCATGGATCAGTAACTAATTCAAAGGAAGGAAACAAAGAGTAGGAATACATGGTCAGTTTTCACAGAGGAAAAAGGTAAATAGTGAGGCCTCTCAAGGATCTGTACTGGGATCAGTGCTGTTCAACATATTCATAAATGTTCTGGAAAAAGGGGTAAACAGCGAAGTGGCAAAGTTTACAGACAAAATTATTCAAGATAGTTAAGTCCAAAGCAGACTGCAAAGAGTTACTAAGGCATCTCACAAAACTGGGCAACAAAATGGCAGATGAAATTCAATGTTGTTAATGCAAGTAATGCACACTGACAAGGCACACACAATCCAACTATACGGACATCATGATGGGACCTACATTAGCTGTTACCACTCAAGAAAGAGATCTTGGAGTCATTTTGGATAGTTCTCTGAAAATATCTGCTCAGTATGCAATGGCAGTCAAAAAAGCAAACAGAATGTTAGGAACCATTAGGAAAGGGATCGATAAGACAGAAAATATCATAATGCCACTCTGTAAATCCATGGTACACCCACACCTTGAACAATGATTTCACTTCTGGTTGCCCCATCTCCAAAAAGATATATTAGAATTGGAAAAGGTACAGAGTAGGGCAACAAAAATGATTAAAGGTATGGAACAACTTCGGTATGAGGAGAGATTAATAAGAATAGGACTGTTCATCTTAGAAAAGTGACAACTAAGGGGGGATATGATAGAGGTCTATAAAATCAAGACTGGTGTGGAGAAAGTGAATAAAGAAGTGCTATTTATCCTTTCACATAACACAAGAACCATGGATCTCCCAATGAAATAATAACCAGCAGGTTTAAAACAAACAAAAGGAAGCATTTCTTCACACAATGCACACACAATCTTTGGAACTCGTTGCTAGGGGATGTTGTGAAGACCAAAAGTATAACTGGGTTCCAAAAGGAATTAGATCAATCATGGAGGATAGGTCCATCAATGGCTTTTAGCCAAAATGGTCAGGGATGTAACCCCATACTCTGGGTGTCCCAAAACCTCCAACTGCCAAAAGCTGAGACTGGACAACAGGGGATGGATCTACAATAAATTGCTCTGTTCTGTTCATTCCTTCCAAAGAGTCTGATACCAGCCACTGTTAGAATTTAGGATACTGCATTAGATGGACCATTATTCTGTCCCAGTATGGCCGTTATGTTCTTATGACAGATGTGCACATCACAGAAACCACCATTGCAGTTTACACTCAGGGCTTGTCTACAGTAGAAAGCTGCACTGAGTTTGAATGCAGTCGAGGCAAATGGCATGATGCTGATTGTGACTTTGCAGCAATGTTGGCTAAGACAAGTCATGTTTGGTACTATGCAGTTAGTCATGGTTAAATCCCCATACGGTGGTGTTTTGTAATGTAGGCAGTTCCTTAGTGGCCTTCATGATAGCTAGATTGCCTTGGGTCAGGGCTTAGTTACTCCAGCCTTGGGCTCGATTAAGAGCGAGAGAAAGCCGGGAAATTGAATTCTGCTCTAAACCTTTGACCTCATCAGGTTGAGGACGAGGTACATTGGTCGGTCAATATGGTGAAACTCACATGCCCTGCTTGTGCTGTACCGGCTGTGTGTATAGAGAGTGTTTCAGTTTCCAGTGCTGTCAGCCAGGTGCCTTTCACCATCACTATATCCGCTTCACATATTTAAGAAGAGAATGAACCTGTTTAAGAAGAGAATGAACTGCTCCTCTCCCTCCCTCCCCTAATCATGAAACAGAGAGGTGGCTTATAGCCCCCTAAAAAGTTAGAGAAAAGTGAATAGATTAAGAAGTAAGATCCGTGCTTGAACTTCTCTTAATATAGAGGCCTCACCTAACTACAGGCACACCTGTAGCCAGGGTCCCAGGTCGGATCTGAGTGTAAATACATAGACTATGGAGCCTTAATGAGTATAAAACCCAGTGTGGTACATGTCCAAAAATATGCCTGCCATTTATCTGTCTTGTTAATGCTGCCTAGATTCACAGCAGGGGTAATAAAAAGGGAAAGGATGGTGCCTTTTGAGCGTTTACTATGGAGAGCCTGCAGGGGAAACATCTATTTGAGATACACTGAAATGGACACTGCCCTGGAGGACCCTATTACGGTAGGTATACTCCTGCTTCACCTCCTTCCCACTTTATATGTGCACACACGCACACCTTTAGAGACACTCAAACTACTGCCATGATAACCCTCTGCCACTCTACTGTACCTGCTACCTGAGTTAAAACTGGGGTTCAAAGAGGCTAATCCATATAGTAAGAGGCAGGCTGGACAAGTATGGGGCTGGGAGTATGGGGCTGGGAGGCCCTCTTTAAAACGCAACAGATCTTTGCTTTCCCCATTTTCAGTTGTTATGATCACTGCTGGCCTTCTGTCTCCAGTATACACAGCCTGCAACAGATATCCTAGCCCTTGTGTTTGCAACCAGGGGAACCCCTCTGAACAGCATTTTGTGTTTTAATTATGGTTCCTGGAAAACTATTTAAAAAAATGCTATTGAAAAAGAGTGACTAAAACTCTTCCCTTTTCAGTACTGTGCTGTACTTTGTTATGAGCATTTTAAAATCTGCTTGCGTTGCTTTTCAGAAGGAACAGATGAAAAAGAATGTGTTCATTATCTTCTATCAAGGAGAGCAGCTCAGCCAAAAAATCAAGAAGATTTGTGATGGGTAAGACAGGCTGTTGAGAAAGTAGCAATGATTCTTTTGGGGATGTTTACCTGGCAGGATTGGCTAAAGGAGAATGGGAGTAGAGAGTATTTCTCAGCGCTCCGCTGTCAGCTCTACCAATTTGCTCCATCCTGCTTTTTAATTCTGCTGTGTCTAATAATAAAAATATATATCACTTTGGCATTTTAAAATTAAGGCCGTCAGTTTTCCAAAGTGACTAGCGATTTCAGGAGCCTCAATTTCTGGATTTCTAAGCAGATACCTTAATGGACCTGGATTTCAGAAGGTCTCAGCACCCACCCTATGAAAATCAGACCCTTATTAGGGTGTCAGAAGATGGGCACTCCAAAACTGAGGATCCCTAAAATCTCTAGTCATGTTTGAAAATTTAGGACAAATTTTATTAAGCTTCTGTTTAAAGGATCTGGTGCTATATTTTTAATCAACCTTTCTATATTGCATTAACTGGTGGCCTCTGTGCTCGTCTCTTTAACTGGTGTCGAAAGGAAACAGAAAAGAATAAAAATTAAAATCTTAACCATTCCATCTCATTCCCAGTTAAACTTTAAAAAAACTAATCAGGTCTGAATACTGGGTTACTGTTTTATTGCACTCAGTACTGATGGGCTTTGTATTGTGTAAATCAGATTTGATTAACTGTCACTGAATCAATTTTCATACATAACCCCCCCTTCGGCATAGTTAGCCAAAGTCTTAAGCATAGCAGATTTTTGCAAGGATGACTCCAAGAAAGAACCCTATGTGAGAACCAGAACTGACCATACCTGACACAGCCATCTGGTGGGGGGGTCTTTTCCTTGGTCCCTAGGCTCAGTCAGGACTGGATAAGGAAGGAGAATTTTTCCAGCAAAGGTCTTTGTCTGAGGAGCTCCAGCTTGACAATCTGACCTTTAAGATCTGCTTCTGCATAATTGAAATCCATGGGAGTTTTACCCTTCACTTCAATGGGAGCAGGATCAGTCCCATACTGGCTGCCTTTAGAGCATGCTGCAATAAGCAACAACAAAAATTTCTCATGTATGTAACATGGCAATGACTATGCCTGAAGGCTTGTCTACACCAGGGCTCTCACCGGTACTGCCACCCAACCCGTTGTAGAGCCAGCGGGAATTTTTCAGAAAACAATTTTAGTAGATATAAGAGCCATCATCATTTTGGTTGTCAGTGCGAATTGAACTCAGGTCCCCAGAGCTAAAAGCGTGAACCTCTGTCCCTTGAATAAAAGGGCTGCAGCTGGGAGCCTAAGGGTGTTAGGTACTCAAATCCCATTGGAATTCAAAGGGAGTTAGGCACAAACACCTATACCCTCTATCTCAGAGCTGAAGCAATCTCCTCCTTTGTGGGAAGCAGACACTGAGCAGTGGCTCTGTGGACATGCCTGTAGGTTCTCCTAATCCTGTTTAATTTAAAAGTAGAAATGAAGTTGATGATGCCATTGTAGTCCCTAAAAAGCAGTTGCTCACATCAGAAACCCAGCATCATCAGTGCACAGTTAAGCACAACCATTAACAGTTAATATTCTGCAGAAACCCTGGATTGGAATAGCAGGATTTTTACAGGTCAGAATAAGCTTTGATTGGGGGAACAGTATATGGAATGCTTGCACATCCCTCACTTGCAATATGCTTTGCTCTAACTGATAACATTAGTCTGCCAATTTCATGAGCATTAATCCCATGCACAAATTTATTAAAGAGACAGAGGGGTGGGAGTGAGGAGATTTTTCCCTTTCTCTTAAACTGGTGGCTGCCTAGACGCTAATGTAAATGCTAAAATGGGTTTATCAGTGTAAGAGTTCCCTGCTGAATTCTCCTTCAGCTTTCATAGATGTCTGTCATTACAGCAAAGGGGATATTTAATATGCAAAGGGGCTGTTAAACGATCAAAGTAGCATTGCTGGGATAATGTGCAAAATGTAGGAACTCTACAGCATGGTGGAATAAACTTTCAAGTTTGATTAAAAATACCAATTAAAAGATGGGCTAAGAGCTCTGAAGCATAAAAAGCTGGAGATAATTAAGCAGGGCTAGTAACCCTGGGATTCTTTTGCAGGATGGTTTGTGGTTAGAGCTCCTGTTCAGAGTGGGCAGCTAGGTAAAGATATATTGTTGTGATTATAGAGCAGTGGCGCTCAAACTTTTGCACTGGTGACCCCTTTCACGTAGCAAGCCTCTGAGTGTGACCCCCCCCCCCAATAAATTAAAAACACATTTTTATATATTTAACACCATTATAAATGCTGGAGGCAAAGCCGGGTTTGGGATGGAGGCCAACAGCTTGCAAACCCCCATGTAATAACCTTGCAACCCCCTGAGGGGTCCCAACCCCAGTTTGAGAACCCCTATTGTACAGGGGTCAAATACACCACTATGTGTTTTGTTAAATTTGCCACGGTTCTTCCTCATGTATGGGCTAGAACTGATTCTGGGAAACATACCGTGACATGCCTTGAGACCATGATGTGATGCGCACATCTAAATGTCATGTGCTGTCTTTTAAAACCAATGGAATGGTTGCTTTACACCAGCTGATAATCTGATTATGTATATTTGTGTAAAAAAGAAGCATTCTCTTCTAGGCATTCTTTTTCAACTGTTTGATTCATGGAGCCATATCTCAATACAACCTTTGTGACATCCCCTGAAGTGACAGTGATGGCACGAGCACTAGACTTTATGCCATTGCTGCATGAATCAAACAGCTAATGACTGAGAAATGTGTGTAAGTAGAAGCTATCATGTTACCTGACACTCATTTATTTTATGTAGTTAAAAATGTGATCCACTGAGAGAGCCTCGTGAGATGTGTGTCTTGTTTTGTGAGGGTCCCGGTGGACAGCAGGCCAGAAAACCTGTCAGCGTACACTACATGAGTTTAACACAAACTATAGCCTGCTCTATGTGTAATTTTTGTACTGGTATAACTGTTGGTGTGATTTTATTTTAACTGCTGTCATTATACCAGTACAACCCTTACTGTGGTTACAGTTATTCTGAAATAAAGGTGTTTTATGCCAATATCGCTTATTCCCCTTCCTGTACAGGAATACAGCCAAGTCTACGCTATGTGCTCCAGTGACACAGCTGCAGCCTAGCACTATAATGTAGACCCTTCCTACATCAGTGGAAGGAGTTTTTCAGTCTTTGTAGGTAATCTGTTTCTCTGAGTTGCAGTAGATAGGTTGATGGAAGAATTCGTCAGTCTACCTGGTGTGTCTACACCTTGGGTTAGGTTGGCTTAACTGCAGCACTCGGGGACTTTTCACACCCTTGAGCGATGTAGCTAGATCAGTCTAAGTGTAGACCAGGCCTCAACTATATTGGTATAAGCACATTTACGCTGGTATGGCTGAATCCAGATTAGGGGAGGTATAGACTTTTGTGTGTGGACAAGGCCTTAGTAATGTAGACCGTGCATTAACTGTAACGATCCCTGTACAATTAAATCAGCAAAACCCTCTCAGAGTGAACATAGGTTTATCGATATAAAAGTGCTTCTACTGGTGTCAACACTTAGACTGACATAAATGAGTCCATGCCCCAGGCCAGGTCTACTCTACAGACTTCTGGTGGCACAGCTGTGTCAGCCAGAAGTGTGAAGAAGTGTGGTTCCTGACTAACACAGCTGTGCCAGCGAAGCTCCCTGTATAGATGCAATTGTTGTGTCAAAATGGCTTTCACTAGTATAGCTTGTTTCACTTGGGGGGTGGTTTTACTATACAAATTAGTTTTGCTGGGATAGCTGCATTCATGCAAGGAGTGCTTTGCTGATGTGATATACAACTATAGCTACTGCTGCTAGTGTAGGCCTGGCCTCAGTCTACAATAACACACAATACTGTACATTTTCAATTTTAGTTGTTTACACTAGCAAATAAATATAGAAAACACATGTTCTAGACTAACTGGGTTTTATTAATATTTTCCTCACTGATGGCTCTTTCTTAAGCGAGTCGTATAACAGCTCACTGCCTGGGGATATGCTGATTTTGTAATTGTGCTGCAAAGATAAAGGTGAATGACTACCGTAAAGTCTTGGTGTTAGAGGGACATCTATTGGCTGCTCTGTTACACGACTGACTTTTCAGAAACTGCATTAAATGCCCCAATAACAGCTAAACAGGTGAAATGAGACCATCACTATGCTCTTGAATGAACTCACATAACAAAATGATACCCCCAAAAAAGACAAAAACACCCAATTGCCTGTCGATAAACAGTTTTTTCACAAAGCGAAACCTCTATATCTGACCTCTCAGTCCTCAGCCTCGAAGGGAGCCCACAATGTCTTCAAAAGATGAGCCTGGGAGCTTAAATTCATGACTTTGCTAGACACTAAAAATCATGGCCTGAATAGAGACACAGGATTTATGGCCTATTACAGAGCCGTAACTAGGGATTTTTGCGCCCGAGGCAAGGGACAGGCTCTTTGGTGGTGGTTCCTCTCAAAGAGAAGGACCCGCCACCGCATTTCCGCCAAAGAGCTGGATGTGCCGCCCCTCTCCCTTGCTGACGGCCAGCAGCAATTCGGCAACGGGTCCCTCAGTCCCTTTCGGAGGGAAGGACTTGCTGCCGAATTGCCGCTGAAGGAGAGACTTTCTGCGCCTGAGGCAAGTGCCTCACTCGCTTTGCCCTCATTATGGCACTGGCCTATAACCACAATTTGTAACCCACTAGTGTTAATTGGTCTCTTCACCTGGAATGGTCCCTTCAAATATGTGTTAACTACTTATGCTAAACAACCTGTTCCACTTTACATTTAGCTGTGATACTCTTGAGTACGTTTCCCAGACCTGAAGCAGAGCTCTGTGTAAGCTCGAAGGTCTGTCTCTCTCAGAAATTGGCCTAATGAAAGATATTACCTCACTCACTTTGGCTTTGCAGAAAACGTTATTTTTGTCACTCTTTAAAATCCTTTCCACTAAGGCTAGGTTTACATGACAGCCTATGTCGGCAAAACATATGTTGCTCAGGGGTATGAATATTCCACATGAGTTACCCCAACCTAAGTGTTTCTGTGCACACTGCTACGCTGGTGTGAGAGCTTCTCCTGCCAACATAGCTTATGCCACTCGTGGAGGTGTGTTTTATATGCTGACTGGAGAGGACTCTCCTGTTGGTATAGTGTCTTCACCAGACGTGCTTCAGCAACACAGCTGTATCCATTCAGTTGCGCCGCTGCAGAGCTGCACATATAGACGTGGCCTAAGGAAAATCAGGTACCTTAACTCACAGCACAGAATGAGAGTCCCATTTATTGTCGGATTGAGGGAGGTTCCTATGTATAACTGCGCCTCGGCTACAGTGCCAGTGCATCTCAATGCATAAAGTGGAGAAGGGGACTAGTTTTCAACTAAAAAGAGTGCGCAAATAGTCTTACAAATAACTGTGCATAGCGACAGTAAGTATGACTGTGTCTTTTCCTTCTTCTTCATACTAGGTTTCGTGCTACAGTATATGCCTGTCCAGAGTCTGCTGCTGAACGTCGAGAAATGGCCGATGGTGTGAACGCAAGGATTGAAGATTTAAATGCAGTAAGTGACACTAGCTTTATTTAGGCCCTGATCCTGTGACTGACTGTGTGCAGACAGACTGGCTCCTGTGGTCACGGGAAGCCCAGTTGACAACTGTAGAGATCCACACACAAGTGGGAGTCTGGCTACGTACAGTCACTTCAGGATCAGGGCCCTGGTGGTGAGGGGGGGGATCCAGGAATAGCTAATCATGGAATCATAGAACTATAGGCTGAAAGGACCTTGAGAAGTCACCTAGTCCAGCCACTTGCATTGAGGCAGGACCAAGTAAACTTAGACCATCCCTGACAAGTGTTTGTCCGACCTTTGCTGCTGGTAAAATATATGTACTACATTGCATCATCATGTATGTGCCACATATGTGACAGAAATTTTTTTTACAAATGTTTTAGAGAGCTTTACACATTTTTATTGGAACTATTTTTTGTGTGCAATAGCATTAGCAGAGGATGGCAATCTCAGCTCTCATATACAAACAATTGACTCCCTGGTCCAGCTGTATTGGGATCAGAGGGCACCATAAAAACCTTTAAAAATACCTGAAATAGCTTTACTGTACCTAAAATGGCTGATCTCTCAGGCCCTTGGTGTAGTAACAAGTCCTGAACCACACTGGAAAGCCAGGGATCTCCCTTTTCCAGTTGTATCCACCTCCTGTTTCTAACTTTGAAATTTCAACCCTTAAATCTCTGACAGCGGCAGAACTGAAAATTACCCATCTTGGGCCTTGGGGGTGTAATTTTGTGGGGAAAATTCCTCATTTGAGGGGAAGTAAGGAAAAGTTTCTTCAGAAGGTTCCTTTGGGGGGAAAAAAACCCCCAGTGGCATTTGAATGATGAGGCTCAGAGGTTTGGAATGTTAGCAGTCCTCCTAGTGAAACTGGCTAAGCAGCTGAGGTGGCTAAAGGCACATGATAAATTCCATAACCGTGTGATATATTAAAAATCCATGCATTTGTGAGATAATTTATCCTATACATGACCTTTGCTGATTGAACTCACACTGTGGTCTGTGGAAAGACACCCATCGGTTTGGACTGGGCCTTCAATCTATTTATTTGACTGGTTAGTTGGCACTGATAATGTCCTAAATAGTCTATGAACTGCATTGTCTTTGAATCATGCTGAGCTTTCCAAAACTCATTTGTTTGGATTGCTTTGACTTTTGTCACCCAGTCCCTGTTTAGACCCATGTTAACCTGTAAGACAGGTGAGTGGCATAGTCAGGATGCTGAGTGAGAACTAGGGGCCCAGTGCTGTGGCCCATGCTCCACTTTGCTGAAGTCCGGATGGGGCCATGGAAGAGTGCTGTAGTTAAAACATACTCCCCCCCTATTTATAAAAACACGGATTTTCCTCTATTTGAAAAGGAGACTGATGCATCGGGTGTGGAGCTTTGGCTTGTTATGTTGTGGAAACTTTCTGTACCGCTGCTCTGTGCAGCACAATAGGCAGCCCTCATTCTCTGTCCTTGTTCCAGACCGTCCCATCTAGCAGCTGGAGATGCAGTTATTGATGTGATGTGATATCATCCGCTTTCTAAATGCTCATGTCAGACTGACCCATGAGGGTCTTGCTGCTGACTAGCCAGCTGGTTCGGATTTTGCTTTTAATTCTGCTTGCCTCAGCCAGCCAGACTCCTCTTGGTGCTTGTGAGCTGTGGAGGCCTTCTAGAGAGAGACTGAACTAGGGCCTGATCCCACATCCTACAGTTGATGTCCAGGAACTCCTGAAGGTGTCATCGAGCGTTAAAGGTGCTCAGTGTCTGCAAGAAATATCTCAGCCCCTTTTAGGACCAAGCTCCCAATGAGCAGAGCTTTACATTTCAGGGATCAGGAAAATGTGCCTTGCAGTATCAGCTACTGAGCTGGAATTAACAGGAATGAAGCTGTGATAAATCCCTCACCCTCACCCCCCCACAGTATTTCAGCTTTCCAGAGATTGGCAAATTGCGTCCATGTTCAGATATCTTGGAATGCCATTATCGGGTGTTCGGCTAACTCATACTAAACACCTGCAATCCTTCCCCAGGCTTCCCTAAAATGTAGCTGAAGGGCACCACACCCAATACGTCCCCATTGCCTCACTATTGCTCCTGCTTTGTTTGCAGGTGATCACCCAAACGGAATCGCACCGCCAGCGGCTGCTGCGCGAGGCAGCTGCGAACATGTGGACTTGGGGGATCAAGGTGAAGAAAATCAAAGCCATCTACCACATCCTGAATTGCTGTAACATTGACGTCACCCAGCAGTGCATCATCGCCGAGATCTGGTTCCCAGTGGCTGACTCTAGCAGGATAAAAAGGGCTCTCCAGCAGGGAATGGTGAGGGGCTAAGCGCTGCTTCCCAGCTACTTTATATCTGAGCCCCCTTCTTGCTTTGGATGGACTCCCAGGACCCACCATAGCTTTTTTCTTCAGCTAGTTTTTTGATCTGTCCCTCTCTTTTCTCTTTCTCCTGTCCTTTCCCTCGTCTGTTCTTATTTTTGGCTCTCCAGGCTCTAGTGGCTCCTGTCCTCATTCCCTGACAGAGATGCTTACGGCTCAGGCTGGGTGGGGACATCCAGAGGTGTGTCTGGACTTGGGCCACATGTGCTGTCATGGCTGAGCTGAGCTCTGCGTTGAGTTGCAGTGAGCACCCAGCAGCATTAGGCCCACTCAGAGAAAGGAGGAGAGGGGGGCGGCCGTCATGGAGCTGCCTGCCCCTTCACTTGCGGCTGTGGGAGCACATTTGCCTCCAGGAAGTGAGTAAGGTGTAGGAATGTGCGGTTCTGCCCAACACCACTGTGCCCTGAGTCTGCTGGGGCTAGTCTGTCTAGCCCATCTCCTCAGGGGACCTGCTTCCAAGGTTGGGAGACAGTGGGATAAAGGGGTGTGTAATGCACACCTGTTGAGGAGGGTTCACTAGCCAAATACTATTCCATGGATGAGGTTTCTTGGTAAAACAGTATGATGTGACTAGTAAGAACAGGCTATCTTTCACCCCCACCATTTCACGTCGATCCTTGTCACCTGTTTGCAGGAACGTAGCGGCTCTACGATCTCCCCTATCCTGACTGCAGTACAGTCTAAGATGGCCCCACCCACCTTCAACAGAACCAACAAGTTCACTGCAGGCTTTCAGAACATTGTGGATGCTTATGGTGTGGGAAGCTACAGGGAGATGAATCCAGGTAAAAAGCCAAGTGGTTTGCTTCAGCCTGAAGATGAGATCCTGCCAAGGACATGGGTCAGAGGAGAGGGCCTCTGGTCTCTGACCACACTTTGTGATCCAAAACCACGTATGTCACAGCTCAACCAAATTCTTTGCTGGTGCAAATTAGTTCAGCTCCATTGACTTCAGTGAAACTGCACCTCTTTACACATGACATAGAATCTGGCCTTCTGACCCTAGTGGTTGATTTAAAAAGCTGATTCCTGTTGAGGTCCTTCAGTGAAACTGAGCTCCTGTTTGTCTCCTTCCATCAGCTCCATACACTATAATTACCTTCCCCTTCTTGTTCGCGGTGATGTTTGGAGATTGTGGCCATGGTGCTATTATGCTGGCCTTCGCCCTCTGGATGGTAACTAATGAGAAGACACTTTTGGTCCAGAAAAGCAATAATGAGGTGAGTTTCTTAGGACTGAATGCATCCTGCCAGCCTTGCAATGGGTTCCAAAACTCTTACTCAACACTGAAAACATCTAAACCCCAAAATGTTAAATGAATTTTCTTCTGTAAAACTCAGAGGAGCTAAGAGGCCTAGCTGTTTGGCAAGTAGTTCCTCTGCCTAATAGCAACACAGAGGGCCAGATCGCCCCAAACACGCTCTAACTTTGCACCTGTAGTTTCACACACCCACATACACTTCTGTACAAAACTGCAGCTGGCATTTGTATGTGCAAATTGGGGCTAAGTTTTCAAAAGTCGGACTCTAAAGTCAGGCTCTTAAATCCACTTTTAGGAGTGTAAGTAAATAGCCTGATTTTCAAAAATATTGAGCAACCAACAGCTGCCATTAAAATCACTGGGTGTTCAGCACTTCTGAAATTAGGTGACGGTCATTTCTGTAGGAACATCTTATCCAAGCGTGAACATCTGGAAATACATGAGTGAGTGAATGACTCTGTAAAAGAATTCCTCTCTTGGGGCATGCTGCACAGTGCAAGCATTGTTTAGTTGTGTGTTGGTTGCTTACTTTCCCTGAATTCTTCCCTTACAGATTTGGAACACCTTCTTTGGTGGGCGCTACCTGATCCTGCTCATGGGCATATTCTCCATTTATACTGGCTTTATCTACAATGACTGCTTCTCCAAATCTTTCAACATCTTTGGTTCTTCCTGGCATACCCGCCCCATGTTTAGGAACAACACGTGGAAGTAAGTGGTAAATGATGTAAAAACAAAAAGGAAGATGACACATAATGGAACAATATTTTATTCCATGTGAATTAGAAGAGAGACCTGCTGAGGATGCATGTGGGGCTGGGCTGAGTCCCTGGGGTGAATTCGTGTGTGAATGAACCAGTCTGTATGACTGAATTCACATTTGGACAAATCTCATCTCAAAATCCAGGTTTTAACAGATACTTAAAATAGCTGCTGACTTGGGGAGGGGCTATCATAGGCATAGTGGACTCCATCGCCCCGGCACATGGAAGTATGACCTGGCTTTCCCATTCCTCCTCTCTCTCACTCCTCCACTTGCCTCGCACTGTGACTTTCCCAGCCCTCTTTTATTCCCAGAGCCTGCCCTGCCCCCTTCCTCTCCTCCTGTCTGTACACATTCCCACGGGCCATATCACTATAACAGGGTTCAAAAAAGAACTAGATAAATTCAAGGAGGATATGTCCATCAATTGCTACTAGCCAGGATGGACAAGGATGGTGTCCCTAGTCTCTGTTTGCCAGAGGTTGGGAGTGGGTGACAAGGAATGAATCATTGGATGATTACCTGTTCTGTTCATTCCCTCTGGGACACCTGGCATTGGCCATTTGTCAGAGGTTACTTACTTATTCCCATCATACAAAAACTAGGGGCCACCAAATGAAATTAATGGGCAGCAGGTTTAAAACAAATAAAAGGAAGTTCTTCTTCACACCGCGCACAGTCAACTTGTGGAATTCCTTGCCTGAGGAGGTTGTGAAGGCTAGGACTATAACAGGATTTAAAAGAGAACTAGATAAATTCATGGAGGTTAAGTCCATTAATGGCGATTAGCCAGGATGGGTAAGGAATGGTGTCTCTAGCCTCTGTTTGTCAGAGGGTGGAGATAGATGGCAGGAGAGAGATCACCTTATCATTACCTGTTAGGTTCACTCTCTCTGGGGCACCTGGCATTGGTCACTATCGGTAGACAGGATACTGGGCTAGATGGACTTCTGGTCTGACCCAGTATGACCGTTCTTATGTTCACTATTAGGCTTCATGGTCAGTATCCGAGAGATACCAAGACCAATAACCTCCTGGGCTGAGATTCTTTGATGTACCAAAACTCTCGTGCTCCAGGAGCTTGGGAAGCTCTTGCCATAACTTAAACAGTGTTGGGGGCCTGTCTAAATTATGGCAGCCTCCGCTGGGCTGCCCTGTGGGCCGCAGCAGTGCCTGGAACCTCTGCAGAACTGTGTGCTAAGGCTCCAGTCTCACCTCCAGTCCTGCCACCAACATGGTCCTTATGATGCTAGCAAGGGGGATCCTGGAAGGCAGCTTTATGGCAGTTTTCCTCAGTTCTGTTCTGAGGGACCCCCACTCCTGTCCTGTAAAGCTCCTTTAACTGCTCCCTCCAGCCCTTTTACCTGGTGTGAAGGGCCTGGAATGAGGGTGAGGATCTTGCCCCTAGTATCTAACACATCAAGTATAAGTGGATTTGTGACATTCCTTTTCCATTTCAATGACCATGTGAGCAATCAAAGTGCTGTGACATTCCCAAATCGTTCAGTTGCTACCTTGATGTGTTTCCTCCCAGACTCATTGTAGCTGGAATAGGAGTGTCAGGCCTTGTATATCCAGCATGTACATGTATGTACGTACACACACACGCATATATATGCCACTGTAGGCCTTGGGTAAATGAAATGTTTAATTTTGTAGTGCTTAGCACTCTTGATAGAGAAACATCTCAGGCTGAGGCAGTAAGAAACTGCCTCTTCTCTTTCCTTTTGTAGTCTTCATGTTCTTGAAGAAAATCAGGTATTGCAGTTGGATCCGGCAGTTCCTGGAGTCTACTCAGGAAATCCATATCCGTTTGGGATTGATCCGGTAATGAAATCTATTCCCTCCCTGCTTCTACAGATCTAGTTCATCAGCAGCTTGTGTATAGCCTTCAAATATGCAAGCAATCCCTCCCGAAGCCACATTAGCCACTTCCTGCTCTTTGCAAGTCTGTTATACCTTAGTTATGGAGTCTTTTATGATGCTCATCTTCAGCATTCAAGATTTTAGTATGATATTTCTTCCCCTCATGCCATGATCAATAGATAGAGGAGGTGGTCTGCAGGTATGCGCATAGATTTGGGACTTGGGAAATTCTGAGTCTAGTCCTTGCTCTGCCTGTGAGTCAGTGAATTTAATTTACCCGTCTGCATAAGGATGATGATAATGTGTACCTATCTATCTCATCATTTTGATTTGAGGATTAACTCCTTAATGTGTGTACAGTGATTTGAACACTTAAAGCACTAAAATGTAAGGATTATTAATGTCTCCAAATTTGAGGTATTGAAATCTAATACGCCATCATTACATTTTTGTGTGAACTGGTTTCCTTCATGCTGTGTATGAAATTCAATTAGCACTAAGTGGTCACTAGCACCAATCTCCCTACTTTCCTTTCAGTCTCATCCAGCCTGCCCCTGTTGGTAAAAGAGCTAGAGGTGATTTCATTTTCAAAAAACAAGGCAAAGAAACCCTCAGTTAGTTCATAGCTGCACAGTAACATATGGATGCCCTAAGCCCAGACCTGGAAGTGTAGCTGAGAAGCATTCACTGCAGTTCAAGAAGTGGCATTAAAGTGGATTTAAGCCACTGCATGTTCCCTCCCCCACTCCTGGGACCATCTGTGTCCACTTGCTGGTGTAAATTAGAACAGTCATATGCTTTTATTTACTCTGGCTGCTAATTCCCCAAGTGGGCTATACTGGCATCCAAGGATGTGGCGGAAGGAAGGCATAAGTAGATCATGGGGATATTCCACCGGCTGGGCACAGAAGACATTACAGTGGCTTTATATATGCCATCTGAGGATTCCCCTGCATTCTGGTAACCCACCAGTGGCTGGGTCAGCCAGCTTTAGGGCAGGACCTGGGCTTTGCTGCATAATTATTTTGTGTTAATTGGATTTTATTGAAACAAAGCAATTATCCCAGCTGTGTCATTTAACTGGAATGTAGATGTGCAGCATGCAGCATACAGCAACACGAAAGCAGACAAGAATAACTGTGATAAGCCCATCAGGCCACTAGATGGCAGCGTTTCTCTCCAACACTGTACAGGTTTAGCTGAAAGCTCTAGCAATAATCCTAACAATGAAGAAATGGACAGTGCCACACATTTCTTAGTGTGTGTGCAGGGTTGTTGTAGTCGTGTCGGTCCCAAGAAGTGAGAAATACAAAGTGGATGAGGTAATACATTTTATTGGACCAACTTCTGTTGGTGAGCTTGAAAGTTTCTCACCCCTTAGCAACAGAAGTTGGTCCAATAAAAGATATTACCTCACCCATCTTGTGGTGTCTACTTTTTTAATATGAACATTTCTATGAGATTTAACCAGTTGACTCATTATAAAGGCCTGGCTTGTTTCTTTTGTTGAGAATACTTTTGTGCAGGGTTAGTAGGATGGTATGATGCCTTTATACCTTGAAGAGAAATACTCATCTTAGATTATGAGATCTGACTATACTGGGATCTCCTTCAAAATGATAGTATCTCCTAGTCTAAAGCATGTGTAGCAGCTACTCTGTTACTAGCTAAATAAGTAAATAACTAGTATGTTACTTTCCCAGCAAACCTCCCTTCTTCCCCAGCCTCCCTCCCCCACCCCGCTCCTTTTTATACTGTATTTCACATGTATTGCCTGAAGAGAAAAGTTCCAGAAGAGGTATCTACTCAACATCCTCCACCGTGAAAAATGAGGCAAATAAATTATTTGAATTACATGCAAGGTACTTTTCATCCTTAATTTCTCCCTTGGCTTCAGGGAGTCCAGTGAACCCTCTGATTCTCTTACAGGCTTTCCTGCCTTCAGATCTGTTTCAATGGTTTCCATAACCATAATGGTTCAGCTGCTCCTTTAATGGTGACCAGAGTTGTCTCTCAGTTTCATGCATGAGAATAGTCTTTCTTGAGTTGAAATGAGCACATGTTCTACAGATCACTGTTTCCTCCAGCGGACATGGAGACCTTTTTTAGAGTGGATGAAGGCAGAAAGGAGATTCTCACTGTTATTCACCTCTGCTGTCAAGAGAGCCATCACAGTACAGTGGTGCTGGAACATTGTTATAATGGGGGTGCTGAAGGTGGAAACTATGTATTTGGGTTGTTATTACTACTTCGAGCCAGGGGGTGTGGCAGCACCCCTTGTTCCAGCATCTATGGCACAGTCTAGTGGCTAGTGCATAACACTGGAGAGATCGGGGTTATAACAACAGCTCTTCCACTGGCCTGCCATGTGCGTGATCTTAGGTCACTTCAGCACTCTGCCTCAGTTTCCTCATCTGTTTTAAAACAGGATAATAATTATCTTGGAAATCTTTGGGCGAAAAGCTTTATATAAGTCCAATGTATTATGAGTCAGACTTAGATTTCAGTCATTTGGGATTGTTCAAAGTAGAACTAGCAAAAGGAGTTTGATGGCATTTGAAATTAATGGTCTAATGATTTTTCACCTGTCGTCATCAAACGAATTCCCAAAAATCCTGCTGTTTTTATCTATTTCTCCCTTTGCTTTTCTGAAGATCTGGAACATTGCTTCAAACAAGCTGACGTTCTTAAACTCCTACAAAATGAAGATGTCTGTCATCATGGGGATTACGCAGATGGTCTTTGGGGTCATACTCAGTCTTTTCAACCACATGTAAGTGTAACAGTTTCACATGTGCCTTTTAAAGAGTTGCATGTGTTGCTGCTCTGGGTTACTTGACATGGACTCTAGGCCTGTTGCTGCTGCTCACGAATAGGTTCATGTCTTTAACTCCTTCTGAAGCCTGGGCACCGCACCCTAGCCTGGTACAGTGGAAAACCCTGATAAGGATCAAGTGTTGGCCAGAATATTTTATCCTTATCAGCAGTGATTTTTTGTACTTATGTTTTATATATTTTCCATGGCCTTAGCTTCCACTGAAAGAGATTTGTATTCCTGGCCTTCAGCCTTGCAGAAAATTCTTCCCAGCCCAACATTCCTTGTACTGTTCACTTTTATACCACAGCTATCGCTGAGTCAGGGGTCCAGTAACCGCACTTTTGTCCCTCAGCCTAGTTGCAACATGTTTTAGTGCAGCTGGGACCTTGCGATGTCCCTGTAAGTAGGAGAAAGCCTTGGACTATTGTTTGTATCACAGCCTCCACTTAGTGTAGACAGGGCTTTAGAGAAAATAAGGCCCAGAAGCCTGTAGGAAAACAGGTGGGAAGTAAGGTATGTCTGTACTTCACAGCTGAGTCAGAGGACCCGTGTACAACATGGTTACAGTCTGCAGTGCCAATGGGACCTTAGCTGGTGCTCATATATCATGACGAACACGGTATGAAAACCTAGCTAGGTGAAGAGGTAGAACTGTGTCCCATCACAAGTCTAAGGTTTATAAGTTAGGGTAGTAGCCACAGGAGGGCTATGCATAAGGTGACCATAGGACACATTTTGGCTGGAACAGTCCCCTTTTTAAACTCTGTCCCGACTGTCCCAACTTTTTTGACAAAAACAGGCGTTTGTCCTGTTTGCTCTTCCCAACTGACCAGGTGGCAAGAGCAAGTGAACAAATGCCCAGTTTACAGAGGAATGTTGGGGGGAGGCGGTGCTGCGAGGTGCTGGGCAGCCGGGCTTATGGGGGCAGCTCCAGCAGGCATGGGGTTTAGGTGCTCAGCCCCAGCCGCGAGTGGCATAGGGGTATGGAGTTCTGGTTGGGGGGAGGTTAGCGCCAGCCTCAGCCAGTGCGGAACTCAGGGAGTGAGCCCCAGCCCTGGGTGACATGGGACACGGAGCTTGGGGAAAGGGAAGGTCAGCCCTGGCGAACCCCATGGGTAGGAAGATGACAGCTTGGGCGAATGCCATGCCATCCCATTTTTACTTTTAGGAAATATGGTTGCCATAGCCATGCAGCAACCCTGCTGACCCTGCCAGTGCCCCACACCTGCACTTCACCTGCATAGAGACTGATTCTTGGGTTTAGTGCAGGTGAAGTGAATTTTGCCTCTAATACAGATGAGCAAGCCCTGTGCACTGATGCACATCACCGCTCCAATTCATTGCTGCAGCTGAACCAAGTGCAACAGTAAAAGCAGCAAAGAGTCCTGTGACACCTTATAGACTAACAGACATTTTGGAGCATGAGCTTTCGTGGGTGAATACATCCGACAAAGTGGGTATTCACCCACGAACGGTCATGCTCCAAAACATCTGTTAGTCTGTAAGGTGCCACAGGACTCTTTGCTGCTTTTACAGATCCAGACTAATGGCTACCCCTCTGATACAAGTGCAGCAGGTCACCAGTTTTCACGATCTCTTCTTCGTTAGGGTTGTGGCTTTTTTGCTGAGTGATCTGTGTGTGTGTGCGTGTGTGTGTGCATGCTTGATTTCACAAAATATTTTCAGAGATACAGAAGTGCAGTTAATTTTAAATGTAGAATCTATAGCTTTTTTTGCTAAAATTTTTCTCTCTGGGCCTGATCCAGAACCCACTGTAGTTAATGGAAGTCTTTCCATTGACTTCAGTGGACTTTGGATCAGGCCCTATATGCATAATACATCCACAAAACCCAGACTGTGATCTGGGAATGAATGGAGGTTGTGTAGTGGATGAGGATGCCTATAGGACCCTCATTTGTTGAAAAGTTGGACGGTTCATAGTGAACGAAGCAGGGAACTGCAGGAAGAGGAAGGCTTGTCTCATAGTTAAGGCAGTTGAACGCTTCCCTGGAGAAAACACGGTTACTCACCTTTGTAACTGTTGTTCTTCGAGATGTGTTGCTCATATCCATTCCAGTAGGTGTACGCGCCGCGCGTGCACGTTCGTCGGAGAACTTTTACCTATTTCCATATTCCATCTTTCCGCCCCATCGCAGATCTGCTCGATTCATTGTGGCGGCAGGCACTATACTAATTCACGGTCCTTCCGTCGCTCTCCATGGCCCCGCAAGTGTTCACCAGTGCGATGGCCGTAGTCGTCGCCTTCCCGTCGCATGGTCGCGGTGCACGTATCCCCTACCTCGACGACTGCTTATCCGGGCCTTCGCGAATCGAGTCAGGAACACGTCCGGGTGTCAGCCACCTTCTCTCCACCTCGGGCTACGACTCAATGTGAGAGTCACTCTATCCTATCAGAGGATAGAGTTCATCGAGCCGTCTGGACTCCACCATAGCGGGCGGTACTTCTCTCTCAACGGTTATCGAAGACTTCAGCCATCTCCGTGGGCTACAGTGGCACCTTGGACATCCGGGCGCTACCTGTGACGCTTTGTTACATGCAGCCTCTATCTTTTCGTACGGCGCTCTCGAAGATCTCCGCCGTCTGGGCCCCTACATCCTGGCTCATCCTCAGCTCCGTTGCGAGGGCCACCTTGGACAGGTGGTCGATTCTACAAGGCGTCGTCCTTTTCTCCATACGGTGCTAGATCACGCGTGTCGTATGTGCGGGGCTTCCATTCATCAGCCCAGCCTCGCTGTCGCCTGATGACAGACGCGTCCGATTTGGGATGAGGGGCTACTGGGGACCCTCCGACCCAAGGGCGCTGGTCTCCTCCCGAGCTCGCCTGCATTCAACGTCCGGGAGTTGAGAGCTGTCCGCCTGGCTTGTTCGCGTTTCGTCGTCAGATCCAGAGCCGCTGTGTCTCAGTCTTTATCGACAACACGACGGCAGTTACACGTGAACAAGCAAGGCGGAACGAAATCTCCTCTTCTCTCTCGGGAAGCAACGCTACTGTGGGAATTTTGCATAGCCCACTCGGTTCACCTGATTGCTTTCTACTTGCCCGGGCTCGCAATACCCTGGCGGACCGTCTCAGCCGGTCTTTCAGTCCCACGATGGTCCCTTTCCCCGGACGTCGCCTTGCTCTCTTCGCAGTGGGGCATCCCGCGGGACTCTTTGCAACCGCCAGGAACAGGAAGTGCCCGATTTCTGCTCTTCCAGGGCGCGAGCCGGGTTCGATAGCAGACACCTTTCAATTCTCTGGACAACGCACCTCTTCTATGCGTTCCCCATTCCGTTGGCCACAAGTCCTTCTGAAGGCGCGCAGGACAGGGCCGCTTGATTTTGATCGCTCCAGCATGGCCGCCAGCATGGTATCTCTGTTGCTGGACCTGTCGGTGGTCGACCCGGTTCCCTGCCTCTTCACCTAGACCTGATCTCACAGGACCACCGCCGCCTTTGTCACCCGGACCTCACACTGCAACCTCTCGGCTGTCCTGAGTGGCTAACTCGTCCGAATACATTGCTCTTCCCCAGTGAGACAGGTCCTTCTGGAAGTAGGAAACCATCACCAGGGCGACACACGTAGCCAAGTGGAACGGTTTACGTGCTGGTGCGCGGAAAAGCGCTTCATCCCACGATGTCTCCATACCGTCATTCTAGATTACCTTTGGTCGCTCAAGGGCAGGGCCTGGCACTGTCCTCTCTCGCGTTCACTTAGCGCCATCTCCACTTTTCACCCAGGGAGTGAAGACAGCTCGATCTTCTCACACCAATGGTTTCCAGATTCTCAAAGGGCTGGAACTCCTTTACCCGCAGGTCCGCCCCCAGCCCCTCCTGGATCTCAACTGGTCTATCCATCTCATGTCTCCCCGTTTGAGCCGCTGGCTACGTGTCCCTTCTTTACTTGTCTTGGAAGACGGCATTCCTAGTGGCGATCACTTCTGCTCGGACGCGTGTCAGAGCTGCGCGCCCTCGTTGTAGACCGCCATATACGGTGTTTCCATCGGGACAAGGTGCAACTGAGGCCGCACCCCGCATTTCTTCCCAGGTCATCTCGGCCTTTCATGTCAGCAAGACATATTCCTGCTGTCTTCTTCCCAAAACCGCACTGTCTCATAAGGACCAGCAGTTACACTCCTTAGACGTGCGCAGAGCGCTCGCCTTTTACATACAGCGAACCAAACCATTCCGTAAGTCCGCCAACTCTTTGTGCCGTCGCGAACGAGTTAGAGGTTACCAGTTTCCTCTCAGAGGATTCCCATGGTAACGTCCTGTATACGGACCTTTACAACCTGGCCCATCTCTCCGGCAGAGTAACGGCGCACTCTACCAGAGCCCAGCTTCATCGCAGCGTGTCCTCGCAGTGCCTATCTAGGAGATCTGCAGGGCAGCGACCTGGTCCTCAGTGCACACCTTTGCTACCATTATCCCTCTCCAGCAGTCCAGGATGATGCGGCCTTCGGCTCTGCTGTGTTGCGCCAGTGACCTGACTCCGACCCACCGCCTAGTAAGGCTTGGGAATCACCTACTGAATGGATAGAGCAAGCACTCGAAGAAGAAAACACGGTTACTCACCTTGTAACTGTTGTTCTTTCGAGATGTGTGCTCATATCCATTCCACACCCGCCTCCTCCCCACTGTCGGAGTCTCCAGCAAGAAGGAACTGAGGAGCGGGCGGGCCGGCAGGGGTATATATCACCCGCCATGGCGCCACTCTAGGGGGCGGCCTCGGCCCGCTGAGTTGCTAGGG
>NC_133769.1:108961825-108964213 GCF_003597395.2 Chelonoidis abingdonii
GTACAGACGGGACTCGTGCCTGCGGGAGCTGCCGGAGCTGGAGAAGGAGCTGAGTGTGCTGAGACAGCTGCGCTCCACCATGCACAGCACCCAGCTAGGGGCCTTCCAGGCCGAGGTGAGGGTGGGGGTCTGAGGATGGCCAGTGGGTCAGATGGTTCCCATGGGGGATTGCAGGAGCAGCGTCCACATTGCCGGTGGCAGGGGGGAACAGGAGGCAAAGGCGAGAAGGGCAGAGGGGTGGAGTAGGGAGGGGATGGGGAAACCCCATTGCCCACTGCAGGGATAAGGGGATCTCTCACTGCACGGTCGGGAGGCCATTCCACTGGATTTCCATGGGCCAGGAAGCAGCACTGCGGACACAGGGGCCAGGCAATCCCATCCTCTGCTCATTTCCCAGGTCTCCTCACTAGCGGCCGAGCGGGAGGAGCTGAAGGCCCGTGTGCGTCACCTGGAGGGCACATTGTTCTTCCTGGAGCGCCAGCTGAGCTGCTGCAAGGCAGAGTTGTTCTCTGAGCAGCAGGCAGCCAGAGCCAGGATCGAGGAGCTGCAGGAGGTAGCTGAGCTCCCCAGGGTTCCAGGCTGCTTTGGAAGTGTTGCTGTCTGGTGGGAAGGCGCCTGGTGCCGCCCCCCAGACTTCACTGGAAGCAGGTGGTGTCTGCAGAGCAAAGGACCCCCATGTCGGGCTGAGTCCTTCCCCTCTCCTGTGTGCTGTGAATGAGATCTGGGATGCACCTGTAATTCTCCAGGTGCTGTCTGTTTCCTCAGCAGCGGCGAGGGCCTCCCAGCCATAGTGTTTATTATATGAATTTCAGTCACACCTCGCAGCCCCAGTCACGGCCCGGGACCCCCCAGTGCTCGGCGCTGCAGATACAGCACAGAGATACAGTGCCTGCCTCAAAGAGCTGTAAATAGTTCTCTTGTCTCCCAGCCACACAGGAGAGGGTTGCCTTGGAGGCAGTGTCTGGTGGCTGAGGTATAACTCACAGCAGAGCCCAGTGTCTCTCCCCACCCCAAGACCTTCTGGTGGGAATGACCCGGACACTGTCCTTGCTGTGAATGGGGGGGTCACCCCATGTCTGAACAGGAGCTGTGTGATGTGCTCCTGCCTGGCCCTGGGCTAGCTCACGGTGTGAATTGTGTGTGTTCTTTCGGCTGCAGTGCCTGGAGGAAGCTCAGAACAAGCTGGAGGAGAGGACGGCAGAGGGGACAGAGCTGCAGGAGGAGACCACACGACTGAGACTGCAGCTCAGGGAGCTGGAGAAGGTGAGGAAAGCCCAGGTTCAGGTCAGAGGGTTTCCACATGGGGAGGGAGGGGAGCAGGAGCAAAGGAAGGTGGGAGGGTTGCTTGGTAGGTTTAAGAAACTGTCCCCCTTTGTATGCCACACCTCTTTTCCACTTCCAATAGAGAGGGGTATGTACGCATGCACACACACGGGTACCCTGGGCTGTCCCTGTCCCAGTGCAGGCTTGGTGGGAGTTGGGTGGTGAGACGGTTGGGGCATGAAGAATAACGGGGTGAAGACAGCCTGCCGGGAGACCTCTGCCAGCAGCGAGTTGTATCTAGCCCCCAACGGGAGAGATGAGAACCCCATTGCTAGGGGGAGTCAGACTGGAGGTTCAAAGCCCTGCAGCCGGGGTCTGCCAATGTTTCCATAATGTGAAATACGCCTTAATAGACAGTGTCTCCCGGACCCCACCTCCCCTCCCACATGGCATTGCCCGGACCCCCCCACACACAGGGCATCCCCCTGACTCTGCCTCCCCTCCCATGGGGCATTGCCCTGACTCCACCTCCCCTCCCACGGGGCATTGCCCAGACCCTGCCTCCCCTCCCACAGGGCATTGCCCTGACTCCACTTCCCCTTCCATGGGGCATTGCCCAGACCCCGCCTCCCCTCCCCCAGGGCATTGCCCTGACTCTGCCTTTCCTCCCATGGGGCATTGTCTGGACCCTGCTTTGTGTCCACTGGTCACAGTAGCTGCAGCCAATGTGCAGTGGAGCTGTAAGAGGCCGGTGCTGATGGATCTTTAACTGTCTCTAATGCACCAATTGGTCCTTTATGAAAACTGCTAAGCGCTTTGCCTCCTTTAGCTTTTCATAGACTCATGGACTTTAAGGTCAGAAGGGACCATTATGATCATCTAGTCTGACCTCCTGTACAATGCAGGCCACAGAATCTCACCCACCCACTCCTGTAACAAACGCCTAACCTATGTCTGAGTTATTGAAATTGTGGTTTAAAGACTTCAAGCTGCAGAGAATCCTCCAGCAAGTGCCCCGTGCCCCATGCTGCAGAGGAAGGCGAAAAACCTCCAGGGCCTCTGCCAATCTGCCCTGGAGGAAAATTCCTTCCCAACCCCAGATATGGCGATCAGTTAAACCCTGAG
>NC_133769.1:108965043-109226936 GCF_003597395.2 Chelonoidis abingdonii
GATGAGAAAGTTTCCTACTTGCATAGGATGTCTTGTGTGGTCCTTCAGTTGTGGTGTGCTCTCATATTTTCCCTGGATTATAATAAAATATTCTTTGTTTGTCTTGACATCATTCAATTAAATAGTGGTTTAATCTTGCTAAGTAGCTCCATATCAAAACAGCATTTTGTTAAAATGAACTTAACTGTTTCATGCAAAAATAAATGACTTAATTTAATATACTGATGTGCTTAAATGAAAAGCTGCAAAGCATGTTTTTTAATTATTTAGGCAATAAACTGGAATGGTCAAGATAAAGATAATGCATAATGACACTTTATTTTCACCCCTAAAAGTTGATCCTAATCCAATGTTTGTAGATCTGTTCTACGTCGGGTTAATCAGCAGTTCATATTTAACTTTTCATACATTCCATTTATCAGATATTTCGCCCCATTTGTTTTTTAAAGTGGATACACATACGGTATACCATTTTTCTCAATAATGGACCAGAAAATACATTAGAAGAGTGTGCAAAATAATTTAAGCCATTACTGCACTTCTATTTCTGAATAGATGGGCTTATAAACTTGAAATGCACGGCATTTATACAAATATACAGACACAATTATCTGTATGCTGCAATTAAAGAATACTAATTTCACTTAGCGCTGACTAGAACTATAAAGGCAATAGTCATTTGTATCAAAATGGTGCCCCTTGTAGGTTAAACCTGTGTGCAATTATATCAGAACATATGTGAATTGGATGTAACTGAGCTGGGAACAACGACTATGTGCTATTCTTAAAGGGCTTCTGTACACCAAAAGTAATAGGTTTAATATTGATTTAATGGAAACTGGAAAACCTATACGGAAATATTTCATTAGAGTTGGTGCATAAATGTGTAACTATCAATAGAAAAAATATCTCTGTACTGTATTTCACAGCAGCCATAGTATTTCTCGAATGATAAAGGGGCATTTGTGAAAACAGCGTAATAAGTCTTAGGACACAAAACAAGAAGGTGATCCGATATTAAAAGATTAATAGGTGCATGTTTTTTCTATGTACATTTTAAAGAGTCTATTTTAAACTAGTGTGAAGTGATATTATTGGTACAGCTTTGTTGAGACTTTGTTGTATCTATATATCATTGGCAGAGTAAGAAGATTATCGGCTCTATTGATAATCTAGCTATTCATACATAATAAAATAGGCAGATTGTTGACGCGCAGTATGTGTCATTTACTTACAATGTTACCGTATCTTAAGTAACTATCCTAGTCTCAACTGGCTATAAAACATAGGTGTGCTTCAAAGTTAGCGCACTAGAGACGTGACTATTTTGTCCGTAATCCTGAGAATATTCCTACTGTTGAGGCTTTATCTTCCAATATATGGTAACAGGTCATGTTTTTTGCCATACTCTGCTCTTACAGTGTGCACAGCATAACATATTGCAATCCATTCATCCTCAGAGAAGTGCTAAGAGTTTTCATTGGACAGGCTCTATCAACTAAATGTTGGTCGCAGCGTTGAAGCATATGCTCCAATGTACAGAGAACATGCCAGTTTTTAATAGGGATTCTTTAATACCTTGATTCTGTGGACGCATGTAAGAATCGTCAAACTAGTCAAACGCTATAGTTTGCCAACCAGAATGAATCTAAGAAGTATCAGCATTGTGGTTTTCTTTTTATGTGAATGCTTTTCACAACTGTCATACCAGTTACACATCTTGGTTGATCCTGTCCTGAAACAGACAGGACTGCAAGATGTGTGTGTCTGTTTGGAATCAAATTCGATTTTTTTGTTTGTTAGTGAAGCCTTGTACTCAGATCATTAACGCGCAAATTAAGATCCACGGGCAGGTGTCTGGAGCCAGTCTTATTGTTGCACAAGCTGAGCTTTCTGTTAGTTCCTGAATCCGAAAATATTAGTTCAATAATGTTACGCTGGTCATATAGTGATTCCACGTAAAGTTGTCTAAACTTAGTTTAGTCTTCGGTACCTTAATTAAACAATGAAAAAAAACTTCAAATCTTCAGATGCTAAAGGAGCCAATGGAATCAATGGGTTAACGGATCGGCTCGCAGAGTGCTCATAGAGAAATGGAGGATCACAAAAATAAGACAAGGCCCCATGTAACTAGGACAACGATAGCATGTCAGTAATGGAACCCATGAGGGATACGTTTTGAGGAGAAATGGTAAGTGTTAGAAATTAGAGAAATGATGCTGAGTGTCCTAGCCGCAAACTATGGTCTCTCTGGATTATTGCACTAGCAATTCATCTATGTCATGTTTTTGAATCATAGTCACGCTGGGCTATGGATGGACTAAAGGCGGTGATTATGGGAACATTGTAAGGGAAGTGGAATTGGAAAAGAGGGTGGGAGGAGAGGAAGAGAACGAATAACAGGACTTGTTTAGCCCTAACGCAAACAGAAGGTTGAGGGGATCTATTGCTCTCTTATAAATTAGTGAGGGAATAAAATATTAGGGAGGGAGACGGCATTATTTAAGCTTGTTCCATGTCGGACATAAACTGGAAGTAAGATTATTAAATAGATGAAACGTTTCTACCCATTAGAGCGATGGAAGTTCTGGAACAGCGTTTCCAAGGGGAGCAGTGGGGGCCCAAAGAATATTGGCCTTCAAGACTTAAGCTTGATAGTTTAACTGGAGGGGATGGTAATGATGGATGGCCCTATCTTTGGCAATTACATTGGCAATGACCTTTGATTATCAGCGGTATAAGCCATGGGATACTTTGATGGGGAAAATGTTAGATGGGTTCGGGATCTGAGTTAAACTATCATACGAGAATCTTTTTCCTGGGCGTGCTGGGCTGGTGAGTCCCCTGCCCACCATGAGCGGTGCGGGAACGAGTCGTTTTGCGGACGGGCATCGGGATGGACTTCTGCATCGGATCGGCTTGCCTTGAAGAAAGTACAACCGGACCGCGGTGCCAGGGGTTGGGCGCGCCGAAAGGGCTTCCGGATAAGTTCGCTGCGCGTAGAAGAGAAATGGTCGTCGGCGTAGACGGACTCGAGCTCAACGCCAGTCTTGGCGGGGAGCTAAGGATGGGATCGGACTCGACGACCTGCGGCCGAGTCACGAGCCCTGGCGCGGCGGCGTCGGCATCGGGTGCTCCTTCCAGGGCTGCTTAGCCGGGGTGGGATGAGAGGACCGTTCCAGGAGCCGGTGCCGGAGAGGTGGCGCTGCGCTTTCGCGTGCCGAGGGGATCTGGTGGGGCGCGTGTGCCAGCGCGGGCGGTCGTCGCCATCCATGGCGCGCCGGAGGCTTGTCTCGCTCCTTCTTAGTAAGCGGAAGAATTTGCAAATGCAGCACTTCTCTGGATTGTGATTCCAGGCCTTAAGCAGGCGTCGTGGGGATCACTGGTGGGCATCGCTTTTACAACCGAGCACGCTTGAATCCGGCGAACCAGGCATCCGCGGGCAGCGGAGAGGGCTAGAGCCCGACCCGCTAACTATTATACGAGACACTTATAATACTAAATAAACTACAATAATTAATATACGAAGAGAGCTAGGGGATGGAGGTCAGCTATGCGCGCTCCACAGTTCACGCCCGACACGGCGGTAAGAGAACTGAGGAGGCGGGCCGCAGGCAGGTATATATCCGCCATGGCGCGCTCTAGGGGCGCTTCGGCCGTTGAAGTCGCTAGGGTAAAAGTTCTCCGACGAACGTGCACGCGCGGCGCGTACACCTACTGGAATGGATATGAGCAAGCACTCGAAGAAGAACTGGATTCTATCCTGCCTCTGCCACAGAGTTCCTATGTGATGCTGGGCAAGTCCCTCACACCAAACTTTTCCCAGGTGACCCCTAACTGTGTATTCCTCATTTTGGCGTGCCCAACTTGAGACCTGGGTCTGATCTGCAGAAGTGCTTAGTGCTCACGTCTGTAACTGCAATCAGTAGGAGCTGTGCTTTGAACACAAAGTGTTATATAAAGCTGAGTACTGTGAAAAGTCAGACCCTGTATGGCTCATATTGGGTACCCAAAATTACTGGGGACTAGTGACTTTAATACGTATGCCTCAGTTCCCCATCTTACAATGGGGCTACAGACTTCTCGCCTCAAAGGGGTGCTGGGAAGATAAATTCACCAATGTTTGTTAGGAACTAATGTAATATGATGAATGCATCATAGAAAAGCCCATAAGGAAATTAATATTTCTGCATTCAGTGCAGGGTGTGGATGGTATGCAATAAATAAGGCCTGGGGT
Source organism: Chelonoidis abingdonii (assembly GCF_003597395.2). NCBI lineage: Eukaryota > Metazoa > Chordata > Testudines > Testudinidae > Chelonoidis > Chelonoidis abingdonii. The sequence goes on from NC_133769.1 coordinate 108,969,281, forward strand.
CACACGGGGAGGAGAAAACAAAACATCGGGTAATGCTCATTCAGTGACTACCACATCCTGTGCACTGAATGAGGCAGGGATCCTGTAGAAAAATAGTATGTGAACATGTAACTAAAGACTATATCATGCATACACACAAGGGGGGTGAATTAGGGCTGCACAGGTAACCTTAATATTGGCATTTCCTAATATTTGCTACTTTAGCATTCTTTTAATGTACTTTTTTAATGTAATAATCTGTAGAGATGCTCAGATACCAGAGTGATGGGCAAAGTGTAAGACCTGAATAGAATGTGTATAAAATAATATTTATATCTAAATAGTCCCTAAGGATGCCCAAGTCACACATTTCTCCCTTGTCCATCCGTAGCTATACGATGCTCGTTTCATTTTTTGGAGACTAAATTATGTGTTCCACAGTCCTAACCCAGTGATCTTGTCCTGTGTGTGCCGTACCAATTCCTTTGGTGGGGTTCTCTCTTTCCAGCTACTTCAAGAAAACCATAAACATCGTCCTGCAGTTCATTCCAGAAATGATCTTTATCCTCTGCCTGTTTGGTTACCTGGTCTTCATGGTTATTTTCAAATGGTGCCGGTTTGACGTCCATGTATCCCAGAAAGCACCAAGCATTCTCATCCACTTCATCAACATGTTTATGTTTAATTACAATGATCCTACAAACGACCCCTTATATCTGCACCAGGTATGGACTTGAGTATTTTTACACCTAGCTGCTTACCCTGAGTTTAGAGAGCCATGTCAGCCCAGCTTCATTAACTAGGCCCCAAGCTATGTTAGTCTGAAAATTAGACAGGCAGATTAGATCCCCAGACTGGTCCAATCCTTCAAACAGTTCAAGTCGGTTGAGAAAATTTCTGTGGGTCAAATTCTGCCCTCTGTCATACCTCCGTGTGTGGTGGGTTGTGTAGGGTTGAATTTGGTTCTAGTGAAAGCAATATCTCCTCTTAATGTCTAACCCTGCTGCCATTTTGTTCCGTGAGAGGCAAATCCTGTCTCCAGGCAGCAAAATCAATATTGTTATTGGGGAGGTGCCAGGGGCTCAACTGCCAGGTGCCAGGCTGGCTGGGGAGGGTTGTTTTCCTGGAATTCAGGTTGCTCCAGTAGTAAAGAAATGGCCTAATTGCTTACCCTACTGATGACACAATCAAGGCTGGGAAAGTGACTGTGGAAGCGAAGCGCAGCGGTGCTCTGTTGGTTTGTGGTGACTCTGTTTTTAGGGCTACTCATAAATTAATGGTGAAACTATTTTTGACATAAAACCAGGTTTTGACAAAGCAGATGTTTTTCCAAAAATGTCTACTTTCCTCTAGAATTTCTGATTTTTTTCATTGGAAAAGCTGAAAACTTGACATTTTTGGCTGAAAACTGAAATGTATTTGTTTCAGGCAATTTTTGATCAAAAATTATTTGGTTTGGAGGTTCTCTACTTTTTAATGAAAAGTCAAAATCGTACACCAAAATAAAACTGTTTTCCTACCAGCTCTGTCCATTTGGTCAGATAATACATGAGAAGATGTATTTTCTAACTGCTAGCCCTGCAAACTCATGCTGGTTTCAGAAAGTCCAGCTGTGTTCTTTCTGGCTCGTACATACTCCATCTCTAGTAAGGAAGGCTCTGCAGGACAAATTCTGCCCTTAGTTACATCTGTGCAACGCTACAGCATTCTGAGGTCAGATTTCTGTCCTGCAGTTCCAATTCAGTTACCAAGACCCTTGATGATGCCTGAGATGGAATAGACTCGCTCTCCAATAGCTGTGTGTGGGTCTGCAGTGTTAACAGGAGTGCAAAGGAGAGTATGTGCTTATTTTTGTGACTAAGCAAGCAGATGACACTCTGGAGGCACACAGCAAATTGGATGAGTGAGAAGGAGCCATTTTTATTTAATCACTTTTCTGACCATAATTGTACTTGAAAAACTTAATTAAAAAAAAAAAAGGTTTTGTGATGTCCCTTTAACAGATCCGCCCCTACCCCCCTTTTGGTCTCTTGTAGGAAGAAGTCCAGAGCTTTCTGATCATATTTGCCCTGATAGCTGTTCCCTGGATGCTTCTATTTAAACCTTTCATCCTCCGAGCCAATCACCGGAAAGCTCGGCGTATGGTAAGGTCACAAGCCTGTGGCTGCATTCTGAAGTTGCGGTAGGATGGGGGCAGAGCTGAAGATTAGAAGTGGGATTTTCCAAAGCACTCAACATATGACCCAGCTCTGCTCCCCTTGAAGTTAATGGGAGTTATTTACCGGTGACTTTGATTGGAGCAGAGTTAGGCCAACACTGAGCATTTTATAGAAACTATATCCTAGGTCATTAGAAACAAGTAATTATGAGGCCAGTGGTCTGGTGATTGCCTCAGTTCCCTGTTGTGCTCAGTTCCCAATCACTGTTATGACTGATTGCTTGCTCCATATCAACTGGGAGCAGGGCAGAAATGGCGCTCTCAGAGAAAGTATACAGTACCCGGGGAAATGCCTGATTTAAAAGTGATTGACCACTTTTAAATAACACTTTCCTCCTTAAACGATAGGGCTCATCTCATAAAGCCCCTGGTCCTACTCTGTTGCACATAACAGTCAAAGCTGCTTGTGAATTCTGTTCTTTATCACGTTTGTTTCTAATGAGTTACTTTTCTTGGTAGTTAGATGTAGTGACTAGAGTATCTTTTATATGGCCCAGATGTTTTCATTTAAAAAGAGATCAGCTGGTTATGCTAAGTGATCTTTTCCAATCCAGTAACTCAGAACCTATCGTTTGTCCTGTAACTTCTTACTGTGTAACTCTTCATGGACTTTCAGGCAGGTTTTACATTGTTGACTCCAGCTTTTGCTTTAAACCAATAACATTTGATATCTTTCCTCCTCTTTTCCCCCATTCCAACCAATGATTTTCATATGTCAGCTGCCTGATCCGATCTTAGATTTTGCCAGATTCACACAGCTCCAACAAAAGGCGCTCTTTGTATGACATTCAAGACAACTCTGAGATAAGCAGGTATAACAGAGATTACTGGCGCAACAGAACAAAGCACATTATTATGAGACCTTTTCTGCAAAACCTGTTGGAAGCATTAAAGAATGCCAGGATACGTCCTAAAAAGTTGCTGCATCCGTACTAGAAAGAGACTTTTATTGTGCCATATATTAAGTTTGCTATAGAATTCTTCACATGCTCTTTTATGGTCCTTAGAGGCATGGATCAAGTCATCCTGTGTGTATAATAATACTATGCACTTTAATGATGCTCCACAAATGCTGGTTATGGAGAGAGAGAGAGTGGATAGTCTTGAGATTTTGTCACTGGATATAGGTCAGAAGATCTGGATTCTATTCCCAGATCTCACTCTCAGGCTTTCTGTGTGACCTTGAGCAAATCACTCAGTCTCCGTGGGCCTGATTCTTTCCTCTTGCTTATAACAGCGTGACTCCATTGGCTACAACTATTCTTGATTTGCATCGGTGTGATTGCAAGGAGCAAATCAGGCTTTCAGTGTCGCAGTGTCCTCATCTGCCCAGTGCAGATGGTATCCCCCCTGCCTCACAGAGGAGTTGCAAGGCTGAAGCTAGTGTGTATAAATTATGTTGCAATCCTTGGCTGGAAGATGCTCTAGAAATTAAAGTATTTATTTATTCCTAGTGATGGAGGCAGAAATACACTCTTTCTCTAGTCTAATAAATGTCTGTTGCTGAAATCACTATTACGTCACATATAGTCTGTGCTATAACTATATAGGGGAGTTATGTACCGCATATGTATAGATATAGTTATATAGTGCATCTATTGACCTGTAGGACCATTAAGACAATTAGAATAATACAAACCTTGCCACTCTCTTTTCCTTTTCGAAAGCTCCAGACACCAGCCATTTCAGAAAACCCTGCTGGTGACATTGAAGTGGAGATCATTGACTCCAATCACTCCAAGACAACTGGTCAGGAAGACCATAGTGGTGGCCATGATGATGAGGTAGGGAAATCAGAATGTGGGAAAAGCAGCCCTCCTGAATCCTAATTAATTGAATTAATAATTGGAGATATGCGTATCTCCTGGAACTGGAAGGGACCTTGAAAGGTCATCAAGTCCAGCCCCCTGCCCTCACTAGTAGGGCCAAGTACTGATTTTTGCCCCAGATCCCTAAGTGGCCACCTCCAGGATTGAACTCACAACCCTGGGTTTAGCAGGCCAATGCTGAAACCACTGAGTTATCCCTCTACCTGCAAGTAGGTCAGACTGGAATGTGGATGATCTTCTGTAAGGCCAGACTGAGGTCTTGGAATTTGCCTGCAGCCTTTTCGATTGTTTCAGGGAAAGCCCTTGAACCATTTCCTTCTAAGAGAAGATCCCCCTGAACCTTAACCCAATGCTCTGACCAGACCTGAACCTAACTTTGTTGAGATTCAGACAGGTATAACTCCCCATCCCCTTCCACTCCCCATCTAATATTTTTCAATTTCATGCCTCACTGAGTTTATAGCTGGCAAAATTTCATGTCATATAACATGCTTCCTGTGGGAGAACCTGTTCTTTTTTATCGTCCCACCCAGTTCAGTGAATCCATGAAGTTCAGATTTTGAGGCTAAGCATCAGAGGTTTTGGGTGTGAATCTAACTATAGGAACTTCCAGACTAGATCAGACTTGAGGCCCATCCAGTCCCATACCCAGGGACGGCTCCAGACACCAGCTAAAGAAGCAGATGCTTAGGGCGGCCAGTACCAACGGGTGGCATTCTGGCCGTTATTGAGGCGGCACATCCGGGTCTGCAGCAGCAATTCGGCGGCGGGTCCCTCACTCCCTCTTGGAGCGAAGGACCTGCCACTGAATTGCCACCGAAGGGTGGAGCGGCGCAATCACGCTGCTGTGACTTTTTTTTTTTTTGCCGCTGGGGCGGCAGAAAACCTGGAGCCAGCCCTGCCCATACCCTGTCTCTGATATTGGCTGGTACAGCTGCTTCAGAGCAAGGCATAAAGACCTTGCAGAAGGCAGATGTGGAACAATCTGTTCCCCATATAAGTCTCATCCTGCTCTCTAATTATTAGAGTTGGCTTAAGCCCTGAAGCACAAGGTTTAACATCTCCCCCTACCTTCTGAGGTTTTGCCCATCACAAAGGTCTGGTTTACACTACAAACTTATATCGGTATAAAAATCCACACCCCTCAGTGATATAGTTATACCGACCTAACCCCTGTGTAGACAGCGCTATGTCAGCAGGAATGCTTCTCACGCCGACAAAGCTACCGCTCTTGGGGAGTTGGATTAACCACACTGATGGAGAGCTCTCTTTAGAGTGTCTTCATTAAAGTGCTACAGTGGAGCAGCTGCATTGGTGCGATGTTTTAAGTGTAGACTTGCCCAAGAAAAAAGCAGTTGTCCTGGCGGAAAAAGCTCAGGAGTGTTCTGCATTAAAAGAACCTGAAATCTGGAGAGCAAGGTGAGAGCAACTAAGATAGTCAGAGAAGTTAGGCGTTATTCTCACCTGAATATACTGATCCTACACCCACTTAAGACAATATAAAGACTCTCATTGATTTCAGTAGTGGTGGATCAGCCCCTTTGTGCTTCACATTTATTTCAGGGTTGCACCGTTGCAGCCTGTAAAATGCATGTGTGTGTGTGTGGGGGGTCATTAGGCCTGATTCATTTGAACTGGGGGAACCCAGTATGTGTGCCTCTGGCAGCAGACACTCTGCCTGGAGTGGGGTTCACAGCAGTCCCAGATGCTTCGGGGGGTTGGGGTTCATAATCAGTTGGCAGTTCAGGAAGTGGGATTGGCTGGCTGAGGAGGGAACTGGCTCTTAGGAGATTCACTGATTCAGTATATGTCCCCAGAAGCATCTGCCAGCAGGTTTCCTGTGCAGTTCCACCCATAAATTAAAGCCTCAGTCCTTAGGGGAGCCCAAGGAGGACGGTGGTAATCTCACTGTCACTCCCAGCAGGGGTTAAATTGTAGAGTTGGCAAAATACAGGGGAGTTCTTTAGCAGTTGCCTCAAGTTGCTTTTCTTTTGGGAATGGTGGGCTGAGAAAATAAAGGGGGAGGAACAATTTTCACACCTGTCCTTTTGACCTGTGAAGTACCCATGTGTTGGTCCCATTGTAGTGAAGAGAGAGGAGACCAGTGTGCAGCAAGTTAATAGGCAGCACTGCTCTGTTAACAAGCAGCACTAAATGAGAGTAAGTGAAGCAGCTTCATTTTTACATCATTTCAGTTCAATTTTGGCGACACGTTTGTCCACCAAACTATCCACACTATTGAATACTGCCTGGGCTGCATCTCCAACACAGCATCCTACCTCCGGCTCTGGGCACTCAGCTTGGCTCATGCAGGTAAGTTATTGCTCAATGTTCGTTATTATTCAGGTAGTGACCGTGAAGGGCTGCTACAAAAAGGATTTTATTAGAGCTGGTTGGGAAATTTTTGTCCAAGTTTTTGGTGGAAAATTTTGGTTTCCACAAAAATCAACATTTGCCCACAAAGAAATTGATTTTTGTCAAAAATTTTCAATTTTCCTTCAGGAAAACCAAACCAAATGTCAACCCAAATAAACATATTTTGGTTTGTTGAACAAAATCAAAATGTTTTGTGGCATTTCAATCTGTATTCACCTAAGCTGCCACAGTACAGGGCACAGGGCATGGGGCACCTGTAGGTTTAAACTAGTGTAAATGGTGGATTCTCTATAACTTAAAGTCTTTAAACCATGATTTGAGGACTTCAGTCACTCAGCCAGACATTATGGGCCTACTACTGGAATGAGTGGATGTGGTTCCGTGGCCTGCAACGTGCAGGAGTTCAAACTAGATGATCATGATGGTCCTTTCTGGCCTTAAAGTCTGAGTCCCTCTGGTGTCTTCTAATTGTGGTGCCTCATGTCCCCACTGTGGCCTTGGCTTTCTGGCTGACCTACTTTTCCCATGATGTACGGAGGTTTCCTTTCTGACTGAACCCTCATGGTCCATCATAGGAAGATGTCGCACATCCGGGGAACCCAGCCCATAAAGGAGAATGAGCGCATGAGGCACCAGAATTACAACTCCCCATGAGGCAGCTCAGGGAGACACAGATTAATGTCAAACTGATGTGAAAAGAAATACTTTGATTCCGTGCAGCAAATAAAAATAAAACATTTTGATGTGGGAATAGCTAAACATTTCATTTTGATCTGAAATTTTCCAATCAAAATTTTTTAGCACTCTCCATTTCATGAAAAAATTTGATAGGTCAACTTTTCATCCTGATTCGGGATGAAACAAGTGTTAAAATATCAGAATTCCCTGCAGGACAGAATTTCTGGGTTTTTTTGACCAACTCTAAGTATTATTTTATATTTATTATTTATATTTTTGTGCCACCTGGGAGTCCTAGTCATGGACTGGGGACCCTACTGTGCTAAATGCTGTGCAACACAGGACCAGACAGTCCCTGCCCCCAAAGAGCTTACAATCTAGAAATGGGCAACTATAGAAGGAAATCTCTGAGTGCAGAGATCCCTGGACTGGGAGGGGTGAGCTGCACTTCCCCTAATAACATCGTTGTTGGCACATAAGTGAGTCTAATAGGACTTAATTAGAAGCCAAGTCACACTAGCCTTTATACTAAAGATAAAGTGATAAAAAGTATAAGAAGCTTGAGTAAAAGAGTGACATGCACTTCAATATACAGGTAGCCCTTTTATGAACATCTGAAAACCTGTTTTTCTTGGGAGGTTTAGCAGAGGTGTTCATCACAACTATTGGCACCTAAGATGATACCCCATTCATCTGATCTCTTGCATCAAAATATAGTTTAAGGATCTGTCTGTGCTGTCCAAGGAGACAGAAGAAGGATGATCCAATGGTTAGGATGCCAGCATGGTCTGTAGGACAGCTTGAGTCAATTCCTTGCTTTGCCACAGACTTCCTGTGTGACCTTGGGTAAGTCACTTAGCCTCAGTTTCCCATCTGTAAAATGGGGATAATAGCACAGAGGTGTTGTGAGGAGAAATACAATGAAGGTTATTAGGTGCTTAGATACTACAGTCAAGAGGGACATGTGAAAACTAGGACTGTTGATTAATGGCAGTTAACTCATGATTAACTCAAAAAAATTAATTGTGATTAAAAAGATTAATCACACTGTTAAACAATGGAATACCAATTGAAAGTTATTAAATATTTTGGGGCGTTTTTCTACATTTTCAAAAATATTGATTTCAATTACAACACAGAATACATACACTTTATATTATTATCTTTATTACAAATATTTTCACTGTAAAAATGATAAACATAAAAATGTTGTGCAATCTCTTTATCGTGAAAATGCAACTTACAAATGTAGATTTTTTTTTTGGTTACATAACTGCACTCAAAAACAAAACAAAGTGTAAAACTTTAGAGCCTACAAGTCCACTTAGTCCTTCTTCTTGTTCAGCCAATGGCTCAGACAAACAAGTTTGTTTACATTTACGGGAGATACTGCTGCCTGCTTCTTATTTACAATGTCACCTGAAAGTAAGAACTGGCATTAGCAAGGGACTTTTGTCGCCGGCGTTGCAAGGGACTTTTGTAGCTGGCATCCCAAAGTCGTAAGATAGAATGGTCAGAGAAATAATGCTGAACCCCAAGAGAACCCACCTTTCACATAGATACCTATTGCCACAGGGATCACAGATCTTAACATTAGCTGGAGATCAGGTAGACACTCAGTACTAAGAAAGAGAATTGATTTTGACAGTAATGATGAAATGCAAAACCATCAAGGACACTCCTGGCATTCCACTGACTGGGGGAACAGAACTACTACAATGGTACAAACTATTATTAACTCTGATAAAAACAAATGGGAGATCTCAGGAGGAAGCAGCCCGGATTTCTCTAAAGATCTCTGGCAGGTGCAGCCACATACACAACTCCACAAAGGGACACAGAGACAGATCCTCAGCTAGTGTAAACTGGCAGTGCTCCACTGGAGTCAATGGGGCTCTACGGAGGACCAGGACATTACATCTCAGCTGCACTATATATCCACTTCCCATTTCTTCTACATACAGCTTCCCTTTAGGGAAGGCATTGAGAATGATGGAGCACAGAACAAATGGATTGGTTCCATCCACCGAATGAGATGGGCGAATGGATTTTACCACTGTGATGGTTGAACTGTTCTTGCTCTTCCCCCCTGCTTGCTTTGCAGAGTTATCAGAGGTCCTCTGGACCATGGTGATGAACATCGGACTTAAGAACAGCGGCTGGGGAGGACTTATTGGGGTCTTCATCATCTTTGCCATCTTTGCAGTTCTGACTGTAGCTATTCTGCTTGTCATGGAGGGCCTCTCTGCCTTCCTGCACGCACTGCGCCTTCACTGGTACGTATTCTACCAGAGGATTCTTCAAACTATGGAAGCCTTTTCTAGAGCACTTTCTGGGAGATGAGGGCACACATTTTACTGCAGAGACTCCATGATGATGGGTGTGGGGAGGGGCCTGGGGTGAGGGCATGTAAATACCTAATTAGAGAGTGAGACTATATGCCTGGATAGATGCTCATATTTGTTATAGGATGTTCTTTATTCACATCCATATTATTGTACCTCGGGCTCATGCCATAACACTGCTCACTGTTGCACTTACCCGTTTGAAGACAGGCAGGCATGCAAGAATGTGTAAACAGTCAGGTGAAGTGGCCTAACTGAGACCTCCAAACTCATGTCTGTTGGGGAGTAGCTCATGTTTCTTCTTCGATGCTTGCTCATGTCCATTCAACTTAGATGTGTGTGCTCACCACGTGCACTGGTGCCAGAAGTTTTTCCCTCACCACTATCCATACGGGACCAGCTCCGGCACCCCCTGGAGTTGCGCACACATGCCACAGTATATGGGGTGATGCCGGTTGCCCCCACCCTCGGTTCCTTCTTGCCACCAGTGATGGTGCTGGAACTGTTAGTACTTCAGCTAGTGCTGTTGCTACCAGGGCCAGCTTCAGGCACCAGCTCAGCAAGCAGGTGCTTGGGGCTGCAAAGGGAAAAGGGTGGCACATTGGATTCTTCAGTGGCAATTCAGCGGCTGGTCCCTCAGTCCCTCAGAGGGAAGGACCTGCTGCCAAATTGCCACTGAAGAAGAAAGCGGCGCGGTGGAGCTGTTGCAGATCGCGGCTGTTTTTTTTTTTTTTTTTGCTGCTTGGGGTGGCAAAAACCATGGAGCTGGCCCTGGTTGCTGCTCATTCATACGAACTAGTTATCTCTTGTATTATAATGTATATTGTTTTCTGTTAGTGTTTATAAATCCCTTAGCTAGAGTTAGAGACTTTGTAGGTCCTGAACAGGACTTTGCCTTGAGATGTGGCATGCCCCGATCCTCGGGCTTTAAGCCCTGTGATCGCTGCAAGAGACCCATGCCTGTTAGTGATCCACACAGCAGTTGTCTCCATTGCTTGGGCAAAGGACACATTAGTGAGAAGTGCAAAATTTGCAAGTCCTTCAAGCCAAGGAGTAAGAAGGAGTGTGATGTTTGTTTAGGAGCGCTCCTTATGGAGTCGGCCCTCACCCCAGCACTGGAGCAACTCTCCAACTCAGCACTGAGTATCATCACCTCAGTGTGCAGTGCCCCACCAGGACCATCCACTAGCCGGCACTGGTCCCCATCCATGTCTTCAACTACGAAGTCCAAGAAGGTGGTGTGAGGCTGGTCTCCAACCTCCTGCAAGGGAAAGGATAAGACTGGGTGTGAGCAAGGTCCCGTGCTGGGCAACTCCTCACCCATGTCATGATCTCGGGCCCAAGCTCCTGTGGAGCGATGTAGCCCAACCCATTCCCTACCAGCTACCCCGAATAGTGGCAGAGGTCTCTGTCAGCTCCAGATGCCATCCATGCCAGAGGCCCTGCAGGTGGTGCAGGAAATCATGTCCCTCCCAGTGCCGCCCACACTGGCTCCTGCGGTTCCCCAGTCACAGGGTAAACCCACGTTCAGACCACCACGGTCCCCACCTCAGCAGGCACCGTTCCCCGTCGTGGGAGACATCTCTCCAACACTCGCCCTCCTGTAGCCACCATGCATCTGACTGCAAGAGGCAGACACCTCGCAGCCCCATTTGGTCGCCAGGCGCAGACCTTTGGAGGCACGCACCCCCTTGCAGGAGTACCAATCCCGGCACCCGTATCTCCAAGACTGTAGTACCACTCCAGGGACCCATCAAAGGATCATTGTCACCATTCCTCAGGCTGTGACCGATACCCTAGGAGGGCATTACCATGTGCAGGTGCTTCCTGGCATCAGGCTCACTCTGACTCCTGGTCCCACTCCTTTCATTGGAGCGGTGCTCAACTCTACCTGTGCCAGGGTGTTCCTGGCACTGGAAAGATTCAAGGCACTGATGGATCTCATTGCGGAAGTCTCCGCATTTCCCCGACTGCAGCCAGGGTTTGCCTGTGCCTGTCAGGTCACATGGCAGTGTGTGCATATGTGGGGTGCCATGCCAGGCTCCAGATGCGACTCCTGCAGCTACGGCTGGTGAGAGTCTACTCCCAGTCCAGAGACCACCTAGAAAAGGTTCTTACCATTTCTGTGATGGTACTTACCTTGCTGTGATGATGGACCTACCCTGGGAAAGTCCTGAAAGGAGTCCCCTTCAAAGGCACTTCTCATACATTCGAGTTGGTTTCAGACGCCTCGGACCTCAGCTGGGGGGTGCACCTTGGCAGCCTCCAGACCCAAGGTATGTGGTCTCAAGAGGAAACAACACTACACATAAATGTCAAAGAGCTCAGGGCAGTGAGTGGAGCGTGCGCAGTCTTCCTACCTCACCTGTTGGGCAAAGTGGGCAGAGTCTTGATGGACAGCACAGACTCAACGTTCTACATCAACAGACAACGGGGAGTCCAATTCTCTGCCAAGCGGCACTCTGTCTTTGGACTTCTGCCTCAACCATCTTGAAGCGTTTCACCTTCTGAGTGCCAAGAACATGCTAGCAGATCACCTAAGCAGGGACTTCTCCTCTCACCATGAATGGGTGCTCCACCCAGAGCCAGCCACAGGTGGGGAACTCCCCAAGTGGATTTGTTCACCACCAGGCAGAACAAGAGGTGCCACAGGTTTTGCTCCAGACGGGGTCTGGGCAAGGGCTCCCTCTCCGATGTCTTCCTCCTGCCATGCGGGAAGCCTGATGTACACGTTCCCTCTGATTCTGCTCATCAGCAAAGTTCTAGCAAAAATCAAGAGAGACAAGGCTCAGGTTATCATGATTGCCCTGGTGTGGCCTCACCCGCACTGGTTTGGGATGCTTTTGAACCTGGTGGCCATCCCTCTGTGGCCCCTGCCAAACTGACCGGACCTGCTGTCACAGGATTGCAGCCAACTCTTGCACTCCAGCCTCGCTTCCCTCCACCTGATGGCGTGGATGTTGCGTGGCTGAACCCTGAGGAACAGGTCTGTTTGGAAGGGTTCACAAAGTCCTCAAGAGTAGAAAGCCCTCGGCTAGACAGACTTACCTGGCAAAGTGGATGAGGTTTTCCCACTGTGCGGCTGAACGGGGGCATCTCCCCTTCTCATTCTTCGGTGCAGTCAATCTTAGCCTACCTGCTGCAGTTGAGGAACCAGGGCCTGGCGCACTCTTCTGTCAGGGTGAATCTGGTGGCCATTTCTGCGTTTCATTCGCCCACCTAGGGGCAAATGGTCGGTGGGATCTCAGTTTGGTTCTGTCCATGCTCACAGGCCCACCCTTTGAGTGCACACGTTCACGGCCCACTACGCCATCATGCAGCAGGCTAGGAACGACGCTGGGTTCAGCAGAGCGGTCTTGCAATCGTGAGCTCCAACCTGCTTCCAAGGGTACTGCTGGGAGTCACCTAAGTTGAATGGACATGAGCAAGCACTCAGAGAAGAAAAGATAGTTACCTTTTCCGTAACTGGTGTTCTTCGAAATGTGCTGCTCTTGTCCATTCCATGACCCACCCTCCTTCCCCACTGTCAGAGTCTCTGGCAAGAAGGAACAAAGGGTGGGGGGAACGAGCAGCGCCCTATATACTGCAGCATGTGTGCGCCACTCCAGGAGGCACCAGAGCCAGTCCCCTATGGATAGTGGTGAGGGAAAAACTTCCAGCACTGGTGCATGCGGCGAGCACACTAAGTTGAATGAGCAACAGATCTCGATGAACACCAGTTATGGAAAAGGTAAGTGTCTTCTGTAAGCTGCTTCCTGGTGGTGGAAGATATAGTGTTAACTCACTGTTCCGCCCGCGCTTAGGGGTTCACACACTTTTCTAAGATCTTATAAGGACCCAGACTAATGTGTAAAACAAATCCAATGCAAGAAAAAAAGAAACTCATCAGCCCTGGAGTTCTCTTGGCGGGCTTGTGTTGTGTACTTTCCATCACGTGACATTCCATCCCTGACCACACAATACAATCAGCAAAAACCAGCTTGTGAAGCTTGGAATCATCTGATATGGGGCTGGAGGGCCTGGTAAGTTTGCTAGCTCAGATTCCATTGTACTGCATGATGAAGGAGTGAACTTGGCTGCCCTGGTGGTTATCAGAGCTCTCTCGGATATTAGGTTTAGTGTAGGAACAAGGGCCTAGTTTTCCCTGCTTCCAAGATACTGGTGATTGTCCCCTCACTGACAGTGTTTTCAGACTGATGTACGAAAGGGGCTGTAAAGATCAGTGACTCTTCTGAATTCCTTTTGCAGCCACAGCCATTACTCTCTTTCAAATGCTTTACTTTCCTCCTTGTACCCCCAACCAGGGGCCGTCCTTAGGAATACGCAGAATACACGGTTGCGTAGGGCACCATGAAATTTGGGGCCCCAAATTGCCCCAAATTTCATGGTGCCCTGGGCAACTGCGTGCTGCATATATGGCAGCACTAGCCCTGGCGACCAGCCCTATCCCTCAGCCGGCCCCCTGCAAGGGGCAGGGCCATCCCTAGGGGGGTGAGGGGCCCCAGACAACTCCATCAGCCCCCACCTCTTACCCTTCCCCCCTGCTCCACCCCCAGCCCGGCCCCGTTCCACTTCTTCCCCCAGCAACCCTGCACTCACCGATGGTGGCAGGAAGCAAAGCAACCCGGCCCCAGTCCACTCCACTCCGCCAGCTCCCAGCCGTGGAGCTCCACTTTCCACCACCGGTGAGTGCGGAGAGGTTGGGGAAAGGACGCTTCCTGCACTCACTGGTAATGGGAAGTGGAGTGACGTGGCCCCAGCCATGTTGCCGGGGGGGGAGGGGGTTGGGGAAAGGTCCCCCCGACTGCACTCACTGGTGACAGGAAGCGGAGCACTGCGGCTGGGAGCTGGTGGAGTAGAGCTAGATGGGGCTGGGTTGCTCCGCTTCCTGCCACTTCCAGTGGGGGGGATCCCTTCCCCAAGCCTCATCCCCTGAGTGACACGGCTGGTCCTGGGGTGAAGGAAGTGGAGCAGGCTGCTCCCAGCCCCCTGCTAATCCCCTGGGCCACTCTGGGCTTGTGGGGCCCCAAAAGTTCCCCCCCCAGCTCCTGCCTCCCAGACACTGGGGGGGAGGTCTGGGGTCCCACATAGCCCCTCCATGGGGGGGGGGGGGATACGTAGGGCACCCAAATGGCTGGGGGCGGCCCTGTCCCCAACCCAAGGAAGGTGGGAACCAAATACGTCAAGGGCGGTTCTTCTTCCTTTGAAATGTAGTTGTCAGTGGTGCTGTTGCTGATCCTGCCCCTTTCCATTATGTCAGAGGGGCCCTCAGGAAACCCTGCCTCAGTCACCAGTCCAGCCCATATGCACATCACAAAGCTGTAGAGATTCCTGAAACTTGTGCATGTTTCTGACACCCACCCTCCACTGTTAGTTAAGCTACCGGTCTCTTTCTTCCTGGAGCTGCTATTTTTCTACCTCACTACTTGACTTTTAAATGTTCCTTTCTTCCCTCTCTCCCCCACCCCTGTCGTCTCGTGCAAGCTCATGTAACACATTATGGTGCCTCTCTTAACTTCTCTTTGTGTTTATTTTTCCCCTATCAGGGTGGAGTTCCAGAACAAGTTCTACGTGGGGACAGGTTATAAGTTTTCTCCATTCTGCTTTAAGTCTATCATAGATGGAACTGCAGAAGGCTAAAGACAACTAATTGCAAAAACCCTTTACTCCCAGGACCAAATTTTTCATTCCTTAAGACAGATTACACTCTGGGGTACAGAAACCTCCTCAAGTGAGCATCATATTCTATGTAGTTAAATGGAATTGTTGCCCTGGCCTAGCACTAGGTACAAACCAGACACTACTCTCACGGTTAACCGTGTCATACTTTAGCAAAAATGTTAATCTAAAAGGTGACCATTTTTACTTATAGAATGCTAAACTGTAAATCAGCAGAGCAACAGAACAGAGAGACAACACCCGACGTGTTGGCCAGATGCTCAGCTGGTGTACACGTGGATCTTTCCATTGACATCAATGCTGAGGATCTGGTCCTATTTGTAGGAGTCATCTGTCTGCTCTTTGAGTTAAAAACAGAGGATGTGTGCTGTTTTGAAATAAATTGTTAATAATCAACTCACATGTGCTTTCCCCCTTTGCTGCCCTGCTTTGTGGTTTTTGTTTTTTTAAGAAAACATTTGAGTATTGATTTAGATGAATTCCTTAGGTGATCTGATGACAACTGCATGTGATGAATCCCTGTACAAGGTTACATTTCTTAGTATAGCACACAAATACAATACAAAGTAACTGAGAAAAATGCTTGCTTTTAAAGACGTACTTTACTCCGACAAAGCAC
The DNA here is from genome assembly GCF_003597395.2 of Chelonoidis abingdonii. Taxonomy (NCBI): domain Eukaryota; kingdom Metazoa; phylum Chordata; order Testudines; family Testudinidae; genus Chelonoidis; species Chelonoidis abingdonii. The sequence goes on from NC_133769.1 coordinate 108,985,004, forward strand.
TTATTATCTTATTTGTTCTAGAGATTAACATCGCTGGATTATAGGTTTTCTAACACATTGTCACTTTAGAAAAGTGTTAAATTTGAATCACACAAATACAAGGACACACCAGCCGCAGATCAGCAATGCGGGGCTTTGGGGTTTCTAGTTTATGGTGTGTCCCTGTCATGGCTGACCTCTGTAAAGCTGATAATTATTTAACTACCAGATCTTAGCACCAAATCCTGAAATCCTTGCTCATTCTTTACTCACTGCTGACCACAGGCACAACTCCCATGGGAGTCATTGAGTAAGGCCTTCACAGGATATACATCTGGCAATAAGTTCTCAAAAGCTTGAGGCTCCACAGGTATCTGGGTGCCTCTTGGGGTGAGATAACAAAGACCTCTTGCGATGCACAAACAGGCACAGTAATAGCTACTATTGCACAAGTTCAAACCTTGTTAAAACAGTAAAGAGAGGTCCTTCCTCTGAGATCATGGTCACTAATAATTGCTGGATCCAAGACTAGAAGCCTACAAAACAATCATCACCTAGTATGTGGGGGTTAGCACGGCACCATCAGAGCTTGGCAAGAAATTGTTGCCTATGCATCCAGGGCTACATACATCCCATTACTTTGGATGGTGTTTGTTTGAGATAGCGAGGTGATATGAGCTACACAATATCATGAGGTGGTTAACAAAAAAAAAAACCAAAAAAAACCTCAGCGCCTCATGACATTTTCCATGGTAACTGTTGTTATCTCCTGTCAACGCTGCAGCGCAGGTTTCCTGAGATCCACACAGAGCAGAGGAAATGCCAAGCCTCAGGAAGTCTAGTTCAAATTAGCATCCCAAAGCTGAGGCAGTTAAAACCTCTTTCCTTCCCAGAAGTGATCCCGCTAGCACGAAGTGAAAACACATTGATGGCAAATCTGGATGTGCTGCTGCTCATAGTGTACCTCTCATGTGAGGAAACAGGCTGGAACATTGGCAATCTAGCGGCCCCCAGCTTGGAAAAACCACTTTAAAAAACCAATGCTAGAAAATACCTTCAACAATTCCACTGGGAACCACAGGCTGCCAGCTGCCCTTGTTCCTTTCCATTGCTGAAAAAAGCCTTGTGGCTGACACATCATTGCTAACCTCCCCATCTTCTCTTTCCAGAGTACACTCAAACAGCATGGCACGATGCAGACCACGCACCGACACAGTGCCCCTTTTTGTTACCACATTCCTTAACACCGGTTTGTTATACAGAAGCCTTGATTACATTAATGGATGAGCCTATAGCCATCCAGACCACTGCCATCCAAGTGTTCATTCTCGCATCACTGACACAATCATGCACATCACTGGCTTGAATTTGTTCAGTCTTTAAGGCAGCTGCCCAGTTCAACAAAGGCATTGAGGTCTATTATTTTCATTCGCTTTATGCAAAATCTTCATTGTTTTGCGTTTCCGTTCTTGTTTATGTACAAGTGCTGTGCCAAATGCAGCTTCCCCCTTCTGCCTGACACAGGCATTACCGGGGCCAGGGATGAGAGGAATGTGTCTCACCAGGTTATTATAATTGCACTATTGTGATCTGCCCTTATATTGCCCTCATCACCATTGTATTTAATACCTTCCAGTCATGTATCCTGTCGATGTCCCTCTCAGTGCAGCTGCAGGATTCATGCCTTTTTACTCCTGCGCGCTCTGCTCCACTGGAATTGTGTGTGTGTGTTTGCACCTCTATTTCTTGGATGGCTGAAGTTCCCAGGAAGTGACATCCACGTATCTCATTGGACATAGTCTGGCTCCACTTCATTCTGAATACTAATAGGCAGCACTACTGCTTCATCTACTCCTTCCCACCACCATGCACACATTCTATTAGCCAGTTTAGTCCCAGTTTCTCTGGGCAGTTGAATAATAATAATAATAATAACAATGCACAATGTCTCTGAACTTCTTCACATATATTTATATAAACATGCTGCTAACTGGGTCCTCAGTGGAGAGCTCTGGATCTAAATGCACAAATCTCTACTGCTTGAGCTAAAGAATTAGTTGTATTAGTTTGGAGGCAGTTTAGACCCACAAATCTCTCTACATAGCCTAGCCACTAGAGGGAACAAAGTCAACCATGTTAGTGTAGGTTATACACTCTCACTGGTCAGGAAAGCTCATCCCATGCATTAGAGATCCACAAAAGTTCAGTGCTCCAATAGAACGTTATTTGTCATGATTCTCCTGGATGTATCATTGGTAGGGATTGAACATTGGATCTCTGGGCCTAAAATTACAAGTCTCTGCTGGTTGGGAATTTCACAGAACGGTGGCCAGTATTGTTCACATTAACACGGGGAAGTTGGCATTGTGAAATTTCTACAAAATGCTGGGATTTTATGTGAAGCATTTCAATTTTGCTGAAACCAGTCTACAAAGTGGGTATAGGATCATGGATCTGGCACACCAAATCCTACTACTAGTTCAGCATAGGCCAATGCAGGATATTTAAAAGGAGGATGTAAAATAATGCTATGGAATTTTATATGTTGGGCTGGAGCAAATTCCTTTCTGACCCTGAGAGGCCATGCGGCATGAGGTTAAAATACTTTGGTAAGACCACTACTGTAGCACTGTGTTCAGTTCTGGTCTTCACATTTTAAACAGGGATGTTAATAAAATGAGGAGTATTAACAGAAGAGGCACAAGAAAGACGCAAGGTCTGAAAAACATGCCTTACAATGAGAGACTTAAGGAGTTCAGTCTATTTAGCTATTGCAGAGACAGTTAATAGGGCAACTGCACCTATATTCCCCTTCTGTAGTCCCTTAAGGCACCCGCCCTCGTGTCCTTCACCTCTCTTGGGAGCAACACACATTTCCCTCCTGACCAGGGGTTTTCAGGCTGCAGCGTTCCCTGCCGACACTGTGATATCCCCAGCAAGCCAGACCAGTGTCAATGCTCTCGCACCAAAGTTTTGAACAGTGTAATTACCAACAGTTACAAGTTAGCACACAACTCTTTCTAAGCAAGCACATTTATTCATAAGGTGAAACCATTATAGAAAAAAAAAACCTATTAACAATCTACATGCATGCTAAAAAAATCTCACCAGAGGTCAGCCCTGCACTTCATGCTTGGGCTCTGGTGTCAACCCTTCAAAACCCACACCGGGTTTTCCTTGTGGTTACACATTCATAAATGTCTCAAAATCAGAACACCCCCTCCCGCCCTCACCCCCATGGATAGTTCAGACTTTCCTTCATGCAGCCTGGGCCTTTGATCTTGGCCTCGTGTAATGGATGATCAACAGACAGTGGCCCGCTCCTAAAGGTGTAGTTTCAAAAGGTCAAGGGGTTGCACAACCAGAGGTGGGGAATTTGCATTCACCTTCTTCTAGATAGTCCCAAGGAAAATCAGTTAACACTTTTGCTTCCAAAGTCTATTCTTGTCTGGCACATTGTTCAATAATGTCCTTTGAGTCCCGGGTCTCACAGCCCCTCCACCCTCCCACCCCCCACCCCCAGTTTACCGACAATCCCAGACCACAATAACACATACACCATTCATTTAATACAGTGGACCCCTAAAATACTTGAATTTAATTCAATGACATCATCCAAGGATGTTTCAGGAAATTGCAGAGGTGAAAGTAAGCTGATACGGGCCGGTACGGAGGACCGGTAAGAAAAAGAGACTGACGGAGGGAGGGAGAGAGAAGCCTGCTCGCTGCACAGGGGCGGCTTCAGGTCCCAGCACGCCAAGCGCGTGCTTGGGGTGGCATGCTGCGGGGGGGGGAAGCGCTCTGACGGTTGCCAGGAGGGCAGCAGGCAGGCAGCCTTCGGCGGCATGCCTGCGCAGGGTCTGCTGGTCCCGCGGCTCCGATGGACTTCCCGCAGGCATGCCTGCGGAGGGTCCGCTGGTCCCATGGCTTCAGTGGAGCCGAGGGACCAGCGGATCCTCCGCAGGCACGCCTGCAAGAGGTCCACCGAAGCCGCGGGACCAGTGGACTCTCTGCAGGCACGTCTGCGGGAGGTCCACCGGAGCCACGGAACCAGCGACCGGTAGAGCGCCCCCTCACGGCATGCCACTGTGCTTGGGGGTGGCAAAATGTCTAGACCCACCCCTGTCCCTGCATAACAATAGTTTAAACTCAACTGTTCCCTGAAGATTCAGCCTCCAGGGCTAGGTTTCTGGCATCCTTGTTAATTTCACTCACAGTAGCTAGAGGGAGGGGGTGGAGAGGAGGATGTCTTTGACCATGACAGGGGCAGTCCTTTTCCGCCCCTGAGGATGAGGGAATCTTTCCAATACTAATATACACAACAAATACAAGCATTTGGCTGCACAGCTTAAATCCAGAGCTAATAAAAGCAGGTGGAAGGGGAAAACTCACTGTCACATTGGTTTCTCGTCTCCTCTCTCCACCTCCTCCAGCCAGGCTCTGCATTCCTCCCCGCATACCCCCAGCAGGGGTTCTCCTCTAGGCTCTAGCTTGCAGTAGGGACACTGGCTGAGATGCCTGCTGCTGCTGCCTGCAAAAGAATAGTTTAAACTCAGCTGTTCCCTGTGTAGTTCAGTGCCCAGAGTTAGGAGCCGTTTCTGGCATCCTTGTTAATTTCACTCTCAGTTGTTGTTGGGTGTGTGTGACCGTGGCAGGGGCAGTTCTTTTTCTGCCCCAGGGATGGGGGATCTCCTAAATACGATCAAAATCAAGACCATTTCCAAGTTCAAATCTATCCCATTCTTTCCCCAGCAGAGGATTGTGGTTGTGTTGTCCAAACTGCTTGCAGATCCTCTTTGAAATGTTACTGTTTAAACACACACACACACACACACACACACACAGAGACAGAACATAGAGAACATGTTGGAAAGATATGTCATGATGATTAGGGTTTATTTTGGGCAAAGCAACTAAAGATTCACAGGGAAAGCAAATAGCCTCCATAGGCAAAAACACAAAGGGATTGGAGGGGAAAACTGAATATTCAGGGAAATTATTGTGCCTCTTTTGAAATAAATAGTAGTTTTCATTCCAGTCCACCCTCTTTATATATTGACTTAAACACCTGAAATGTCTTTTTGTTTTGTCCTGCCTGCAGAGTGCAGAGGCTGAAATTAACAAAACTTTCTCTAAATATCTTGTATATTTCATGAAGGCTATTCCAGTTGTCCTTCATTCACCCCTGACTTCCCCTCTCCCCCTCCCACCCCCAGCTCCCTCCCTGGCTGGCTGGCTGTGGTTTTTGCCTTGGTTACTTACTCCTTGGCAGACCCAACCCAGCTGCACCTGCTGGCTCTCTGCAGGCAGCTGCCCACAGGGGCTGGTTGCTGGGGTCGCTGCTGGTCGGTGGCAGGCTGCAACTGCATTGTTTGTGACACTTTCATACACACACATACAGTCAGAGGCAGGGCCATCCTTAGCCATAGGCAGAATAGGCAGCCGCGTAGGGTACCACTCTGCCTGGGGGCACCACTCTGCAGGGAGCCCAGACAGACAGGAAGCAGTGGAGCATGTAAGAGCAAGGCTGCTGGGTCCTAGAGAGAGAAGAATTCTGCACAGTTTGAGGGAGGGGATTCGCTGCTGGGGTCTCTGGGAAGGGGAGGGGGTAGGGGTTGGAAAAGGAACTCACCTGTGAATGTGACTCTTTCCCCCCGACTGGGGTGAGGTGAGGCAGGCTCTGTGGCTCTGGAACAAGTATCCTTTGTTGTCCCCCATAACATCCATTCTTCTCCCCCCCCATGCCCCACAGAGCGCCCCCCTCCTTTCTCTCTCCTCCCCAGGAGCATCCCTCTCTCTCTCTCTCTCTCCTCCCTCCCATCCGTCAGGGCTGGGTTGGATGAGGTGCTGGGGGATAGGTGGGGGGGGGGAGGCTGGCTGGCTGCCTGCTGAGGAATGAAAGTGAAAGTAACTCACTTCCTCGGCAGCGAGCCATGGATTGAATTCACAGCAGGGCTGGGTGGGGTTAGCCAGATGTGTGAATCAGGTATAGAGAATTGGGTATGGTGAGCAGATATCCCATTTTATGGCACAGTCCCAATTTTGGGATCTTTTTCTTATATTGCTCCTTTTACCCCCGCCACCTCCCGTCTTGATTTGTTCACACTGCTGTCTGGTCACTCTAGGTGGAGTTAATTGGTCCCAATATAAGACAAAGCCCAAATATCGGACTTCGGCCATTAACAGGACATCTGGATCTGTCACCTAGCTGAGAGCGCCTCTCTCCCCGGCTGGCATGCTGCCAGCGATTCCATTCTCATCCAGGGGGAAACTGCACGGGGCAAGATGAGCTGCTGTGGCTCCATCGGGTACCTGTCTGAGATCAGATGCTGTGCTAAATTCACCATGGTCCGTAAGGCTGTGCGTGGTGCTGCTTGGCATGTGATTGACCTGAGGTTGCTGCTGCTGTTGCCACTCCTGCACCCCAAAAGTGGATTTGGGCTACTGCGCTGTTGACCAGCAGCTGGGGGTGAAGCTCAAGCATGGAAACAGTACCTGTGTTGCCATTTAGATGTCAATTTAAAACTTTGTTTGCCAAAAGTCTTGCTAAGGATCCTGAAATCCAATTTCAATATTTTTTTTTAAAAAATCAATATCTTAGCGCAAAACAGGAAAATTAAAGTTGTTTGACAATTTATAGTGACAGGTTGGATTTGAGGCAGGGCGTGGGGCCAGTTTTCACAAGAAAACAAAAAATTGTTCGATGACTTCCTAAGCCTGTTATCTGATAAGAACCCTCCAACAACTGTAATAATGCTCAGCCTCCTTACAAGTGTAAAATAAAGCAGGGTCGGCTAACCTACGCAACACGTGCTCAAAGTGCAGGTGAAGCTGATTTTTGATGGTATGCAGCGGCAGCGGAGCCGCTCAGCCCATCACTGCTTGGGGTTCCCAGCTGCTGCCCTATTGCCAGCTGCGGATAATTCCGGCCGCCGCCCCACTCGGCACGCTGCTGCTGGCCTGGGACGCCCAAGAATGCCAGGCTGGCCACGCCGCCCGCGCCTGAGCAGGCCGCTGAATCACACATCAACCTGTTGTCAATCTGGGGTTCCATTCACTCAGCACAGCGGTTTGAGTGGGCTCATGTTGCGGGCCTGAGCAGGGCAGGTGGGGTTGACGTGGCTCGTCGGCTGCAGTCTGGGGTGCCAGCAGCACTTCAGCCTACTGCTACTCCAAGGGTTCTGCTGCTGCCACCCTTTGCAGTCCAAGGGAGCCCATGCCTCCCGCCCACTCGCCTCCTGCCAGCCTGGTGAGATGAAATCCCAGCTGTAGCAGTGCTGAGGGGGTTGGCGGCCGGGATCCTGCTGGCAGGACGTATTGGTGGTCAAGATAACGCCAGACCACAGCAGGCGATCAGGGCCCTGGGATCCTTGTCTAGGGTCCATTCACCAACCCCACTCAGCCTGCTCCTGTCTGGGTTCATTTCACTCAGCCCTGCAGTTGCCTGAGCAAAGGACTGTGTGGCCAGGATTTGACTGCGTCATTCTAGCTTGATGTACATTCAATTCTACCTTCTAAGTGCTAATTCTACTGAGTGTACATTCAAATGGGTGTCATGCACTCGTATTCTACTGACAATTCTGTAACAGTAGCATCAGGAGAACGGAGTTTCCTCAACAACTAAAGCCATTAAAAAACTATCTCCACTCTACAATGAGTCAGGAACACTTAACTGGTCTTGCTATTTGCAATCGAAAAGAACCAAGAAAAAACAACGAAAATACTTGTTTTTTGTCTTGTCATATCGATGAACATTATTACTCGATTGGCAGCAAAAAGCAGAAAATTGCTTTTAATTAAAAACATAATCTTTTGTTTTCAATAACTCTCATATAAATTTCCAAAAATTTTGAAAATTAAAAACTATATTTATTTGCATCATTCTGTCAAATCAGAATTTTTTCTATAGTGCTACTTCTTTAGTGCTAGTCCATCAGCATTACAGTGTGCTTAATTAAGTTAAACTGGTTTTAATAACGTGAATGTGGCAAGTTTTCCAGCACCGTATGCTTATATTTGTGTTGCTAAGAGCAGATCAGGCACAGGGGCACCAGTTTAATAATCTCGCCTAGGGCACCATAAATCCTAAAGACGGCCCTGGTCAGAGGTGAAAGTAAGCCAGTCCAGTTCGGTATGGCGTACTGGCAAGAGCCAGTACACCGTGCTGGACCGCATCGACTTCCACAGTGGGAATTGAAAGGGCTCTAGGCTGCCTGCAGCTGCTGGCAGCCCGGAACCCTTTAAATCCCTGCCACAGCTGGGATTTAAAGGGCTCAGAGCTCCCCACGGCTGTGGCAGCCCCGAGCTCTTTGAATCCCGCCATGGCTCTGGCGGCTGGGCTGGGGCCAGGATTTAAAGGGGTCCGGGCTTCCCTCATCGGCTGGAGCTCTGGGCCCTTTAAATCCCTGCCTCAGCCCTGCAAAGCTTGGGGCTCCCCCTGGCAGACAGAGCCCTGGGCCCTTTAATTTGCCCCTGGAGGCTCCCAGCCACATCTGCAGCTGGGAACCCTGGTTGATTTAACGGCTCTAGGTCTCCCAACCACAGCTGGTTCCCCAGGGCCTTTAAATCTTGCGAGGCCATGCCTCTTCCGGATGAGGCCACGCCCCCCCTCAGGATTCCCACAGTATTGGTAAGTCCTGTAAGTTACTTTCACCCCCTGGAAAATTTCCATGTCAATGACTTGATCACAGCCCACAAGTACCTACATAGAGATGATACTGGATAGTAGGTTAAAAATGTAACAGGATCCAATGGCTGGGAACTGAAGTTTAAAAAAAATTCAGCTGGAAATTAGACACAAGTGGTGATGGTTACTATTTGGACAAGCACACTCAGGGATGAGGTGCAGTCTCCATCAGCTGGATTCTTTCAACCAAGCTCAGCCGTCTTTCTAAAATAGATGTTCTTATTCAACCACAAGTTGTTGTGCTAGACGCTGCAGGAATCCCTAAGTGAAATTCTGTGGCCTGCATTAACTAGGAGGTCAGACTAAGGGTCCATAAAGGTCCTGACTGGCTTTAATATTGATGAAGCTATTCCCGTAGTTCAGTGTCCTAATGGCAAGGAACCCTACAGTCTGATTACGTCCCGTGTAAAGAAGTGTTACCATCTACTTCCTCAGCCATAGTTGCCTTTCCACCATCTTCTGGACCTGTGCCTCTGACACTATCATGTGTCAGTTGCTCTCCCATTCAGCCACTGACATAACTGTAAGAAGCAGAAATCCTGATCTGCAGCACTCGTACCAAATGCATCCCCATTTGCCTGGCATAGTGTGCCCTCACTTACTTTGCTTGTTCCTTATTTTGGTAATTTCCTCTTATTTTATTTTGTGGATAAGGCACTGGATGGGGACTCGGGCGATGTGGGTTCAAGCCCTGATGCTACCTCCCACTGTATGACCCTGGGCAAGTCACTTAATTGCTCTATGCATCAGTTTTCAACCTGTAAAATGGGAATAACAATGCTTCTTTCTCCTACCCTTGGTTTGTCTTGTCTATTTTTTATTGTAAGCTCTTTAAGAGCTCTGTCCTTGCACACTGGGGCCCTGATCTTGGCTGGCGTCTCTAGGCATTACTTTAATAATAATAAATAACTTTTGAAAGGGCTACCGTTCTATGCTAATCTTTAACAGGGTGTCAGGGGTTCTCTATTTCATTCCTTGTTTAGTTACTCTTGTTGGGGAAAGTTGGGAGAAGATGGTACCTAAAGAAAACTGCCCTCCTTTACTTAACTCATAAGTCCTTATTGTGAAACATAGTGCTTGTATTAAACTGGAAATATATGGGAATAGACGTCAGGCCGTCATGCCAGCATCAGAAGAGCCCATTTGGAATCTCATGCTCCCAATCACTATGTTAAGAGCCGCTCTCTCTTTTAACAAAGGATGTCTTCCCATCAGTTTCTGTTTGTCAGTGTTTGAGGTGAGTAAATCTCTGTGACTTTTCCCATTCATTCCCTTCCTTCATTGGAGAGAACAGGAAGCGCTGCATTACCCACAACATGCTCATGCCACTTGCAGTTTTGCATTGTGATGATGACTATAATCACATCTCATGCTTCAGGGCTTTAGTTGGTCACCTGCAGGGGGTCAGGAAGAATTTTTCCCCCTGATGAACAATTGCACAGAAGTAGGCTGGGGCAGTGGTGGGCATGGGAAGGGAGTTAGGTTGGGTTGGGATTTTTTTTTTTTCCTTCCTCTGATGCACCAGGGATTGGCCAGGGGAGGAGACAGGACAACAGATGGGATGGATCAGTGCTCTGAGGTGGTATATGGAGGCCTTTTTCTCTATACTTGGCTGATACTCCTTGTTCACATGTTCAGGGTCAAACTGATTGCCATTTTCAGGATCAGCAAGGAATTTTCTCCCAGGGCAACTGTCAGGAACCATGTGAGTTTTTCATCTTCTTCTGTAGCACGGGGCCTGGTTTGCCTGCTGGGATCATCTGGGCAGATCTCACCAAATCAATTACCTGCCACTGCAGGACCTTGGGCATAAGAGACACCTTGGTCTCTCCTGTTCTCTGTCTGTGGAACACAACAGTTTAGTTTTCTGAGGAGTTAAAATTGCTTTAATCTAACCCAAATTATTAAACTCAATATAGGGGTAACTGTGTGAAATGTAATGGCCTGTGATATGCAGGTAGTCAGATTAGATGATCTAATGATCTCTTCTGGTGTTAGATACTATGAAATTATGGGTTGGTGTTGCCCTTTTAAGAGGGGACAGGTGAAATATTGTCACGGAGGAGGCGTAGCTTAAGGACATTAACCTGCATATTTTAGTGTAAATTCCTAACAACCATTGCCTGGAGGCACAGAGTGAATTGACCTATTAAGATGCGGTAAATGCAGCAACTTACTTTGGAAAGGAATGAGGAAGTTTTGAAGCCCTTCATTTAAAATCCAGACAAGCCAGAGTTGAAAGATTTAAAGGGGGAAGTGTTTACCTCTGGCTAGGAAGAAAAGTAATTTATGGAAGCTGGCCCCAAAAGCAGCTATGCAGCTCGTGCAATAAAATGAAAAGAGCGGAATATTTAAAACTGTAAAGAGACATTTTCCCAAGTTTGAGATCTTTCCAAGGTAAGAAACTTTCACTAAACGATCAAAAACAAGTCCTGTCTAGGTGTGGTGGGGTTGTTTGAATGTTTGTGCATCAGAGTTGTGTGTTTTTCTGTGATGGAGACTAATTTATCCAAAGGCCTGGTGAGCAGTGAATGTATTTCCTATACTTGCTACCTATGCCCCTAGCTCCACTGCTGAGAAAGCCTGCCAGGGTTCTCGTTGTGGGGCATTTAATCTTTCTGTGTTATCTCTGTACCACTGAACGTATCACTCAGGCTGCTCCCTTTAGCTAATGCATTGTGTGGTGGTGCTGGTTATTAATGTATCACTTATACAGCACTTAATGGTTTCAAAGTGACTTACAATTATTAATCAATTAACCCTTGTGACAGCCTCAGGCAGGACAGAAGACTCTAGCTCTTGTACCAGGGCAAAAGAGTTTGGAAATGTTTGGGGTGAGCAAGTCTGCACTATTAGTAAGAGGTACAGGAAGATTTCTTGGAAGTATTCACATATGGATAAAGATTTCACACTCAGCTCACCCATTCCTTTAGACCAGTGTTTCCCAAACTTGGGACACCACTTGCGCAGGGAAAGCCCCTGGCAGGCAGGGCCGGTTTGTTTACCTGCCCTGTCTGCAGGTCCGGCTGATCGTGGCTCCTGGCCAACTGGGGCTGCTGGAAGTGGCACAGACCCAGGGATGTGCTGGCTGCCCTTTCCAGCAGCTGTCATTGGTTTGGAGCAGTGAACCACGGCCAGTGGGAGCCGCGATAGGCCAGACCTGCGGACCCGGCAGGTAAACAAACCAGCTCAGCCCACCAGGGGCTTTTCTGACACAAGCAGCGTCCCAAGTTTGGGAACCACTGCTCTAGACATAAAAGCTGTTGTAAGGCACATAGTGCTATAGACATTTGCAGTATATAGTATCTTTCATGATGCATCCAGTACAACACACCATATGGAGAGAGAGATGAATATACAGGGCATGTTTCTGTGCTGCTGCTCCTTTGTAGATGTGAGGCCGCGGGCTTTTTCTCATCACCATCACAGTGGCACTGCAAAGGATCTATCAGCGTATTTATCTGTCAGCATATGTATCTGTGAAGCACGCAGCCAGTGTGGGAGCACTAGCGAGTGACTAAAAAAAGGTAGAGCCTTCTGTTAACATTGATTTGCCAAATGCTTTCTCTGCACTACCCTCGATTTAGGGTCCTGGTGGGCACCTAACTATCAAACTGTCTGAATCAGCATATGCAGTGGAGTTGTAGCCATGTCGGTCCCAGAATATTAGACAGGTGAGGTGGGTGAGATAATCTTGTTTATTGGACCAACTTCTGCTGGTGAGAGAGAAGCTTTCGAAGCACATGGAACTCTTCTGCAGATCTGGGAAAGGCGCGACATGTCTCACTGGGAGTACGTTTCCCAGCCCTGAGGCAGAGCTCGGTGTAGCTCCAAAGCTTCTCTCTCTCATCAGCAGAAGTTGGTCCGGAAAACGATATTACCTCACCCTTCTCTGATTTTCCTTTCACTTCTGCAGGCTTTGGATCAGGACCTTACCAGCTAAGAGACCTCCCATCTCTCTCTCTCCTTTCATCTGATCTTCCCAACCCCTACCCTCCACCGCAAACACTGTAATAATAATCATCACTGCACTGCATCAAAGCCAGCTCTGGTTTGGCATACAGCAGCTTTTCAGCAGTGCACAGCAATATTAGGGCAGGAAGTATCGACAGAGTTGTTTAGGATAAATAAGTCTTTAGCCTTTATAGTTGTGAAGAAGACCATTCAAACCTGGCATGAAGCATTTTCTCTTTCCAAGGGCTCTTCTAGATCATCCATTTTAGTCACAATTTATATTGTTTCCACTTATAAATGGTTAAGAATTGGGAATCGACAGTATAAGCATATTACAGATGTGAGTGTTGTGGACAGTTATAAACACCTCAAAGGGAGATGTTATAAGCTATACAATAAGCAGCCTATTGACCCGTTGGACTCTGTAACAATCTATAACAAAGATTCTGTAATCTAAAACATCTAATAATCGATTATTAACCCTTTCAAAATATACCTCAGTGTAAAGTGTTGACCTAATTTTGAATGTTTCCAGAATTCAATCTTTGTTCAGTGTTTGTGTTTCCCAGTGTTGACATTTTACATCTTTTTAAAATGTCGCAGTTCATTTTTTTATATCAAACTCTGTCTGACTCTCTTCAAACTATTTTCTTTTCTGATTTGGCCTTTTGGTCTCCATCTATTTTTGCCTTCTATGTTCAACCCTCTCTGTCAACATTTGTCTCCTCCAGTGTCTCTCTCCCCTTGCTAGGCCTACTGGGATGGGAAACAGCACATTGGTCCTGCGCCTGGAAGCGGAATGTGTTTGAGGGTGACTGAGTGTCACCCTCCAGGGGCCCAACTGAACTCTCACTGACGTAAAAAAGAGATCCTTCCATTGACTTCACTGGGAGTTGGACCCACATGCCAAATGCAGGCGAGCTCACAGGCCAGTAGCGTTAGTGAAAACACCAAGCTTCAACTCCCCAGCCAGCAGAGGAGATCTGTGATTGCCTCTGTTACAATCCAGACCTTTTGGATCTGTTTCCCTACTCCTGAGACAGTAGAATGTGAGATGAGGGTTAAAACTGTTTGAGGAAGCTGGGTAAAAGAACCTCCTGATGTTGTTGTAATTGAGGAGCAACATCAACAACGGGCAGTGTTTTGCTGGTTATATAATGGGGGTTTAGGTTGCACAGAATACACTGGCAGTATTGTTCTCAGGCAGCATACGAAGCGCTTAAGAAAGAGTGCTTAAGAGCATAGATGTGCGATCCCCTTTGATATGTGTGGAGGGTGTTCCAACCTGCTGGGCTTAATTTCAAAGCATGATATAATAATGATTAGCAATTAGAGAGCTCATTATGTCTTTAAAAGAGCTTAGCCAGCAGGAAGTAATCCCCACAACATTCCTGTGAGGTAGGCATTGTCCCCTTTTTACAGACACATGGAAGATTTAAGGCCTAACTCCCTTAGCATCTTTGCAAATCCCAGCCTCAACAGTTGTCTTCACCCCAAGAAGTCCTTTCAGTGCAAGATCAAGGGTGCCATGGTGGCTGGAGGGGGACAGTGTTAAGGTAGCTTGCATTGCTGTTGCCCATGCTAATCCCCATTGCGTGCAGAGAAAGAGGATGGCAATCTCTAATGTTGTTCATCTGGGCCTTTCTCCAGCACTGCAGGTACCTCAAGTGAAACCGAATGTGGATCTGTTTCTGAGGAAACAGGAAACGCAGGTAGAATTCTAAGTCAAAGGAGTCTCACACAACAGCACAACCCTCTTTCCTACATTCTCAGTGCATGTGTGTAACGAGGAACCTGCCCCTACTGGGACTTCATCTGGAGCTGTGCTCTCATTTGTGTCACACAAGAGTCTCCCCTAAGCAGGAGGTGGCTCTTTTGCCAGCCAGAGTGGAAAATGTTTTTGTTGCATCCCCACTCCTCTTCCAAGCAGCCAAGAAAAAAAACCAAAAACACCTGAGCATCACAGTGGCACAGCATTCCCTGGAAGTTGGTGCCTAAGGCAACTGGCCTTCTTACCCCCACCCCAGAACAAGCCCTGTGGCTAAGAGTGAGTAGCAGAACTGTGCAGCGGAGGGAAATTTCACTTTGTGAAGGATTTGGGGTTTTCTAAGTTGGGCTTTGTTCTGCAGCAGAGCAAAACCAGAAAATTTCAAAATTCTCCATGAAGGAAAATTCTGAAACGTTTTGTTTTGTTTTCAAGTCAGTTTTTGACACTTTAAATGTTTTGTATGCATCATAACATGTACTATAATACAAAATTCAAATGAAAAGTCCTTTTGTAATGAAAAATGTAAATGTTCCATTCCAAAAACGTGAAAACAGGTTGTTTAAATGTTGTTGGAATTTTTTCCAGTTTTCTTCCAAAACAAAGTTCTGGTGAAATCAACCTGATTCAGTGAAGCATTTAGATTTTGGTGCACACACACTCCGTCTCTCCATGAAGAGCGAGGCTATTACTACTCTAAGGAAAATGTTGGAAAGTCAACATTCATACAGTCTCCCATTTAGGTTACCTGAGTCCTTCCTTGCCTTCTTTTCCTTGAGTGAACACAAACCCACAGCATGCTAGGCACCCTGCAGACAATGACGTCTGCTCATATAGCACCTCTCACTTGAGGATCTCAAATCTCTTTACAAATGTTGATTAAAAAGCCTCCACAATACCCCACGAAGGTATATGAGTGTTAGCCAACCTGTTTTAGTAGCTTCATTGGACTTTTCATGGCTAGACCAGGGTGGAGATTGACCTTTGCCAATTTGAATCAATTGTCCTGTGACAGCCCTTCTAATTTTTTATCTAAACACACACCAAGAGGAGGGAGGTGGGAACCCTTAACATTTCCTATTAGCATTCTCTGACGCTAAGAGAGTTTAAACTGCCCTTACTTCCACCAGTCTTGCATTAGAAATTGCTTGATGGCTCATTATTAAGACAGGGTTGTGACTATCTTGTAGGTTGGAAAGTGAAATCAAAGAAATCTCCATTGTCATCTTTGGGAACCCGACGAGAGCTGAAGATGGCCACCCAGCAAAAAGAAGTATCAAATGCCATAGGCCTGGAGGAAACAGGCACTGAGAGGCAAGAACCCAAGAAAGGTTGGTTCACATAAGCTGGACTGAGGGTGGTGCTTGTCACCTCTCAGTAAGGCGGGGCAGTCTGGCCCTGGGTTGGGGTTAGGTGTGGCTCCTGCATTTCTCCCACATAGAGCCCTACCACTTGCATACGTGATGAGCAAGTGTCTGCTGGGATAAATAGCCAGCCCTCTGGAAGCTACTCTGTGATAGCAACTAAGCAAGAGAATTTTACCCTAATATAGTTTAAAGGTAGATTAAGGCACTTTCTGTTAAGCTTATTTTAAAGCAATTTATGCAAGGAAAGCTTGGACCCACTCCTCAGCTGTGCCATGCTTATGCTGAAGATTGAAAAGTCAAGTTGGCACTAAGCTCTTCAGCAGCTGACCTGACCTACAGCACAGGTTAGAGCAGTTGGCTTGTAACTGTCATCTGGGGCCATTAAAATAACAAGGATTACTGGGCTGCAGTGAGCTCTGGCTTCCTCCCATTCTGAAATGCCAGCTGTGCTGGGGAAAGTACTATTATCCCAGCTATTACAGCTGGGAAACAGAGGTCCACAGAGAATAAGTGACTTGCCCACGGTCACACCGGAAATCTGTGGTAGAGATGGGAAATGAGCCCAGGGCTCCAGCATCCCAGTACAGTTCTCTAATCCTAAACCATTCATTCTTCCTTGGTCTATGCAACACATACAATAGCTCAGAATACTATATGAAAAGCACTGGATGATAGACCTCTTCCTTCCTTCCATGCACATTCTGTATCATCACTGGTTATCCATCAGGTTTCGATTTTATCTCTCTCTCTTATTTTGTTGAATCTCTAAAGCGCCCAGCTTCTAGGGGCTCTAGTTCTGCTTAGTTGAAATAACATCTTGGGCACAGATGGAGTTTCCAACAGCTTTCCTGCCATTACACAATAACAAAAAATGGTTCTGTTTTGCAAGGACGTACTTAGGGGTGATCTCAGTTCTAACACTCTCTTTCTCTTTGATGTTTAGAGGAGAAGACATTTACAGTGGAAGAGGCTGTGGAAACCATCGGGTTTGGGCGGTTTCATATAGCGCTTTTCCTGATCATGGGCAGTACTGGTGTAGGTTTTCATTGTCTACTAACTTGAGCCTAAAAATCCTATTACAGGATCCATATTAATGTGAAGCAGAATTCATAGATTCTAGGCTCACTTCTCACCCCACCTATCACTCACCATTGACT
Source organism: Chelonoidis abingdonii (assembly GCF_003597395.2). Classification (NCBI taxonomy): domain Eukaryota; kingdom Metazoa; phylum Chordata; order Testudines; family Testudinidae; genus Chelonoidis; species Chelonoidis abingdonii. Next base: position 109,001,912 of record NC_133769.1, read on the forward strand.
TAACTGGGGTTGCGTGGGTGTACATAGGTCAGCATTTGTCATTCTTTGTTCCCTTTCCTTTCTTCTTTGTGTAACAAGCCATCCTGAAAAACATGGAAACACCACAGTCGTCACCTGGGCTCAGACCTGAGAGTGACTGCACCGGAAGTGTTATAATTTGAGCTAAAAGAGTGGCTCTGTTAGCTATGAGTAAATAGCAGGCTCTTATCTTTGCTGCTGCCAGCCACTAGTGGGCGACATGGTCACATGTATTAAACCAACATAGTACAATTGCACTTCCCAGCCAAGATTTTCAAAAGTGGGTATCTCAAGTTAAAACTCTTAAATTCATAGTTAGACACTGAGAGAAGTAGCTTGATTTTTCAAGAGTCTGAAGGACAAAGCAGCCTCCACCAATACACATGGGCAGGGAGAGAGGACCCTGAGAAGCTTCCCCCTGAACCCCTCCCCCATGTTTCCAAGAGTTCACAACTTTCTGGTCAAGACAAAGACTGTGTCCTCCAGCAGGCCTTGTAAATGGTTATATTCTCTGAGGCCAGTACCACAGTAACTGTTCTTTGAAGGACTGAGATTCCAACCAATGTGGGAGGGAGGTACATTGCAGAGGTACTGGGTGTACTCCATATCAGGGGCTGAGGGAGATGCCAGTTCCATGATTCCTTTGTTTCTGCCTGCAGAATACTCCAGGTTGGTTCTGGAAAGTGTACGTGTACTGTTCCAAATGGATGGCCTGACTTTTGGTCACCAGGATTTCAATCCCTAGCATGACTGGGATTTTTTTCCCCAACATGCAAAGGAATTGTTCACTGTGCTGACACTGGAATCAGACTTTGCTAATGTGCATGTTTGTTCTTGAAGGTAGTAGAAGCCATGGAGATCATGCTAATAGCTGTTGTTTCTCCACTCATCCGTTGTGAGTGGCAACTTAATGACTGGCAGGTGGCTTTAGTAACAACGGTAGGTGGCATTTATAACCCCTTACACTTGTACTCTGTTAACATTGCCAGGGGAAGGAGCTGTTTGGTTTAGTTTAAATGCACATTTGACCAGACCAGAAGATGCTCAAATGCTATGGTGAAAAGGGACATATGAGTACTCAGAAAATTGTCACCTAATATATACTAATTTTAGTTATTTATAGACTCTTCCACAGGGCAGTATCTGAACTCATCACAGATGTTACTGAATTTAATCTCCCAACAGCCCTTTGAGGGAGGGACATGTTATCATCATTTTACAACTGTGGAAACTGAGGCAAAAAGAATAACTGAATAGCCCAAAGTCACACAACAAGCATGTGGCACAGTCAAGGTTAGAATCCAGATCTTCTGAGTTCAGTGCCTTCATCACAAGACCATCCTCTCCCTCTTAAAGATTTGTTGTAGTTTATCCAAAGTATCAGTCCCAGGACTGAAATAGAAGAGGATGCTATAGCTCTGGATTAAGACAGCTTGGGCAAGCTGTGAATGGGAAACCTGACCATGTACATGGCTCAAGTCACAGTTATTAATCCTTCTGTTTCAGGTGTATTAAGTTCAACCATGCATTTAAGAGCAGTGTCACATAATAGGTACAAGGTGTGGAAAAACCCTTGCTGATTAACCAAGGCAATGTTTTAATTCCTCTTAGATGGTGTTTTTTGGCTATATGATATTCAGTATACTCTTTGGACTCTTAGCTGACAGATATGGCCGCTGGAAGGTAAGTGAAAGTTCTGGAGCATTCCATTTGAGTCACTTTTAACAACAGAGCCAGGCCTGATGGCAGAACATAACAACAACAAGGTTAGCACTGACACAGATGTTACACCTTTAACCACATCACCGAATGAATCTTTGTGAGGGGGCTATTGTTGTTGATGTCCCCCTTTACACACACACTTGTCCAGGGCTGCACAGTGAATCAATGGCAGGGCTGGGATGAGAATTTAGGAAATTTTCAAACATGGGTTCCTACAGGTAAGCCTCTGAAAGGTAATCGCAGAACATGGTGGGTGTCATTAGATGGCTCGCAAACTATTTAAAGGGATACTATCCTATTCCTAAGCACTCCATATCCCAGTATTAGAATTGCTTCAGAAAGCAGAGCCCTTGTGTCTCTTGCAATGGGCAGCCAGACTATATGACAATGAGCGTTCGTGACAGAGAGTATAGTATTTGCACTGCGGTTGGTTGTTGGAAGGGTTCAGAAACATTCAAAGGTTTATGGATCCTTGGTCTCTTTCACTTCCCCTTGAGCTTGATCTAAAGCCCTTCGGAAGCCTGCTCTTGGATCAGGGTCTTTCAAGAGGTCAGTGTGGAAGAATGGGGCCAACTGAGCTGTAGGTGGTGCTAACTAAGGAGGAACCCTGGTCCACCTCTATTTATTTAAAGAGTGTCTTGGGCTACATCTGTGCTACAGCACTTGCAGCTGCACTGCTGGTTGTGATGATGCTCCTATCAGCTTAATAACTCCTGCCTCTAAAGTAACCTGTAGTGTAGACAAAGTCTCAGAGACTGATGCTTTGAATTTCCATTTGGGGTCAGCTGATCTGTGCTTTATTTATGCCCCAAGTCCGCAAAACATTCAATCCTATGCTTGAAGTGCTGTCCTGAACAGGGATGTTTTCTAATCTTCCCTTCCAGATTCTGCTGATCTCTTTCTTATGGGGGGCCTATTTCTCCTTGCTGACATCATTTTCCCCGTCGTACATCTGGTTTGTTTTCCTCCGGGCCATGGTGGGATGCGGTGTGTCAGGCCACGCACAAGGGTAACATTGTACTTTGAGCACTGTAGCACTGGAAGCAATAGGCAAATAGAAATCAAGAACTCCTTTTAAAGGGAGGAGATCAGTTGAAGTCTCCCCATGTCTCATGCGATTAAGTGTCACATTTAGTAAGTAGTAGAGCTGGTTGCATGAGGAGTGTGTGTGGAAAAAATAAGTTCTCATTTTATGCCAAAGAAGAGGTCATTGAAATTTTCCAGCCAGTGTAAGCAAGTGAAAAACTTACTGGCAAGCTGGCTAATGTGCCCTTTTTCTCAAGGGCAAAGAGGAAAAGCCCTATAGTAGTTGGTTAGCCCTCATAGCCAGACTAGAATGCACTTTGAATTGATCTAATTTTATTAGACTCAGTCTGTTAAAAGTGATAACACAGTTCTATTAAACTGTAGTGCTCTGCAGATTACGAGTTCAATCCACAGCATCCTGGGGCTAGTAGAGGCTGGATGCTTCATAAAGTTTAAGGCCAGAAGGGACCATTACATCATCAAGTCTGACTTCCTGTGTATATCAGGAGATAGAATTTCCCCCATTTCCCCCTGTATTTAGCCCATGGAGTGATGTGGAAGCAGTTTATTTCACCTCAGGCAGGAAGGGGCAATCATGAGGAGTAGACAGTCAACCAGGGACTTCTTGAGAGGGCTGAGAAAAAAGGGAAAATGAGGGAAAATTCCCCCATCCACTTTACCAGAATTTCAAGAAACCCTTCTGAACATAGCTTTAAATTACATTCCCAGAGTTCTAAACAATCTAGATTAGAGCGGGGTAGCTAGTTTACACTAAATGAATGACAATGGCTTATCAAATGGTATATGTGGAGTAATTGTAGCTGTGTAAGTGCCAGGATATTAGAGAGATAAGGTGGGTGAGATAATTCCTTTTTTTGGACTAACTACTGGTGGTGAGAAAGACAAGTTTTTGAGCTACACAAAGCTCTTCCTCAGGACTTTGGTTATGGCTACACTACAGTTTAAGTGAGAATAAGCTATCCCCCATGAGTGATGTAAGTTACTCTGACCTAAGTGCCGATGTGGGCAGTGCTACGTCAGCATAAGAGCTTCTCCCTCATAGCTAGCACTGCTCACGGGGGCTGGAGTAATTAAGTCAACGGGAGAGCCGCCTTCTTCTGTTGGCATAGAGCATGTGCACTACAGCTGAGCCACTGTAAGCTCTGTAATGTAGCCATAACTTTTCTCACGTCTATCTCAGGCCCAGACCTGAAGTCTGGTCCAAGAAAAGAGATTGTCTCACCCATCTTGTCTCTCTCATGGCTCATTAAACACATTTGATACGGGACAAATAAACAGATATTAAATGTGCAAATGTTACTTTGCAGTAAACAAAAAAAAATCAACACAATTCTGTTTTAATAATGGAATGTTTTACGAGCATAGTACCTTTGTATTGAAATGTAAATGCAGTGCGTACTTGGAAACCGCAACGTTAAGTGTTACATAGTCTGTGTTGTAGCGAACACTTTCAGTACTTCCTCTTCAAAAAATGCCTTTACGCTGTAACACTGACACTCGCAACACTGACAGCCCTTCTACTCCTAACCCCCAACCAACCAAGAACAACAAAAGAAGAAAAAGAGGGGAAAATAACTAAATCTTAAAAATGTGAACAAAAACTCTACCGCAAGTACAGTTTTTACTCAGAAAAGGTGGAAGTACTAGAGATTACATGAAATCCACAGTGGAATTTGCTGTTGCTATTCTTTTTTGTGGAAGGTGCCCAGATGTTGTGGAGATGAGAGGCGGTGTAAAACCTGAGAGAGAGAGAGAGAGACTTTACATATTTCAGTCTTTCCCCACTAAATGGATATTAGATACCCACCCTGTGCTTTCCTTCATGAAAATCTCAGCATGGAAAGTGAGATTAAAGGCTCATAAATTCCACAAGGATTAAACACATGGGAGTCAATGCAAATAAAAAAGCTAAAGACAAGAGCAGTCCAGATCACTTATTATGGTGTGTTCTGTTGTTGGAAGCCTGGATTCACTTCCAGTTCCCAGGTAGGGGTTGGAAGCTGAGCTGGTCAATATTTTTTCGGCCCAACCATTTTCCCACTAAAAAATGAAGTTTTGTCAAAAATGAAAATTTTCATAAGATAATGTAATTTTTGATTATTTCTTTAATTGTTTTGACAGGAAATTTTGAAATAAAGCAAAACATTTGATTTCAAATTGAAATTCTTATTTGGTGGGTTTTTTCAAAAACTGAAACATTTTCAAAAATTTAAAATGTCAGATTTTGGGGTTTTCTTCTTCCCCTCCCCCATCCTTTTTCACCACTGAATGTAATAGCTGAATGATGTATGGCAGGTTTTTTCCCATCACTTTTTCTGGTTGGTTTGGTTTGGTTTGGGTTTTTTTCTCCCTCCATTTTCTCCCACTGGAACTTTCTGCAACATATTCAGTTCTGGAAAAGTTAGAGTGGCAAAAGGAAAAATAAAACTCTGTGACTTTTTTAAAGGGGGGGAGGGATAGCTCAGTGGTTTGAGCATTGGCCTGCTGAACCCATGGTTGTAAGCTCAATACTTGAGGGGGCCACTTAGGAATCTGGGGCAAAAATCAGTACTTAGTCCTGCTAGTGAAGGCAGGGAGCTGGACTCAATGACCTTTCAAGGTCCCTTCCAGTTCTAGGAGATAGGTATATCTCTAAAAAAAAAAAAAAAAAAAGTTATGGTGGGAAGAAAAAAAAAGTGAAGAACCCCCTGCCACACACATATTATTCCTTTTTCTGCACTCAGTGGCAAAAGAGAAAAAAAGGAAAGAAGGGAAGGGAATGTAAATTAAAAATATTGAAAATTCAAAATTTTTTGAAAAAAAAATTCACTAAAGATTTTATGGAAAAGCTGTTTCATTTCAAACCCTGCAACATGGAAACAATTTGTCATTATTTCCCCTCTCCCTCCCTCCCTTTTTCCACCATCTCTCTCTGGTAGTGCTAGGCTGCAGGGTACTTGGACCTTGGGAAAGAAACAGTGCCCTGCAGAGGTCGCTATTCTCAACCAGGGACACTGCTGGCTGGGTAGTGAACAGACTGACGAATTGCAAAGCGGCTTCAATCCAATGTGAAAGGTTTTGACTCACCTCCAGGCTCTGGGTATAGGCAGGAAAAGAGAGAAGCCCCTCGGGATACCTAACCAAAACCAGCCTTTCTTTAACTGGTGCATAGTATTTAAACATGGAGTTCAAACAGCCCCACAGCTCCTTCCCTTAGAGGTGTGAATGATGTGTGCCAGCACTCAGAGTCTTGTATCCTGAGATTATGTCCTCAAGTGTACTACTGGATTGAGATTACATAGCCTCCTTGTCCCTGTGGGCAGCTATTTGTGCAGCATGTCATGTTAAACTAGGTTGATATTTGGCAGCAATCTTTGCTGCAGGAGCAGTAACATTACAGGATCACTGACATGGAGGAGGGGACATGCTGTGTCAAAGGACTAGAGCCTCTTCACTGAATTACAGGCTTAGGGTCAAACCCTGATCAGCTGTAAATGGACACAGTTCCAGTGAAGTCAGCTGAGTTACACCCATTTACTTCAGCTGATGATCTGGCTCTATGGTTTGCAATGAGTCATGCTCACAAATGCTATGCACGTTTATTTGTTCGGCACCCCATTTTCAATTGCTAACAGTGAAAGAGCTACTATAATTCTATTGACTGACAGTGGCGTCTAAGATTGACTGAGCTGGCATTTCAGCTGCATGCAGATTCTTACTCTCTCTGCATTTTTTTTTCAGACTTATCATAAAAACTGAATTCTTGCCTACAAAATACCGAGGGTATATGTTGCCCTTATCTCAGGTAAGATAAAATTTGTTACAGCCCAGAGTTCCAGATTTCCTGTGTCTGGCTCAGAAAGCAGAATTGTAGCCAGTTTTAATGTGTTCCACTATATCTGAATATGTATTGCACGCAGTGAGGGTATCTCATTCTCAGAGTGTGTCACAGTGAACACTGCATTATTAAACATGTGCACGGATGTGCAGAAGAAAAGCAATTTCTTTTCTGATAATTGGTTGCTCTGTACATGGCTTTGAGACATTGATTGACAGCTGACATCCAGCCTTTTTGTTGCCATGTTGATAAATGCGTCCATTGCCTGTTCTAGCAGTATCACCCCTGACAGGCTGTCAGTCAGGAGCTGGGTCAGTCGCTCAATCTCATTTCAAGATAATAGCACATACAGCAGCTAAAAATTGAAACAGAAATGTGCTCCACGCCAGTAGACTGCACTCCGTCTGTCTGGAAGCAATTTTCAGTACTCAAACTGGGGCTGGCCCAGGACAAATAAATCAGCACATGTGCCGTATACCTTTGCAGATGAATTCCTAATCTGAGTTAGGTCATAATAAGACATTCATTAGGTGGGCCCATGTGAGTCCTCAATTTATGCACATCAAAAACTCATCATCTCGTGTGGCATGATGGGCAGTTTCTGTCCGGGAATGGGAGATTGGCTCAGAGCTGGAAAAGCTAAAGGTGCCGTAGGTCAGGTTTTAGCTCCATTAAGGGAACTGTTTGGGTGGCCAGGAATGGAGGAATATAGATTGTTCCGAGTTAGGACTGAGGCGCACTGGGACAGGTTGTACTGCCTAGCAAGGGCTGATTAAATCTGGAGCTGTTTGAATTATTTCTTGTGAATGATTTGGCCAGTGAATTTAGCACTTTTCCCATGGGTTTCTGGAATTAGCTGCAAAGGTATACACAGGAATTTGTCCAATGGTTCAACCAGCAGGGGTGCCAGAGCTTCCCAAAAGTGAGAGCCCCAGAGCCCCTGAGGCCAGCCACTTCCCCTCCTCTCCCCCTGGAGGCCCCAACCCTTATCCCGCCAGAAGCTGGAGTGGGGCTGTAGAACCCGTGCCCCCCTGCCCATGTTCTCATCCCCCAGGGATCCTGCCCAGGGCAGCTGGAGGGATCCAGGCTCCCCACAGCTGCCTGTGTGGGCTCTTCCTGACCTGGCTCTGGCCAGGGGGGTGGGGCCTCGGAGCTGCAGCCTAGCCATGACAAGAGCCATGTGGGCAGCTGTGGAGATCCTGGGTCCTTCCACCTGCCCAGTGGGCTGAGGGGGTGCTGAGAATAGACCCTGGCTGTGTCCCCACCCCTCAGGCCCTCCTCCCATGGCAGATGGAGGGGCTGCAGCTCCCTGCTCCCACCAGGCTGGGACTCTGAGCTCCCCTGGCTGGAGCTGGGTCAGGGAGAGCCGCATGGAGAGCCAGCATGGAGTCACAGATCCTCAACTTCCACCTGTCCTGGGCCAGGTGGGGAGCCTGGGGGGGCGAGGACATGGACTAGGGGCTGCTTTCAGCCCCGCCCCTCACCACGGGCAGATGGAGAATCCACACACCTGGCTCCTGTAACTGCCCAGACTCCCCTCCCCGGCCGGGCTCCATGCTGGCCTGGACAGGGGATGGGGTCTTGGGGGAAGAGGAGGGGATAGGGGTAGGGTCCACCCTAGCAGGCCTGTCCACTTTCAGAAAGTGAAAGGGCCCTGGCCCCCCTCCTCCTTCCAGCACCCCTGTCAACTAAGAGCTGTGCAAACATATATTGGCCTTTGGCTTATTCATGGCCTTGCAGCAACGAGTATTTGCTTTTCATTATTCTCTGTTTGAGCCATTGGCTTGATCACTTAAGCCATTGTTTCTGTTCTCACCTAAGATTTATAAGCAGGAGAAATCCTTGATTATTATTTATTTTCCCTTGCCCCCAGATTACTCAAGGGGAAGGTTGTGGCTTTTATGAATTTGTTTGCTGTTGTCGCTTACCTTATTTGTGTAAGTAAATAGAGCATTTTTCCTAATGGCTACAAGAGAACTTCAAGGACACACATGCTTGCAGGTACTGGGCCAGATTCTCCTCTGATGTAAAATCAGTGGAAAGTATCGCTCACTATTTGCACTAGTGTTCATAGCACTATTGCCTTCCACAAACCTTCTTATAAGAGGAAAAAAAAAAGCTCATTAATACTATTAATGAAGCAAGTTAAAAGGCTCATGAATACCAGGGAAGCAGATTAAAGGGTTTCATTTGGAATGATAACCACACATAGCTTTCTGTGTTAACCACAGCTAACTGAAACCATCCTGGGCCCAGTCGCACCAAAACTTTGGCCCAGCTCTCTCCAAAAATTCAACTCCCCTGACTGTGTCTTGGTCAAATCTCTACCATATTTTATGGTGTGAATAGGGAAGGTTGCTGAGACAAGAATGAGACCACCAGAGGTTAAAATATACGAACAATAGCCATTGTCTCCTTTATTGTAACCTCTCACTTTCCATTTGAAAGGTCTTTTGGTTGGCAGGTTCCTTATTAATTATTGGATTGGCATCAGTGGTTAACCCGACCATAGGCTGGCGCTGGCTGATCAGAATCGCCTCTATTCCAGGCATCATTCTCATCCTGGCATTTAAGGTGAGAACAACACTTCCTCCCCACAAAAGAACACACTAGGTCTGGAATCTCTAGGTATATTTTGCCATCAGAGACATAGACATCAGAACTTGGTAGCCTGCCCCAGTGGTCCTGTTTCATCATAACCCACAGCAGCCCTCCCATGGAGACAAACTTTGAAGAGCCCACACTAGCCACCAGCAATCAGGGACCTGCAGGAGACAGTCTCTTTCTACAGATTGGTTGCTCCTTCATAGCATCCCAAGACTAGGGCATCACTGTTCTGATATTGTGGTGGTGGGGAAGAGAAGATAGATGAGATTAGATTGGATTAGATTACATAGAAGCTTGCAATTCATACACTGGCAAATTTAGGAATTTGTTGCTGTCATTGCTATATATATACCCCATCCTTGTAACTCTTACCATTTTGTAGAACCAAGTGAATAATTCACAACAAAAAATGTACCCAACAAAGCTAACCTTTAACTTTCATATTTATTCAGGGCAGAGCATATATTCTCTCTCTGGACTGATGTGAACAACTCTCTGTGAATATCGCTCTTTGAGCTATGTTGATTAGCTGTGATTGGTCAGATAAATCACACAGATGTTAAAATCCATTCCCTGATCGTATGAATGCCTGAGCATGTCTAAGGATGTGTATACACTGCAGGCAAAAATGTGATTTGCAGCTTAGGTAGACATCATCGCTCTAGTTTTAATTGATTTAGCACAGCTAAAAATAGCAGTGAAGCCATGCTGTACAAAACTGCCTGGTCCCCTGGAATATGGATTCACTTTCCAAATCCATGCTGAAGCCTGTGCTCCTGCATCTTCACTGCTGTATTTAGGCCTATATTATGCCTAGCTAAGCTGCAATCACAACTTCGATTGCAGTGTTAATATGGCCTGAGATAAATAATTATGCTTGCAAATATAAACTAGGATCTCTAAATACCTGTATCTTGAAATTTGACTTCTCTGAACATCTCTGCTAGTAAAACTGTGCTGCATGATTTGTTAATGGAAATAACAAAACAAAAGGCACAAGCATGGCCAAGCAAATGCCTTTAAAAATTCAAGCACTTCTTTCTGTAATGGTCACCCAGTTCTACTTATTTTGTGATCAATACGAGGGATGAGTGAAACAGTCTGGTTAAACTAATGCCCCCCAATTCTGTCCATCCCTTGAAATGAATCCAAAATCTGTTTGAAGTCTGGGAAGCTTTTATTAAGAGGAAGTGGTTTGTTGTTAGTCTCAACTTACAATGTCAGATTCGAGTTAGGTTTTGTTTAATTATTATTTTTATTTCACTGTTTTGTTTGGTTTCCCCACAGTTTTAAACAAGACATTTTCTTTTTATTGCTTGGCTGTTTCAGAATGCTGTATAACAGAGTTCAGTAGTTACGTTGGTTCTCTGAGAGCTCACTGAATATGTGCAAGGAATTGCTGTTATTCAGAGCACTTATCTAGCACTGTTTATATACTGGACCAGATCCTCAGGTTGAGTAAAACAACATAGCTCCACTGAAGTTGATGGAGTTACACCAATTTACACCAGCTAAGGGTCTGGCTTAATATTTACAAATGTGCATTCTCAGTGAATTGGAAAACTGAACCATGCAGATGGGAAACAGCAAAAAGAAGGGAGAAATCCAATAACTATTGGGTCTGTGTATTGTCCCGACACTTACGTAAAGCTCTTTCTTGCTGCCTAAAGCTGTAAAACGTGTTCCTAACCAACCTGTATTTGAAGTTCATTCCAGAGTCTGCTCGGTACAATGTATCTACTGGAAATAACAAAGCCGCCATTGCAACACTGGAGAGGATTGCCAAGATGAACCGCTCAGTAATGCCAGAAGGGATCTTGGTGGAGCCTGTTCATGTGAGAGTTAAAGTATCTTCTCTCATCATGCTAATGGGTGATTGGATAGGTCCTGGGGCACAAGACACAGGGTTACTGGGATTCTAGGAGATGGGGCTAACTTGCTTAAGCTTTTCATATTCTAAGCTTTTCTACTGTATCTAGCATCATTCCAAAGGAATATTGAATGCCACAATAGAGGCTGTCATTTCTCTATTGAAAAGAGAGTAATCTTAGCCCTTTCATTTTAATGGGTTTGTTTACTATATTCTTCTTCTCAGTCAAATGAACATAATGCTGGGAAAACATTTGCTTTTGCTTCCATAAAAAAGGGCTCCAGTAGAGAGCACCCCCTTTGGTGTGGTGAGATCCCTTAGCAGTCTTGTCCGAGTTGCTCAGAGATTTGGCAGCAGCTCTCTGGGTGCAGGAAATTCATGCTTTCCCTTCCTGGAAGATCTGTTCATCCAAACTCCTTTTTGAGGTAAATGGCCCTACGGGACACAGAAACAACCATCACCTGCCTGCAAGAGCATAGCTTATCAGTGACCATGGAGAAGAATCATCTGGTTCTGAGTCAGAGACCACAGCACCTCAGAGTGATGCTAGCCCACCCAAAGAGAAGGCCTTCATCTTTGACATGAGACAATTGCAGGTTATTGGCCTGACTCAATGATTGACAACTGCACCCTGGTATCAGTAAGGTTCCTCATACAGCTCCAGGACATGCTAGTATCAAGTGTGGAAATTCTGCAGGTGGCACATTTCCAGATGAAGAGCTACAAAGATTCCTCCTCCCCCTCCTTGTGCCAGGGCTGGACAGAGCATGGCTTGCTGCCCCAGGTATACAGTCCAGCTCCTCCAGTGGGAGGCCCATAGAAACAGACTCAGGGAGAACAGACAGACCAATAGTGAAAAAGAATCATAAACTGCATGAACTGTGGGAAACTAGGCTTATGCTCCTTCCCTTCCAGACAGAACTGCAAGATAAGCATGCACTAATCATGACCAGCAACACCCTGGCAGTGGCAGATGTGGGAGAATGGAGCTGGAGCACTTGGAGGTGCTGGAGCACTGGAAAAGTCATTATTGGTTACATATGACTCAGGCCCTGCATATCAACAGAAAGGGAACATCATGGTGTGAGTGGCTGAAGAGGCCGCAGTTAGATCTAAGGAACTTAGACCTGAACCAAGGGAATCTTCAACAGCATCATCCAGCTCTGAGGGGTCCCTCTTCTAGACCTCTTTGCTGCTTATCTAATCCCACAGGCACTTAGCATTGGTCATGGCAACTCATGTAATGTGGAACTATTGAATTGACATTTGTTAGGATTAAATGAGAAAGGCCTTCTCTATACACTTTGTAGAATTTCTGTAAAGAGATCTCACTGGCTCTGGGATGTTTTTGTTAAAGTTATGCACACTGCCATGTTAAACAAAGAGGAAAAAAATCAACTCGAAACATTCATGTGAACTCTTTCCCCCTCCCCCCCAGACAAGTGATGATTAATGGACTCTTCACATTCAGGGCAGCGAGAATCTTGCCTTAGACGTACCAATCCTCTAGCTGTTACATATCTTTGCTTTCATATCTGCTAGACCAATGTTTGACAACTGGTTAGGTGCATAATACAAAAGCAAGCATACAGCCTGATTTCTGACTCTGTTTCTCATTACTGCATTTATGTCTTGTTACATAAAATGGAACAACACAAGTGGTAACTGCGGTCAGTTCAGACCACAGTACTCAAACAAGAAACAAATAAGTAACCAGCACCTTTTCCAGCTTAGGCCAGAATCCAGCAAGTTTTTCCATGCAAGTAGAGCCTGGGAACATTCAGAGCCCTATGGAAGTCAGTGTGGCTGCACATGGACTTACAGGATCATAGCAACTTCCTCACACATTCTCTCCACAGCCTTTCCCTTTTGGTATTCTTTAATCCCCAAATTTATCTGTGTGCAGCTGCAGTGTTACATGTCTGCCTTTCAGCTCAGCAAACATATTAGTGTGTAGAAATACATGGCAGCACCAGAAAATTAGTCCATAGAGAAAAGATACTTTTCTAATCTTGTGTTTCTATTAAATAATTTGCAGGAAAAAAGAGGTAGATTCAGGGATCTATTGGACTCCAAATACTTACGAACCACTTTGCAAATATGGATCATATGGTAAATATGTTGTTTGGTTTCGGTTATCGTTTATAGCATAAGTCTTTCATTTGAATGGGGATAGAAGCCTGATTAAAAGTCTCCCATTAACTTGCAAGCAAGTTGGATCAAACTCTGAGTGACCTACAGAGACATCCAGCGTAGCTGGAACAGGAGGAAACATCTGAATTGGTTTTAAGATTGCTCCCTCATCCTGGTCTTTCCCAAAATGAGAACTGGTGCTCCACCAGCTCTCTCGGTAGCACAGCCAGAGTACCAGTGAAATAGGTTTCAGACAGAATGTTATTAGCTCTTATTGAGTCCATTGGCTTTGGAAAATTAAATGTGAACAGAAGATGAATATCATCTGAAGTCTCATAAGTGGGTCTCATGTAGATCAATACATATTTTACTGGCACCATTGTCTAGAATTATAATAAGACAAGGTGGGTGAGGTTGTATCTTTTATTGGACCAACTTCTATGTAGTTCAAATCAACAGGAGTTGGTCCAATAAAAGATAGTACCTCATCCACCTTGTGTCTCTCAGATCCTGGGACCAATGCAGCTATGACACCACCACAAACTAGAATTGTAATGTGCAGATAATGGATGTGTGAAGGTTCAGCAACCCAGAATCTTTGTATATTGGTCCCTGAATCTTGCATGATTTTTCTATTTTTGTAAAATACAGTTTTCCACACGTATAAATCAGCTTATAGGCTCCCGTCCTCTGTGTACTTAGCATTCTCCCTGCATTCAGTATGCAGGTCTTTTGATAGCTTGTAATTCTTCAACTGCTGGGGGCCGGTGGGGGAGAATGAAAATCACTTCTCAGCTTGTTTATGATGAGGGACATGCCCAATTAGTTGATGATGTTGCAACAAGGCTGCCATCATTAATATTCTGCTCATGACAGACAAGCATGACACTATATGAGCTTCCTCAATCAGACGGTGCCTAAAACTGATTTTAAAAGTCACTGCACAGAATGGAGAACGAAGCTCTGATGGTCCTAGGCTTTGGTAAAAGAAGCATCAGGGATTTGTTTTAAATATTGAATGGACAGATTCCCCCAGGAGTGAATGTTCCTGCACAAACATGTATTGCTACACATTTTTAGGGCCCACTGCCCCAGCCTGTATATAGTACCATGGCTCCTTTCATCAATGAGTCTCAAATATTTGGCAAATATTATAAGGTAGGTAAGAAACATAAGGTGATAATTTCCACCCACCATGCACCCACCTCTGGTATAGAACATGGCAGCTGTTTAGCAGTGCACCGCAATACTTCACAATACAAGTGGGGGAAAATTGTCTTTAACTGAAATGGCAGGGAGAGAGAATGTAATTATACAGACTGGTATTTGGCCCGGGCTTCAGGGTTAACCCTCCTGTTCATATGAAAAGTATCATGGGAATTTTAATGGCCTCAAGGGATCAGGATCTTGGCTTTACATTTTAAATGAAAGCTTATAAACTACAGTATATGGAGCCCTGCATCAAAGAATTTTAAGAACGCTATGGGCCCAATGCTGCCATACTTCCTCAAGCTGAGCAGTATGCTATTCTGTGGCCTTAACATGAAATAAGCTCATATTCAGTGGTGGTAATTTCAGCCCATGCAGAAAGTATGAACAAAAGCCTATGTACTTCTTAAGTTCTACTTCTTAAGTCCTCAAAAGAGGGTGTAAGTGAAACATTGACCTTATGCTGGCTTTCTGTATCAAGGTGAATTTCACCCCGTGAGATAGATTTATACCCATTTTACGGATGGGAAAACTGACACACAGAGATATCAGCATTATTTGGACTGTAAGCTTCTTTGGACAGGAACAGTCTTTTCTTATCTGTTTGTACAGCACCTAGCACAGTGGGGTCTTGGTTCATGACAGGGACTTCTAGGTGCTACCATGTTACAAATATATAACAACAGTATAACAGTCCAGTTAAGAACTGGGCTTTTTCTTTTAATAAAGAGGAGCACCTATATGGTAGCTTCAATTGTGTTATACGTTTGTGACAACCAGTTTGCTGCTGGTTGCACAAATAACTGCTGGGGTTTCCCTGGACTTAAGATTTCCAAACGTTAAGTGTTGTTTACCTATCTTGCTTTGTAATTGTCCTTGGGCATTTAATATCTGCTAAGTTTTACTCCTCTATGGTTCCATGAGTCTGCAATTATTTTCTGCTTGTCAATGTTGGTTTTCTTTCCCCCAGGCTTGGAATAGCTTTTGCTTATTATGGCGTCATCCTGGCCAGCGCTGAGTTACTGGAGCGAGACATGGTCTGTAGTTTGCAGACAGCAGCAGCAGCGAAGGAGTTGGGGGATGATTCAGAGGAAAGCCGCAGCCCTTGTCACTGTCGCTTATTTGCCCCTTCGGATTACCGGATCATGATCATCAGCACAATTGGAGAGATTGCATGTAACAGAAGCATCTCCAATTTGTCTTTCTATTTTATCTGTTATGCAATGTGTTTAACTCGGCAGATTTACATGCACGTGCACAAAACACTATATAGGGTTTGGGTGAAATTCACCCTGTGCACAGAGCCAGCCAAGGGTAATGCACTACTTCAGTGAGATTTTCAGTAGAACCTCAGAGTTACAAACACCTCGGGAATGGAGATTGTTTGTAACTCTGAACAAAACATTATAGTTGTTCTTTCAAAAGTTTACACCTGAACACTGACTTAATACAGCTTTGAAATTTTACTATGCAGAAGAAAAATGCTGCTTTTAATCATCTTAATTTAAATGAAACAAACCCAGATAGTTTCTTTGCCCTGTCAAGTTGTTTTTTTAAACTTTCCCTTTATTCTTTTAGTAGTTTACATTTAATACAGTACTGTACTGTATTTGCTTTTTTGGGAGTTTGGGGGTGGGAGGGAAGGTCTCTGCTGCCTGATTGCATACTTCCGATTCCAAATGAGGTGTGTGGTTGACCGGTCAGTTCATAACTCTCATGCTCATAACTCTTAGATTCTGCTGTAGCTGCATATGCTTTGTGCTGGCGTCACAGGGAGGAATTTCACCCTACGTGATTAATTCATTTTTAAGGACAGTTGTGAAAATTTAACTGGCAAAGCCGAATAGCCCCTATGCAGAGGATACATAATGACTTTTTTAAAATGACCATAGGAAACTATCTGAACAATAAAGTCCAGATCCTCAAAGATACTTAGGTGCCTATCTTGCACTGAAATCAGTGAAGGCTAGGCACCTAAACACCTTTGAAGATCAGGTTCTAAGTAACCAGAAAGCCAGGATTGGCTTGAAGGCAAATTTTCAGACAACTAGAACAGTGACTTTGGAAACCCATATGCTAGCAAGAATTGCAGTCAATCACTGATATGTAGGCAACTGAACGCAGCAAAGGTGTGCTTTAGTTTAGAAAGGGTATTATTTCAATACCATCACCCTGTACTGTGCAGCAGAGACCAGCTCAAAGTAGGTTAGAATGGAATACAGCAGAAAGTACACAATGCATCCACAGTAACACAAACCAACATGTTTCTTGGTATATCTCCTCTGCTTCAGTATTAGGTGGTAACAGTATAGCATGTTTCTATAGCACCTTCCATCTTAGGCGCTCTAAGTACTTGGCAAACATTACTGGATTTAGCTTCATGGCACCCCCGTGAGGTAAGCTTTATCCCCATTTACATCTAGGGCAATGAGATAAAAAGCGATTAAAAGTTTGATCTTGTAAAGTGCCAAATTCTCTGACCTCAGTCCAACAAATGGCATAAACACATGCTTAGGCTAGAAGTTAACCATGTGTTTTGCTGGACTGGGGCCACGTTGCTTAGCATCTTAGAGCCCTGAGTGACTTGCCTGACTCACATGGGAAGTCTTGGGGAGAGTAGGGGATAGAACCCAGGCGTTTAGAGTTCAACTGCAATGCTTAACCACACGACCCCACCGTTCCTCCCAGCAGCTTGCTATTACTAAGAAGTGAACAAGTACATAATGCTAGTGTGACACCACTGTAGTTGTGACACAATAGTAGTGAAAGTCTATAGAGGGAACTAAAGTGGCTCAAGTGAGGCCGGTTCGGAAACTCCAGACATAAAAAAAAGGAAAAATAAGCAAGAGGAAGATCATGGTGTTTGGGTATTGGAGGGTGAAATTTTTCTACTGGGAACGGTGGGATGGAATTCCTGGTTTATAGTGTTAAGAAATGATGACAGCTAAATATGGGCTTAGACATCATTAGATAATTTAACCCTGAAGTCTGACATTTATGTTTTCTTTTGTTTTCCAGTAAATCCCTTAAACATTCTAAGCATCAATTTCCTAGGAAGACGACTGAGCCTGTCTATAACAATGGGATGCACTGCACTTTTTTTTCTCTTCCTTAATATCTGCACTACAAGGTAGCGTATTAGATCGGTATGCTAATACTATTGTGGTGGTTTGTAATACAATAGTCAGATGTCAGGACCTTTTAAATTCTCAATTTGCTAATCAGTAGTCCTGATAATTCGCTCTCTCTCTCTCTCTCAAAAAAAATAAAATCTCCTGCAGTTTCCTGTCACCTCCTGGCAAAAAATGTAATAGCAGACGCTGTAGTGAGGTCTTGTATTGCTGAGACTACGGGGATTTCACAAAATATATGACAGGACATTTACTAGCATGCTATAAATAATTACAGCTAAAACACACATCGAGATAAGTAAACGAAGTACATTTTGTGGTACAGACCCCATATTTTTTTTCATTGTTTGCTTACTTAAGAAAATAGGGTAGGTCTCTACAGAGAACAGAAAAACCCATGGCTGGCCCGAGCCAGCTGCCTCGGATTGCAGGGCTTTTTCATTGTGGTGTAGACTTCCAGGCTTCAGCTGGAGTCCAGGCTCTAGGACCCTGTGAGGTGGGAGGGTCCCAGAGCCCAGGCTCCAGCCTGAGTCCATGAGTCCAAGTTGGTTGGCATGGGCCAGCTGCGGGTTTTTCTTTGCTGTGTAGACATTCCCTTAGACCAGCAGTGGGCAAAATTATTGGCCTGAGGACCACATCAGGGCTGCCAAACTGTATGGAGGGCCAGGTAGGGAAGGTTGTGCCTTCCCAAACAGCCTAGCCCCTGCCCCCTATCCACCCCCTCCCACTTCCCGCCCCCTGACTGCCCCCCTCAGAACTTCCCACCCATCCAACCCTCCCTGCTCCTTGTCCCCTGACCGCCCCCTCCTGGGACCCCCCCAACTATCCCCCTTAGGACCCTACGCCCATCCAACCCCCCCTGCTCCCTGTCCCCTAACTGACTCCTGGGATCCTCTGCCCCTTATCCAACCCCCTCTGCTCCCCACCCTCTTACCATGGCGCTCAGAGCACCAGGACTGGCAGCCATGCAGCCTGGCTGGAACTGGCCATGCCGCCATGCAGTCTAGGGCACTGGCGGCTCTCGCAGCCGCGCTGCCTGGCAGGAGCTTGCAGCCCACTGCCCAGAGCGCTGGCAGCATGGTGAGCTGAGGTTGTGGGGAAGGAGCAGCAGGGAAGGGGCTGGGGGCTAATATCCCCGGCCAGGAGCTCAAGGGCCAAGCAGGACAGTCTTGTGAGCTGGATGTGGCTCGCAGGCCATAGTTTTCCCACCTCTGCCTTAGACGAATAATCCATCATGAGGTTTGTGTGCGTCTCCCCTAATCAGGATGAATTAGCACCGTTTGACTGTATTCACTAAATACTGAGTTTAAGGGATTTACACGCTCCCCCCATGAAGCTGGAAGAGCTTATCAATTTTTTGAAGTGGACCAGGACTGCAGCTAGGGCTCTGAAATGACGCTTCAGCTTAAAGGTTCCATTAAACTGACCTTTCAGCTGTGAGGGACTGCCTGAAGCACAGTAGCTAATGGTCTGCTTTACTGATGCCTGAAAAACGGCATAGGGAAATTTTATGTTCATATTTGAGATGGGGACTTTAAAACTACTAGTATCACAGAGGCCAGAACTAGTGGTGCTGCATGCCCTGGCTTGAAGTGATTTCCATTATATACAGGGTTTACAGTTTGGTTCAATGGCTCTCAGCAGCCCCACTATTAAAATTGTTCCAGCGGCCCTGACTAGTATAATTTTCTTCAAACTTGGCTTCTTGCATGGACTGCAGGGAAATTTAGAAATCAAGCCAAATTCAAAGTTTCTAGCCAAATCTATGCAATAGTTACTTGAATGCAACATTCCAATTGGAGTATCTGGGTAACGTACTTTTCCAGTGGTCTGATAAATCAAACACCTGAAACAGTTATGCTCAGTCTTCACCTTTGGGCTGAGACCAAGCACAGAATTTGTGACCGCTGATAAGCAACTGAGAAAGAGGGATATGACTGCAAGTTAGAACCCAGTCTTAACCCTTGCAGATGCAACCAGACGTGCTATAATGAATATAGATGTCCTCTCTCTCTTAGCTTGTAAGCTTGGTCAGTCCATTTTCCAAGCATTTCCTCAATGTGAATCATCCACCTTTCCTTGTCAATTGAATGGATAAAGGTTACCTTTGTCATTTACTTGTGTCTTTTATTATATTCTTATTTTGGAAGCAAGTTCCTTAGTGCAGTGAGTAACCACTTCCTTTGTCTGTGTTTAATAACTGTTCACTGATGCTGGTTCCATATTCTCCACCCCATTCTCCCTAGTACGGGTCTGATCGGTTTTCTCTTCATGCTGCGTGCCTTGGTAGCAGCAAACTTCAACACCATCTACATTTACACAGCAGAGGTAGGTCCTTCTGAAAGTTCCTCATTAAGCTGCTCTTGCAAGAAGCTGGGAATGGGCAATGGGAATTACCTGTTTTGTTCATTTCCTCTGAAGCACCTTGCATTAGCCTCTGTCAGAAGACAGGATACTGGGCTAGATGAACCACTGATCTGATCCAGTATGGCTGTTCTTATGGAGTGTATTAAATGAATAAAAGCACATTTGCCACAGCTGAGTAACATGGAAAAATTCCTGAGAATAGGCAGTTCCTGTAACTATATGATTATCTAGGAGTCCTCTTTACTATCTCTGTACCATTAATAATTCTGTATATCACAATTACACTCATAAGAATGAACCTGCAGTGCATAAATATATTAACCTTTCGGTGGTTTAGAATTGTGGAGTCCATTATCCGATATGGATGTGTCAAAAACCACTAACCTGAGAGCGTTTAACACAAAAGGACACTGAAGCTCACCCACTGCCTGGAAAATGCTTGAGACTGCTCCCCTTGCAGAAGGAAAGCAGTTGGGGAATCCTTCTCTTGAAGTGGCTTAGTGAGAATGAAACCCCTTTTGGTCCTTCCATAAACATATTTCTAACAGATAATAAACTAC
This sequence comes from Chelonoidis abingdonii, assembly GCF_003597395.2. Taxonomy (NCBI): domain Eukaryota; kingdom Metazoa; phylum Chordata; order Testudines; family Testudinidae; genus Chelonoidis; species Chelonoidis abingdonii. Next base: position 109,022,393 of record NC_133769.1, read on the forward strand.
ACAGCCCCTGCCACGTTACGCTTTAACATATGCTTATGTGCTTTGTTGAAACAGGGCTTAGGCGTGGCAAAAAGCATAATCCTGGGGAGGTTCTTCTTAGATTGCTTTTTGTCTAACACAGGAGTGAACTTAGGTCTTGCCTAAGGCCTGAAAGCCCCAGACACTACTTTTCCCTTTCCACCAGAGATGGAGTGTGACCATGCAAGCATCCTCTAGATCACTGTTCTGCAACCTTGAACAACCACCTCTAAGGCTAAGAGATTTAGTGTCCGCTCCAGCTTTAATTGGACTAACGTGGTGGTTCTCAATCTATTTACCATTGTGAGCTGCATCCAATACTAATTGTATGGCCCCGAGGATGTCACATGGGCTGCGGGTTGAGAACTACTGGACTAACCTAAACTGATTCAATGGGGGGGGGGGGGGGAGAGAGAGAGAGTTGGGAGCCTTACTGCCCTTTGAAAATCTCCCCCTACAGCTGTCCTTTTTTGTGCAGTGAGCATCCATGAACCAGTGGCATGCCATAGTTCTTTTTGGTACCGCACTAAGCCCTCTTTGTCCTGCTATAGGTTTACCCTACCACAATGCGAGCTCTGGGAATGGGGACAAGTGGTTCACTATGTCGGATTGGAGCTATGGTGGCACCATTTATAGCACAAGTAAGAAGCTGTTCCTGTTATCATCCTGGTATGAGGTGGTGGGTGTCAGCGATGGGGAATGAAAAGAAAGAAAAAAAATAAAATAAAAAAAAGCCCTAGGCTGGTATTTCTTCAGCTACCTCAGAAGAGCTTTCAGCACTGGCCTTTGTTTTTGTGGGCACAGTTCTGGTTCTTGGTAAACTCTGTGCCCAGTGTTGCCCTCAGCTGCAATCACAGATCTTCTGGAAGCTCATGGGTGCATGCATACACATGTACGTACGGACCTTTGTTTTTGCCAAGACATTGGGTCTTTGATATTTATATGGAAACTAGGATTAGTTACGTGGTCATTGCCAACAACAGACCCGCATCAGTGGTGACTCATGACTTTGACAGATGAGACACAAATCACAAAATGGATACATTCCCCTCACTGTATTATTTAATGTAGTAGCAGCAGGAGGACTTACTTGGAAGCTGGAGCTGCTGCTGTTACTCAGGCCACAACGCGGAAGTGGAGCATGAGGCAGGCCTGGGAGTTGACAACAGCTCTTGGTATACATGCACAGGCCCCCAACCCTGCCCCCACAACCCCCCTTAAGCCTGGTCTCAACTGCTATCATTCCCCAGCTGTGGCCTCTCCAAGAAGTGGTTACCACAGCAATTCTGATAAAATGACTCCTACACTCAGTAAATTGTCATGGTAACAAGGCAGCTTCTTGAGGTACTGTTCACTATCCCAACGTGAGCCTCATGCAGCACCATATTCGTTAAACTTTGTGTTTCGCTATGAGTGGACTGTGACATTTATAGCAAATCATAATTTGTCCTTAAAGCTGTATATATTTAACAGTTACATAAAAAAGAATATGCAAAATGTATTGTGTAGCTTTTGGGAATTCTTGGCTAGGCTATGGCTCATGTTTCTGGGCTGGCAAGCTGCTCCTGACCTGTATAAAGCTCTTTGTACAGAATCTAAGTGGTTAGCATGTGTTGCACTGTTTGGAAGCTGTTAGAACAGCTTGTTTTTCTTGGCTATCATTGAATCCTTTAGTCTCTTGTCCATTTCAGGTCTTGATTCCTAACATGCCCCCTCACACTAATCTTGTACTGCAACATCAAGCTGATGCTTGAATTGTTTGTTTGTTTGTAGGTTCTCATGAGTGCTTCATTCCTCGGGGCCCTGTGCCTTTTCTCAGGCATGTGCGCGGTGTGTGCCATCTCTGCCTTCACTCTGCCCATAGAGACCAAAGGAAGGGCACTCCAGGTTTGTAATAGCTCATTTCTGACACAGCTACAGCTTTGTCCACATGAGAAAATGATACTGACTAAACTAAAATCAGTTTTGAGGTTCTTAAAACTATCACTCTCTCCCAAATCCATATAAATCATGCAAACCAAAATAAGTGTCTTTACACACACAGATTGGACTGCTCTAGCTAAGCCCTTGTCTCTACTACAACTGTGGTGCCATTATATCTGTACTGGCATAGCTAGGCTGCCAGAACATTGTTGCCATAGTTCATGCCACCTGAAGGGGGTTTTCTATTGGCATAATACCACCATCATCCCCAAAAATTCCCAGTTTCAGACAAGGACTTAAGGTTGTTTGTTTAATCTGCCTCTGCTTTAAACTCTCAAATGGCTGATATTGCAATAATCAAACAAAAACACTCCAATAAATAGAATTACATGTAAGAGAAAAGCTTTGATCTATCTCTAATTGACTTGACCTTCTAGATAAAAGGGAGTTTAAATGACTGTTTAATGGAGTAGGCTCTCTTCTTTGATAGTGGGCTGCATTCTTGTGAGGTAATATCACTACTGAAGTTTCTGTAGACATCCTTCTTGCAGATAATGGCCCTGATTCTGCTACCAGTTATGCTTTTCACAAAGGATTAGTCCCATGGAGGTTAAGTGGAATAATCAACTATGCAAAGTTACTCAGATTAGGGCCACAGCATTCAGTTTCAGCAGGGAGGATGGTAATGCTTATGCATGTGTAACTTTGATGGAGTGATCAAGTATGCAAGGGGATTACTTCTGTTTATAAAGTTACTCATGGCTGCAGAATCTGGACTAATGAATGCATTGGCCCTCACTCCTTGATAGCAGGGAATAGGGGGCCATATAAGAACCAAGATTGTAAGTACACAAATGTTGTCAGTATTCTTTAACACAAAGACATTTAAGCCCAAAAGTCAAGTTTTCGGGTGGCAATGTCTACATTGTACCTTCCAAATCTGCTTTGTAGTGGTGGGGCACTATAGGCAGCTATATTTCAAGAGCAATTTTAAAAGCAAGCTCACTGTTATTTGAAAGAGACACAGGCTGAAGATATCCAGCCTCTGCATCCAATTCTAAATTTATATGCTATTCTGAGATTGCAGATACATGTGTGTGTCCAAAAACTCCTGCCTTGTATCTGAGAGCAGAGCCTGCTCCTGGTCCATAAGCCCCAGTTCTTTCAGTTTGACTCTGAATTTTTGTCCTTTTGTATCTTTCCATTTTTTTAGCAAATGAAATGAAGACACTCAAAGTTGGCTTGGGGGGGAGAGAAAAAGAAACCTTTTGGCAGTTGCAGTTTAGCTGCTTTATGTTGATTGCTTCTTAATGCCATTGCTGGAAAGAGGAGGTATAAATAATCACCGTTGAAGAGCATACAAGCTACATGCTTTCTACAGGATGCATTTGGAAAAACTGTTGTATGCATGGTCTCGCCTGTGATTCAATAAATAGATTTCTCCTTAATCCCTGAAACAAGATGAAGCCTCTTCACTATTCTCAATATTAGTCCTATGCCACACGATAGGCACTAAAATACATGGGCCCTAGTCCCGTCTTGGATTAACTGGGGTTGGGCAGGTATTGTTACAGTTGGACTAATGGTGAGGGTGTTTCTCCTTCATGAGTGGAATATGGTTTTTGCCATGACAATGTGGCTTACAGCATGCACATACTAATCAAATACAACAGCCCTTCCTAGAGGAACAAATACCCCCATCACTGAGACTGACACAGGCACATTTCACCTACCTCACCTTGCCCTCAGGAGGCAGCCAGCTTTCAGGTGATTGCTCTGGCCCTTAACACTGTTCTCAGGACTAGAGCTGGCTGCAATTTTTCCATTAGGAGAGACAGAAACTGGCAGCTTTCCATCAGCAAGCAGGGATACTGGCACAAAGCTAGGTTTCCCCACTTTTTTTTTTTTTAATACATCTTCCACTAATGGCTATTTCTCTAAGACTGGAAATTTGTAGAGAAACCAATTAAAACAGCAAATACAAAATAGGGTTCTATACAGGACCTGGGTGAAGGGAGCAGCTTTCCAGATCAGGCCCCCATAGCTGTGGTGTATTTGTATGCTGGCTCTCTGAAAACTATAGTGGTTTTTAAAAATTCCAAAACCATTCATCTTTTCAAAACACCTGCATTGCATTACTGTGGAAAACTGAAGCCTCCATTAGGCTGCCACAGTCTATGGTAGACTGAGGCTAATGGCCACATTCTTCGTTAACAGCAACAATTTAGAATTATTTTAATCATTAGTGTGTATGGGGGTATTCTTTTTCCTATGTAAATGCAGTGTTTATCAAAGGGATAGGCTAGGGTTTAGTTAATGGAACACTGGGCTTAGCCAGGAGTCCTGGTTTCTAATCCTGCCTCCGGCACAGAGCTGCTGACTCCTTGGGGGAGTTACTTCACCTCTTATCCCTCCCATGGTCCATCTCAAAGTGAAGAGAGGAGACTGATACTTAGTAGCTTACTCATCTGTAACACCTCTTACATTGCCAGTGGATACTGGCCTCACTATGGGAATACAATCTTGAGCTGAAACGGATCATGATATGAAGGAAGTACTCCTTGCCTCAGTAGTGCTACTGCACATGCAGAATTTGGGCAGAAATTAACTTTTTTTGCATAGAATCTCCTTTTCTTTCACAGAAATGGGCTGCTGGCCACCACAGGGGGTGCTGGACCTGACAGAGCACAGCTTGCAACTAGAAGACACTGGCAGGGGAAGGGACTGGGAGCTGGCAGGTTCCCTGCAGCTGCAATTCTCAGAATGCCCTGAGGAAAGGAGAGTAATGCCCAGGTTCTCTATTTTGTGCTTGTATAGTGCTGTCTTTGCCTTCCAGCATAGCCGCCCTCCTGAGACAGGTTGTGTTTTGCAACCACTTGACCAAATGGCAACCACAGGGCAGGGGCCTGGCCACAAGCACTAATTGTTTCAATACAGCTGCATATAAGTGTGTACATCTAGGAACAAAGAACATACTTACATGATGGGGAACTTAATCCTAGGAAACAGACTCTGAAAATAATTTGGGTTGGTGATGAATAGTCAGCTGAGTATCCATGAATTCTCAGTGCAACACTGTAGCCAAAAGAGCTAATGTGATGCTGGCTCCATAAACAGGGGAATAGAGAGGCTATTTTACCTCTATATTTATTGCTGGAATACAGTGTCCAATTCTGGTGCCTACAATTCAAAAAGGATGTTGATCGTCGGAGAGGGTTTAAAGAGTCAAGCAAATGATTAAAGGCTTAGAAAACAGACTTAAGGAACTCATTGTAAGTAAAATAGATATGACTTAGGGATGACATGATTACCGTCTCTGCATGGGGAACAAATACAGTAATGGGCTGTTCAGCACAGCAGAGAAAGGTACAACACTCTAATAGCTGGACGCTGAAGCTAGACAAAGCCTGGAAGTGTGTACATTTTTAAACAGTGGTCATAGTAGAGTCTCCATCACTGACCATTTTCAAATTAACATTGGCTGTTTCTCTAAAAGATCTGGACTATGAATTAATTTAAGGAAGTTCTATGGCTTGTGTTATACTGGAGGTCTGACTAGATGAACACAATAGTCTCTTCTGGCCTTGAACATTAATAATCTCCTCCCTGCTTCCCCAGTCCATCCTGTGCTCTCCACGGTCATACCAATTTTCAGTGAAACTAACAAGGGCATGGAAGGTGAGTTGACTGATTAGTCATGAAACCTCCATGCATCTGAAGAAGTGGGCTTTTTACCCACAAAAGCTTATATCCAAATAAATCTGTTAGTCTTTAAGGTGCCACCGGACTACTTCTTGTTTTTGTGGATACAGACTAACACGGCTACTCCTCTGATACTTATAAATTTAAAATCATTGATAATTCACTCAACTCAGCACTCGCCAGACTCCCTTGTGATTGCAGCAGCTCTACACTCCACTTTGGAGAGCCAAAATAAAGTAACAAAACAGACAACTGTTAATCTAAAACCTAAACTACATTTGATGACAGTTTTTCTGTAGGTAATTCCCTAGACTTTTAAAAATAGTTAATGTTTACTTTTAACAACCCCCCTTGTGTATTAGGAGGGTTTAGAACCCCCAGCAACAGAATACAGACTGCTACTATTACTTGGGCTCTAGGGTACCTCAGGTGGCAACAGCAGAAGGCTGTTATTCCAGAGGGGAGGTGACCTGTCTCTGCTCCTGCTCTTCTTCCTTCTCACTTCATCCCTGCTGCATATCAAGGGCGTGCTATAAACTTCCTAATATTTTATAATGAAAAATGGCAGGTAACCTACAGAGAAAGGGGCACTACCAGCCACCCTTCTAAGGCAAATACTACTTAGCTTGCTATAATGCCCACCTTCAGTTGGTTTCTTCTCCTTGTTCCAAAGCTCTGCCACCACATAGTCATCAATGTTTGTGGCCAGCCTCTAAACTTCTGTGGTAACAACTATCTTGTACACCGGAGAAGCACTATCTGTGCTATACAGAATATAAAATCTGTTGGCTTACCTGCAGTATTGGTGTAGACAGCTAGCATAGTGCTCCACAAATGGGAATAGTTTGGATAAGGATGCACTTCTGAAGTTCAGTTTCCACATAAGACCAACCTGAATCAGGGCTTCTAACTGGCCTGTGAAGCACTCACAGACAGGTGCCTTTGAAAGAAAATTGTACTTAGGTAGGTGGAGCTTCGAAAATAACTGCTTGTAAAGGGAGCATGGGTTGACATATTTCACAAACAGAGCAACAAGAGGACTAGTGAGGTCAATGGTATGGAGAAGGAGGAGAGCTGAACAACAGTGTCTCATGCTTTCCAACTTGGAAAAGTGTTGCTATAGTGATGACTCAATCTTCCAGGAGCGGTCACCACAACCACCTCTAGGAAAGGAATGAGAAATGCAAGATTGCATTCCAAAGATGACATTTTCAGAAGTTCAATAAATTGTCTGATCAATTTAGGTACAAGTAATCATTCCTTCCTTGCAACTATGCCATTAACTTCCATTAGCATATGTACACTGATTCTGTCTTATCTTGTTTAGAAGACATTTCAGAGACATTTTAGCGCATCTCATTGCAGTAATACATACTGACCAAGAAAAATCCACCTTCCTCACTTATAAAAACACCCCAGACAAATCCCTGATTTTTTAAGTTTATTTTAATACAGCCCTCCCTTTACATTTTAAATCACCAGTAACTTCTTTAGGGGGCAACTACACTTCCATTGCACCAGTCAGTCATTCTCCTAGGACAACAAAATTACACCATGTGCTTTCATGGCTTGGGGTTAAGTACAGTACAAAACTCAAATTCTGGCCAGCCACATGCCTTTGGTAAAATTAATGTCTGGTGATAATATACTTTCTTGAAACTGAGAAAGTCACATATTGAATTCATGTAACATTTTAAAGTTTAATTCTGTACAAATTCTTTTCTTTAAATGCATTTGGGCAGCTGTTATTCCAGATTGCTGTTTTAATGACGTTCCACAAGTAGGATGTAAGGATTGAACTTCAGAGAACAGTCTCTCCAAATGTCTTGATCCCTGGTAGATTTCTGTTTTAGGGGAAGGGTATAAAGTCTAGTAAACATCCACAAATGTTCAGGTCAAAGTGGTCATGACTTTTCCTCTTGACAACTGACAGTTGATAAATTTGTCTAGTTTTAAAAAATTCATTCCAGTACATGCGACCCATTCATTTAAGCAACTGGCGCTCCTCTCCTTTGAGGCGTTTTTTCCGGGGCTGTACAAAATCATCATCATCAGAGTCATCACTAAATTCTGGATTCTCTCTCTCACTCCGACAGTAGGGTTGTATAGGGAATTCTCTCTCCGGATAAAGGGTCTTTAGGAGTTCTTCAAAGTAGGCTTCAAGTTTCATGCCAGCATCAGCCACTTCTGAATCAGGCTGTTGGGTGAGTTTACAATAATCAGTGCATCATAAAATAGTTCAACACTTATAGCACCCAAAGAATCTCAAAGTGCAAACTGCTCAAATCAACTAGCAATAAGACACAGACATCTCTGGGACATGGTTGGCAAACAACCAGCACACAGAACTCTGCAAAAATCAGTGGTAGAGGGGAAATTTTGGCCAAGAACACCACAACTAATTCCTTCTCTTACAAAACTGACATAAAAATCTAATGTTCAAGAACGGACAGGATCATTGGTTTAAGATCTCCACTGAAAGACCCACTTAAGAGACCATACATGATATAAAGTTTAGCCACTTAAGAAATGGAAGGGTTTGGTCAACTGTGCCACTAAGAAGACAGAGTATTTTGTACCAGATGCTTTGACTACTATGCCATTTTTCTGGCCAGTGGAAATTTTTTCCTGCCTCTCACACACACAGCAAAATATAAAATGTTACTAACACAGATGATTATACTTTAGCACACTAACCAGCCCCAAGGTGTTTCACATCAGCAGCCCTGGCCAGTTTCCTGGTTTAAGCAGAGGCTAATAGCTAAAGCCAGTTCTAGTCAGGTCTTGCCTCCTTCCTGCTGAAACTACCCTTCCTTCCTGCTCTGCATGGGACATTTGTCCCTTCCCCAGAGTTCCACCCCTCACTTCAAAGGAGGAATCAGCAGATGGCTAAGAAAGCCAGCAGTGGCCAAGGAGATCTTGGTATGGCAGTCAGAAGACACAATGTACTTAAGAGGTTGACTGAAGGGCAGGACATAGTGGGTGGGGAATGAAAGGCTCACTACTCATTGAGGGGTCAGGGAAGGGAGGAAGGGCAGTAAGAAGGATATTATTCTGCAGATCGGAGGCAAAAGGCAGTGAGTCTAAGACAGGTGGAGAGAGAGATGTAAAGAAATACATAACAGTTAGACAAGTGTGCATAATAATGTTTTAAGAAATGTAAAAAGGAATTTTTCTGTTTTCTGTACGTGTCAAGATGACAGCTCTCAAAACTCTGCTAAAACAACTTTCAAGGTTATAAAAAAAAAATAAAAAAATCAGAAAGCTGGTTTGTCTCTTATTTACAGTGGATTCTTGGTTCGTGTAGACAACAGGGCAAAGCAAACCAGACAAGGTGTGAGATTTACTAGCCAGGTGAAGATCTTGAACTAGGGAGGATGGATACTAACTAGACAGAACTAGCGAAGTCCAAGGTCACAAGATGAAGATAAGAATAAGACACATGAAAGCAATGAAAAGACAGCTAGATTGAGTAAGGAGTACAGTAGCAATGGTTAAAAAGACAAGAGATACCAATTAGCGTTTTTGAAGGATAAGTAAAAGATGTACTACAGTTATGATGGTGCATACATGAAAGTGTTTAAAATAGAATGTTTACAGATACGGAATTTTAAATAAATCCGTGCCTGTATGATATTATGAGACAAGGTATAAAGGACATGTGGAGCAATGCAGGACCCCTATCAGATTGGACCAGAATGGCTCTGATGAGAACAGAAACAGGCCACCTGTGCCCCAGGACTGGGTAACTGATCATTTCTGTATCCTGCTCTAATCTGCTTTACTTACGCTCTATACTTAGTCAAGGTAGCAATACAGTGTCCTAAAATTTTCTTAAAGTTTTCAACTAATTAAGCTTAAGTAACTGGTGCGGATTGTGCCTTTCACCAAACAGAGAGAAGCCATATTAAATCTGCTCCTATCCATTTCCATAGAAGAAATGGTTACTGACTGTAACTGCACTTTGAGATGTGATGCAAATGTGTATTCCAAGGAGGTTTGTGCACATGCTGGAGCCAGAGACTTTTGCCTAGCATCACCTGTAGAGAAGTGGTGCTCATGCTTTGTGCTTGTAGCCCCTTCCTTGGCTATATGAAGCAATAAAGACCCGAGCCCCCTCAGCTCCTTTGCATCTAACGTTCAGGGGAAGACTGATGCAGAGGGGATGGTGGGTGGATTGTGGTATACACATCTCCATCATATCTAGAAGAACCACAGTTACAGTAAGTAATTGTTTACTCTTCTTTGAGTAGATGCAGACATATATTCCAGGTAGATGACTAGCAAACTCCATCTGGAAAGGGGGCTTAGCATCCACCTGTGCAAGGATTGCAGGACTGCTCTTCTGACATCAGTGTCTGCTCTGGAAGAAGCAGTGATTGCATAATGATCCGTCAAAGTATACACAGACAACCCTCTGACCACCCTACAAATGTCCAATAATGAAATGTCATTGAAGAATGCTACCAAAGTTGCCTGCGCTCTCGTCAAATGTGCCCATATCTGCTGAGGGTGCGTAACTGATGCTATCTTGTATGCAGTATTGAAGCAAGATGTTATCCATCTAGAGATGGTCTGCATAGAGACCACTTGACCCTTCATATGGTCTGCATATGATATGAACAGGGCAAGGTGAAGCACAAAAACTGTTCCATCTTGTTCAGACAGAAGGCTAGACAGCATCTAACAATTAGTGTATGGAGGCATTGCTCCTCTGTGGAGGAATGCAGCTTGAGGAAAAATACAGGCAAATAGACTGCCTGGTTCGAGTGAAACTGAGGCCAACTTGGATACAAAACTTCAGATGTGGCCGAAGCATAATCTTGTTCCTGGAAAACTGTGTAAGGAAGACCAGCCATCAGCCTGCAACTTTTACACCTCCTGGCACAGACAATGGCTATCAAGAATGCAGTTTTCTGGGACAGGAGGCAGGAAGCAAGAGGCTTACATGGAGGCCCCATTAGACGCACTAAAACTATGTTCAGGTCTCACAGAGGGACCAGCTCTCTGACTGGAGAATGAAGGTGGAGTATTCCTTTCAGAAATCTCATCACCATGGCATTGGAGAAAACAATTTCCCTTGGACAGGCAGATGAAATGTGGATATTGCTGCCAAGTACATTCTCAGACAACTGAGTGCTAGGTCCAGTTCCTGAAGATGCAAAAGGTACTCCACGACGTCCTGGATGGAAGCCTCTGCCCAGTGGGTTACACGAGCCAAGGACCACACAGAATACCTCTTCCTCTTTGACAAGTAGGCTGTTCTAGTGGAAGGCTTCCTACTGTTTAGACAGACCTACTGGACAACCTCCAAGCAAAACACTTCCTCCTCATTCAGCCATGCAGAAGCCACACCTTGAGATGCAGGGAGCTGGCCGCTGGATGTGGCCATGGTCCTGTGTAAGCAAGGAGATCAGAGAACCAGTGTTATCTCAGCTACTCTGGGGCAATGAGGACAAGTCTAGCTCAATCTGCCTTGAGTTTGGCCATGAGCTAGGGAAGGATGGTGTACAGCAGAATTGACTTCCAGCTGCAATGGAAAGCGTTGGAGAGGGTGTCCAGGCTGAGCCTCTCCAGAGAGCCATAGGCAACATTTTGTTTTCTCCTTTGGCACAGAGGTCGATAATGGGGACACTCATGTTGCAAATATCATCCTAAAGATTTCAGTCTTCAGGGACCACTCAGGGCTCAGGGAGAAAACCCAGCTGAGATGATCCATGAGATGGTTCTGGACCCTTGGTAAGTGGATAGCTACTGGGGTGGTTTCATCTGATACAGAACTGTGACAGGTTGATTGCCTCCAGGCAGAGTGCTCTGTTGTGGGCTCCTCCTTGTTTGTTCACATAGTGCATCACGGTAATATTATCTCTGAATATGTGAACCACTGAATGCCTATTTCGGTCCCAGAAGGCACAATGTGTTGTGGATGGCCCGAAGCTCCAACATGTTGATAGGAAGCAAGGTCTCCTGTTCCAATCACAGACTATGCACCTCCAGCAAGTGCAGATGTGCTCCCCAAACTAGAAGGGATGTGGTGATAACCACTGGATTTGGTGAGAGAGGGCCGAGTGAAGGAGACCTGTTGGCACAGACTGCATGGGGACTCCCACCAGTGCAAGGACTCCAGGACTGATGAAGGAAGGTGAACCAACCTGTTTAGCGAATACAGAGCAGAGCTGTAAACCGTCCTGAGCCCCATCTGAAGAGGACAAAGGTGTAACTGGGCAAGATGGACCACCTGGGTGCTGTTGGCAGGGGTCCAGCTCTTTCCATGTGGCCTAATAGGCTCAGGCACACGTGGATTATTCTGGACAGCTGTGATTGCAAACTGAGGCACAGCTGTGGAATCATCTGGAAGTGGTTGGTCAGCAGGAACACCCTCGACTTCGTGGACCCAGTGAACTCTATTTTGCTAAGTGGGGGCCAAAGTTGACTTGATGATGTTTAGAATGAGTACCAAACAGTCAAGAAAGTGTAGCATTGTGTCAACGTGGGCAGGAACCTACTCCCTGGAGCCTGTAGTAACCAGTCATCGAGGTAAGGGAAGATATGGATTTCCTTCTTCCTCAGATATGCTATGACTACCACCATGCATTTGGTGAAGATTCGGGGGGCAGAAGAGAGGCCGAATGGGAGAATCATGTATTGAAAGTGGCAGTCTCTTACTATGAAGCAAAGATACTTCCTGTGACTCGGTAGAATGGCCACGTGGAAGTAGGTGTCTTGAAGGACAAGAGCAGCAAGCAAGCCATTTTGAGGCAAAGAAGGGAGGATAGATATGTACAACAAACTAGGCTAAGATATAAAGTTGTGAGTTTGTGAAGCAATAACTGCATAGAGCTCCAACTCCAGCAAATGGGCAGTATGTAGGAACCAAGAGGGTTTGGGGCGCTGCCACCTCATGTATCCAGGGGAGGAGCTACAGGCACAAATGCCACCCCTCTATGGGTACTGCTAGGCAAAAGGCTCTGGAGTGTGGGGCACGCACACACCTAATTAGAATACACATCAGCATCTACTCAAAGAAGAATTAAAGCATATTTAATCCTGGTGTAATAACAATTAAATCAACTGTTTGCTACTGCCTTCTTTCCCGTCTTCCTTCTATGGAACTGTCTTTACTACATACTAATCTAATACAAATAGTAATTTCAAGTGAAATCTATAACTTCACTGAATAGGTCTCATAACCAAAGCAAGATTAATTCACAAAGTTATGTCATTTGCATCAAGAAATTCTACCACCTGCCACAAATTCTGCTTTCTTGGAAATATGTAAGCTTGTAAAACTATATGGTTTTACTTTTCTGACCTCATTAAACTCAGCACAATTTTGGAAAATCAGTCTGAAATCAGCCACAAAATCTTCTGGTTTCATATACAGAGGATGGTTCACTTGCAGTCTTTTTTTGATTGTTGACAAGTCCATAGGCTTCTTTATTATTTTGTAGTATTCAGGCACCTAAAAAAACAAATAATCACCAATTCAATCAGATATTTCACTCTGTCTCTCTCTCGGGCACACATACAGATTTTTAATCATAATCTCCAGGGAAAATACTATTCAGTTTAACTCTTAAAGTATAGTTCTAAGATGTAAACATAGTGCCTTCTTACTTGAGACAGGCTCCCTGTGAGTAGTGAGAGACAACTCTGCTTACCTTTATGATACGATAAAGGATGTATTTGGATTATTTCTACATCACTAAGGCCTGGTCTGCACTACAGGGGTTAGGTTGACATAAGACAGCTTACGTCGACCTAGCTGTGTAAGTATTTATACTACAATTTTCTTCACGCTGATTTAACTTGCCCGCAATGCTGACCTAATAACTCCACCTCAAAGCTGTAGTGCTAAGGTCAATGTAGTTAGGTCGACGACACTGCATTGTTTACATTGCCTGTTGCTGCCTTGCACAGCCCGTTGGCACTCCAAAATGCCCCACTTGAGTTGGTGCAAGTGCTCCTGGTGAGGATGTGCACCCCCGACGGAAGGAGAGTAGTGTGGACACAATTTTGTATGCTCCTGCCTGATTCCCATTCACAAACAATGAGCACAGCCTGACTTGCATGTCAGCAGGAGATATGAATAAAATTGTCTTTAAAAATTTAGTCTTTAATTTGTGTGCAATTTTTCTCTGCAATGAGATGCAACAATTAGAACATATCATTTATTTCACATTCCAGATTCTTATTTATGAACCAGAAACCATTCTTTTCTCCTCACCCACCAACAATCTAGGTAGATCTGTGAAGAATTTTAAGATGTAGTCCAAGTTGTGGAATTAAAGTATGTGCTTGTACTACTGACATTACAGAAATAGAGACTTCCCTTAAGGCTCGACTACACTTACAGCAGTGCAGCTGTAGTGTTTAGCGAAGACTCTACCTACACTGATGGGAGAGCTTCTTCTATTGGTGTAGGTACTCCACTTTCCTGCGAGGTGGTAGTTATGTCAGTGGTAGCTGCCTTCCTGTCCACGTAACACTGTCTACACTGGGGATTAGGTCAGTATAACTACATCACTCAGGGGTGTGGAAAATCCACGCTCCTGAATGACTTAGTAATATTGACATACATTGGTAGTGTAGACTAAGCCTCCCCTTCCATTTTGAGTTCACACAAATAAGAGCTAGCTCACACTGGCAGTGCCTTGTGCGGTCGCGGCGCACCTCAATGAGGGGCACAGCTCTCAGTACTGGGGCACTGTTTACACTGGCGCACTGTTTACACTGGCGCTTTACAGCACTGCAACTTGCTGCACTCGGGGGGTGTTTTTTCACATCCCTGAGTGAGAAAGTTGCAGCACTGTTAATTGCCAGTGTAGACAAACCCTAAATGCTTCATTGCTGTTAAATGTAAATAGCACCATTCATTGTGCAATTCAATGATGTGACAACTACCATTCATTTCAAAAGAATGTTTCATGCATAAGACACACGATTTTAAGCTGTAGTGTACACTTTATAGAAAGGTTTGTTAATTTACTGCAATTGGGAAATAAGTTTCACCTTAATCCCTGCTCGGATTCAATGAGCATGAACATTCTATGCATCTAGTATCAATCTTTTACCTCTATCCTACATTTAGATATTTGTTACATTAAATATCTGGAGCAGATTACTCTTCTGATGTTGGATTTATTACTGGGAACACTAACACCCACAGAAGTGCTAGTGCCAAGTGCTCTGACTCTTTTATAAGGTAAAAATGACAATGTACATACTGTAGGAGAAACTGGATCTTGAAAAGCCAGGCTCATTTCATGGCAATAGAGGTACAGCAGTAGCCTTTCACACTTCTGTATATATGGAAAGACAGAATGCGTGTGTATTAGAGAATGCTGTGATTTTATCTTTAATAGTATATTGTGCTAAAAAATTCAGGTAGACTTTTAATACTTCCCCAGCCCCCAAAAGATCATCAAGCACATTTGAAAATATCAGACATTCGGAGAAAGCAAGTTAATCATCATTACCAAGAAGCCTAATTCTGTTTTTTCCCCACACAGTGCCATCCAAGAGAGTGCCCCCCGGCAGCAGTTTTGCCTAGAGCTCCTCTCTCCCCCCATCAGGCTCAGGCCAAATCAGTAACACATTACTTTCAATATATACACAGGTGTTACTAACTGGATTATAGTCAACAATTCTGTTGATGAACCACAAGGAGACAAAACAAATTTAGCTCACACTTTCTCAGCAGAAGTCAACAGCAAAACATTTTGTCACTGAAGCTCGCAGAACCATTAAGACACTGCATCTACATTAAGATAACATTTTTACTGTCTTTTTTTCAGTGTCAAGCCACCTGTTAAGCATGGCAGAGTATAGAGTTTGTGATCTAGACTTCAATTCAAAACTTTTGTTTTGCTTAAGGGGATAATTTTGAATGAGGCTTGCTCAAAAGAGGGTATGTCTATGATAAAAAAAACAAGAGGCAAAGATATTTAACATTTTACTCAATACAACCAAAGAGCACTTGGTGATTCTCGGCTTCCAATCTTGGACATATTTTAAATGTACGGCCAGGTTCTCAGAGCTTATTTAGAAATCCTCCAGTGAACTCTTATTACTACCACCAAATATATAAAAAGCAGTATTTACAAAACAACTGGACAAGCAGACTGGTTGAATGAACAATGTATTCTCACCCGCCGATCTATTGGTGCCAATCCCATATAACCTTCTAGTTTTCTTTTTTCAGAGCTCTGATTGGGATTATCACAATCATATTCTACTTCTGGCTTGGACAAGTCCCGACAGAATGTGCAAATCCACTCTCCTCTAAACAAGGGGGGAAACAGATGTATTACTCTGGGCACCAGATAAAGTTACATGGTCTTGAATAGAGGGCTTCCAAATACTTTTGGACAATTTGTTCATTTCTATTTTCTTTTTGCCCTGTGTCAATTTTTCTGCAACCACCAAAAGGAGGGATAAGGATGGTAAAGGGACATCTCTTTGAAAGAAAAAAACTCTCATTCCTGGACTTAATTTTTTGGAATAGTTTTACATCAAAAATAGCATCTATTTCCACTAGTTTTGAAACCATTCACATGGGTTTACAAATTAAATTCAAATTTGAACAGAAGTGCAGTTGCTGGTTAGGAGGCAATGTGAAGAAAAAAGTATAAGAGGAAATGAAAAAAACAATTAAACATTAGGGATGAAAAATGGAACAGTATAGGCAGAGTGAAAAACAATTCAGAAACACCATGAATATAGAGCAACGGAGAGGGTGGGACCTGTCGGAAGTATACTTTCTCATTAGAAGTTAGCCTATAGGTTAGTTTTTCTATTCTTAACAAAGTAACTTCTCGGCTTTTTTTTTCATCTAAGTTATTCTTGGAGGG
The DNA here is from genome assembly GCF_003597395.2 of Chelonoidis abingdonii. Taxonomy (NCBI): domain Eukaryota; kingdom Metazoa; phylum Chordata; order Testudines; family Testudinidae; genus Chelonoidis; species Chelonoidis abingdonii. Next base: position 109,038,889 of record NC_133769.1, read on the forward strand.
AAACTCTAAATTGCAAGAGAATAATGGTTCACAAACTACTTTTGCTAACTGCCCTTTCCCCCCATACCATTAGTGATGCCGTCAATTCCTTGAGCAAACCTAATGAATGGGGTTTAGTAAAATTCTTTACAGATACCCCTGAATCTTCACGAATATCCACAATACAACTGAATTGTACTGACTTGCTTACAAGAATGAATAAAGACAGAATTCAGCTACGATTGATTACGAAAAGTACAGTATTAACATGCCTGTATTGTACCACATATCTGATCTAATAATATAAACATGACCTCTGGTATTAGGGTTAGTTTCAGGAGCAAGTTAAAATTACTTTGGACAGTGAAACCTGTTAAAGCCTACAGCAGAACTACAAGTCCTCCAAAAGACAGACACATATCCTGTTAGGATAATTAAAAGTTTCCTAGTTTCTCTTAGGCTAGCCTGAACCAAGCACTTTGAGATTTGTGAAGGGTCCTGGCCAGAGCATCAGGCTAGCCATGCTGGAAAAGAGACTTTGTGAACAAGATATTCTAATTTGTTAAATAACGCTTTAGCCTAAAAAGCATATATTTACTTGTATTTGCTTGTAATCCTTTCTACCTTTATTCCTTACACTGGGTATCACTTAATCCTATGGTCTTTTGTTAAATATACTTGTTTTACTTTTACTATAAACCAATTCAGCGCTCTGTTTGAAGGGAAGGGTGTGTTAGCCCCAGTTAAGCTACCTGCCTGCAGTATAATGTCTCTTTAAAGGCGCAACAAACGTAACTTCTATAAGTATTCAGTGAGAGGTTGAAAATGTAGGGCAGTGGCTCTCAACATATTTATGATTGTGGGCCACATACATGACCCACAATGTATTAAGTGGGCCGCATCCAATAATACCTGCATGGCCCTGAGGATGTCACCTGGGCCACAGCTGTGTGTTGACTGGGCTGCAAGTGGCCCACAGGCTGCAAGTTGAGAACCACTGCTGTAGGGAGACATCTCTGGGCAAGTTGGGGTTCACTCTCTTACCCACAAGGCAAGGTTTGGACTGGCAGAGTCCTGAAGAGTTTGCTGGCAAGGCAGAGAAGCTTTTGTGTCAGGGAGCTGTCGCACAGCTTAGCAGCAGCAAACCTCACTCGGTGCGGCTAAGATAGGTAACAGTAACTCACAATTCTTTGAATCCTAGCAGCTTTTCACATATATTTAGCCACAGAAAGGCTACTTTAGGGACTTGGTATGACAGCATTTTTGGTGGAGTGAAGAGAACAGATGTCAGGTGGAAAGGGATTCAAGCTGGAGTACAAGGAGAGCAATTCAAGGCAATGGCTGTAACAACATGTTCAGAGTGAAGGGCTGCAAGTAGAAGAGGCAGATGGAGTCCAGGGCAACTATTTAGGAGGGAATGGGACAGAAGACAGTAAGGGGGAGTGAGGGAAGGTTGACAGGACGGGATGGGGCTGAAGGGCAGGTTTAGAGATGGAGTTCAAGTGTGAAATCTCCGTATCTGTGATGGTGCTGCTCAGGGTTAAGAACACTGGCCACTAGTATTACTATGGACTTTACAGATTTGAGCTCAACTTAGAAACTTATTTTTTTTTCTCTTTGCCCCATTGAATAAGCTCAGCAAAAACCACGGCCAAAGAAAAGTTGAAACTTTAGAAAGGTATTTCTGGAATGTTTAGAAAACCCAATAGCTGTAGAATGTGACATGAAAACAGTGATACTTTCCTTTATACGGAGGGGACAACATTTAACTAATAAAAAACAGTTTGCTATCCATCATATTCATACAGTCTTTGCTTATACACAGAGGAAACAAAACTGTAGAAAACTTTTATGGTAAGCAAAATAACAGCACAGTATTTAAAGGGAAAAACAGCCCTTGGTTTGGAGATTCAAAAGGCACGTAGTCGATGTGCATGGATTAAATACAGTACCTGAATAAAGCCCAATGTGCTACTAGCAGTCGTTCTCCTCAAAGCACGTAAGCAGAGCTGACCAGTGTAAGAAACTGTAATCTAAACCAGTATTTAACATTTATATCAAATCATTGAACACTGACCATCTTATGGTAAATATAGCTGTATCCTTGTTCAATACTAGCTTAAGTCTTTTATCCAGTGCTCCTACACCAGAGTGTCACAAAATGTCATTTTTACTTTGGCAAAGTAGCTGATACCAGTAGTAAGCTTTAGAAATACTAAGTATCTATTTTCAAACAACATTTATATGTAATAGAAAAATGGATTTTTAACCTTCTGATGGTTCCAACTGAGCTGAGCAAATTGCATAATTGCCTTCCAACAAACCAATCAAGGCCTATAAAGATTAGTCTTGCTTCTTCTCAGTGCTGACTGAGGTAGTTTTTTAAATATTGTCAGCAGACAGCAAGAACTGTGCCCTATGGCTGACATGGCCCCTGTTTAATACTGTATCAGCAGAGCTTTTTCTTTAAAAGAATTTTAAAAACAAAACAGTTTCTGTTGTCCTTAAAGGATTCTGTTTAGAATGGTGATTCTATGGCCCAATTTTGTGGCGACAGCTAATAGATGGCCCAGATATAAGCAATCTTGCCAAGAAACTGCAGCATTTTACAATAGCTTTTCCAGCAGCAATAATAGTTCAGGTTTCACAACTCAAATTTAATTAAATCCTGGATTTCTCCAACTCAAACTTTCTTGGGGTTCGTTTACATATACAGTGCTGCGGGGTGCAGCTGCATTGATGCAGTGACACTGCTGAAATGTGTCTGGTGAAGAGGCTGTATGCCAACAGGAAAGAGCTCTGTCATCGGCATAATAAAACCACCTCCATGAGGTGGTGCTGTCCACACCGATGCTTATGTTGGTGTAACCTGAGTTGCTCAGGGAGGTGGTTTAATCACCTCCCTGAGCAATATGAATTATGCCAACATAAGCTGTAGTGTAGAGATAGCCTTAGAGTTGTCTTTTGGGGCAGAAACATCCTGTACGTGGCCTTACAACCCAAAGGTGATTTCTTTTGAACAAAGTTTGGACAAAATTCATTTGGTCATTTTTACCTTGGAAAGGTCATCAGTGAAGGGATATGACAAGAAAGGTGGAACACTTTAGGGCATTTCTCACAACACAGGAGCTCCCCTCCATTCTGACACACTGCACACCAGTCCTCATTGGGGTCATCCTCTTTTCTGATGTCTCCAATGTGAGGGGTACCCATCCATGCTGTCTTCCCACTGGATGTGTTCTCCTGAAGTATCTCTGGTCGGTCACCTGTGCTATCTGGAGCATCTGTTCTTAAGACTGTTTTGTCAGAAGTGGTATTATGACGGCTATCCAATAGCAGAGAGGTGAGTATGCTTCTTGAAAAGTTGGTCTGTAGGAAAACGCAAAGACACATCTAGATGCCAGGCTGTCAGGTATAATTATCAACACAAACACACTGAAAATAAAAACATTACTATTTCACATGTATTGTTAGTCATGCCCCTTAGAACCTCTACACAGGAATTATCATTGTTATGGCTTCAGGCAATTTAATACAGCAAACTAATATAACAGGACCCAAGTAGGTTAGCTCTGATATTTAAGAAACTGCTTCCAATAGAAAAATATAATAATCCTCCAGTAGCAAATAGGTATAGCACTCCTAAAGTTGAGCATACGCATTGGTAGTTGCAAAATCTCCAAACACCATGTGAAAGAACTTACAGTATTTATAAGCTTCCTCTCATCTCCCAGGTCCCCACAGACTATGGCAGTCTGATCATGTCAGTTATTCAGTCATCCCAGTTTACTAAGAAATATAACTTGGTTTGGAATCTCATTTCATCCCTTAAAAAACAAAAACAAAAAACACCACACACCCACTAACACATTATGTACTTCCCTTAAAGACAACACCTATGAGCAACGCTCTAACAGAATATTTGTAGTTTATTCTATTTCCAATAAATGCAAAACACCCTCCCTATAACCCAAACTCAGAAGAGATTCTTTATTATTGTTAATATTACATTCCGGGGACGGGATTCTTCATCTGTTTCTTGCTTCACTATAACAATGGGGAAATCATAGTTCTCATGGGATGTACCAGACTCCTGTTTAATCCTGATTGGCTCCAACATGACAACAGGGACTCTGTGTGTAGAATCAGCTCCTGGTGGCCTGCTGGAGGAGCCAGAGCTATAGAGGATGAGAAGAGGCAGAAAGAAAAATGAAGAACAGTGAGTTGTTGGATGTCATCTGCACCATTCATGAGAACACAGTGCTTTCAGAAAAATCACACCTCTTGTAGTGATTAAGAATCATGACCCTGGAATACTACAGTATTTTCCACTCTCTACATTTTGAGGCTACAGCACTATCCACCATAGAACAAAATCTGAGATTTAGAATTCATACCTTTCTTCAGGTTTTTTAAAATAGGATAATAAAAATGGGGGAGAATGATAATCTAATCCCAGGACTGAAGAACTGCTCAGAGTTTTATTTTCTATAGGTTAGAAGTTTGGAATACAGCATTGTTTTTGTTTTTTTTTGGTCCCATGGTGAATGCACTTATTAAACTCCAGCCAAAACAAATTTTAACAAAACCTTAAAAATAGCAGTATTTTGGGAAGTTTTTGAGAGGAGAACAGTTACATTTTTGGAGAAAATAAGTGTCATTCCAGCAATGTCCACTCAAACACCACACACTGGACTATATTCAGTCAGGTGAAGCACATCTATGTAAGACTTTCCTAGCAGAGAAGCAGGTGACTTTACATGATGGTCCTTCCCTCAGAATCAGGTTCCATGTCACTGCTTTTGTGCATAATCATAACAAAAAGAGAAAGGACATCTTAACCTTAAGTTACGATGGAATTTCAATTTAGATCAAAATGTAGGAGACTGCACCCAAAAGGAGAAGTTCCTTACTGTATACAGTAACTGGAATTCTTTGAGATGTTTTGTCCCTACGGATGCTCCACACAAGGATGTGCATAAGCCCATGCACTCATGACCAGAGATTTTTCAGTTAGCAGTGGCCACAAGTCTGCACCTGGGCTGTATGCCCCGTCGTGCCCCAGTATGACGGCCTGTGGGGAAGAGTGGACCTATTCTACTCCAGTTCCTTCTCCACTTTTGAGAACGGTAGGACTCCAATGCAGAGGGGAAAGGCGAGTGGATGATGGAGCATCCCTAGGGATCTAACACCTTGAAGAATTCCAGGTCCTGCCCAAAATAAGTTAACTTTCCTTCTTTGAGTTACTGTCCCTACGGGTGCTCCATGTGAAGACACTCCCAAGCAATACCTCAGTATGGAAGAGAGGAGGTGGATTCAGTACAGTGTAGAACTGCTTCAAGTGCCATATTAACTCTGGAGGTAGATACTAAAGCATAGTGTATTAATTTAGATAAAATACATGGACTAAAAGTGTTAACATAACCCAATCATTGTCCAACTTTAAACAACTATAAACAGTGTTGGAGGTTTCTGCTGTTAAAGTCTGATCCAATTCCCTAAAAGAAGAACAGGACAAGCATACAAGAACAGCAAAAATAAAAAAAATGCAGGTCTGTCTCCGGAGTTGACTCTTACTTGCATCCTCGCTGCTGGAAAAAAAAAACACAGGTACAGCACAGTCTTATCAGTTACTTCGGACTGGCAACTGGCTCACAAGGAGATGCTGCCCACTTATTTCCTCGGGTCCATTTTAGTGTGGCACTGAATTTAAATGATCAATCCTCCAGATAAAGATAAGAGACAACAAAAAAAGATACCCACATGGGGCGAAGAGGCAAATCTATGCCTGAATATCAAAAGAAAATCAGTGCTTAGAAATTTGCAAGAAAAGTAAAAGATGGGAGTGAAGAGGATGCATTGCGCTGCAAGTACTGCAGCACTGAGGTCAAGGTCAATCCTCACGCTGACAGAATAAAGAAGCATGTCAAAAGCAAGCAACACAAGTAGCTTAAAGAAGAAAGTGAGCTTTGGGATCAACAGTCAATATCTGGAGCTTCCATCAGGCTTTAACGGAAGGGGACACAGTATGATCCTGGGCATGCTCTGTTTTGCTGGATAACCCCTATTAGTTGCAGAGGGGCATATTGGTGACTTAGTGTAACAATACTGCCAGCAGCAAAAACCTTTCCTAATGCAGACAATCTCACTCTTAAGTATCTGAAAGAAAATGATGCTTTATTATCTAAACTGATGGAATGAATTGACAGAAATATGGTGTCTGGTCTGATTTTTGACAAGTCTCCTGATGCGTGGACCGTCTGATTCTTGGCCTCCTGTTTTTTTAATTTCAAAGTGAATAAACCCGCATCATTTTGTGCTAATGGGACGTTCACCCCATCTATTGACAGCCACTTTGTTGATGTAGCAATAACTGACATGTTTGACATGTACCAACTGACTTGGGAAAACATGGTCACAACTAACAGATTCTACTTCCTACATGGCTAAGTTTGCAAGGGACACTAAACTCAACCAGAAACCAGAGCTGCTATGTATTACCTGTCCTGCTCATCTGACTAACACTGAGCTGCCAGCAGCTACTGCTACAGAAGAAATGAAAGACATGAAATCTTGCATCAATGCATGCGGGGCCATTTTCAAGCATGGGAACAAGTTGAAGGCTTTGTTTTACACAGTGCAAAACAAGTGCAGAGCCTACTGCTGATTACCTACCCATTTTGTGTCACATTGGTGGATGAACTTGTACTTCGCTGCCTGTCATATAAACAACTTATGGATTGTGCTAATGTATCTCCTAGATCATCCTCAGTTTGTTGGTTTTAAAGCAGAAACTCTGAAGAGACCAATAATCAGAATAACTGTGTACCAAGGGGACATTCCTTGTTGAAAACCTGGAATCACTGTTTAACACAGAAAACTTGAGTTTTCTCCAACTACTGACAACACATTTGTTGATACAGACATTTTCTGGATCCTGACAGCCAAAATCTCAGCTGAACTGAGCACAAAAGCTGCAGAAGAAACATACAGTGTAAAAACCCAGATGTTTCTGGAAATCCTTGCAACACGAGAACATCAAAAAAGCACTCAAAACCTTCAACACAATGCTCAGCGAGGAATGGGAAACCCCGAAGTGTTTGGTGCCGAAGATTCTTTTTTGAATGTCATCCAGGTGTTGCACTTCCTTCCCCAAGGTGAATTTTGCAGCAGATTACGGTCATTATGCCAGACGGTTTCCACCATTTTCCACTAAAGATGAAATTTCAAATCTGAACGGGGAAAATTTGCAGTTACATGAGCATACCTAACCCTGGTAATTTGAAACTGGATATGCTGGCTTTTTGGAACAGTCATTAAGACACACCTCCCAACATCAGCAAAGTGGCATGGCAAGCTTTGAGTGTACTCCCTGGATCTATCTACTGGTTCAGAGTGCTCATTTTCAAAGTTGGACTACCTCAAAGACAGCACAAGGGGCTCAAAATGAGTGCAGATACTTTGAAGAAAGTTATGCAAGCATACGCAAACCAGGATTTCTGGAAAAGCTACTAGCTCTGACAGAGACCAGAAAATACCTTTGTACAAAAATTTTTTTTCAATGATACTGTAGTAAAACGTGTATATTATGAACTTATGTTTTTCTTTTTTCTTGCTTTTTATTATTTTTTAACCTGATTTCATCCCGGTTTTAACGTCCCGGTCTTAACACAGTTCTTAATTCGGAATCTCACTTTTGTACCTTTTCCCTTCAACATTTGTTACTGTGACACCTTATGAACTTAAGCTTCCTTTTTTACATTTGAGCTCACATTTAGGGTAAGTTTGTAGGTCCAAACATCATACTCTGAGAATGTGTGAACACAGGACCGGGTGGCTGTCTTACAAATGCTCTTGATAGGTACCTTTCTAAGCAATACTATGGAAATGGATTGAGCCCTACTGGAATGAGCAGTGACTTCAGGAGGGTGTGTATCCCAGAGGACTTGCAGCATGTCAAACTATACCCCAAAACCCATTTAGATATTTTGAATAGAAATAAAATGATCTCTCAGCCTCTCGGCAAAAGAAACGAATCTTAGGAAAACCCTAAAGGGCTTAATCTGGTGAAGGTAGAAGGCCAACACTGTTCTTATATATAGACTATAGAGACTGGATTAGTCCCTGGAAGAGTGAAGTTTGGGGTAAAATAACTGGCAATTGAATATCCTGACGGATTTGGGGTATGGCTACACTCCCCAAGCAAGATGCAGCGCTGTAAAGCATCAGTGTAATCAGGGCGGCAGCGCTGGGAGCGCGGTTCCCAGTGCTGCACGCTACACCTGTAGAGGATGTGGTTTACGTGCAGCGCTGGGAGAGCTCTCTCCCAGTGCTGCCGCTCCGACCACACACTCATTTCAAAGCGCTGCCACGGCAGCGCTTTGAAATTCCAAGTGTAGCCATACTTTTGGACTTCTAATGACACTTTAGGGTAGAAACAAGAATGGGGATGCAATGTAGCTTTGTCTAGATAAAACAATGTATACGGTGGGTCAGCCATTAGGGCTTCCAGTTCCCCAGCCACTCTGGGCGAAGTGACTGCCACAAAAAAAGAAAACTTGAAGGACAGATACAGGAGCAAGCAAGTTGCCTTGGGCTCAAAAGTGGGCCCTCTTAATGAATTAAATTGCAAATTGAGGTCCCATGGTAGAGCAGTGACCTGCACTGGAGGAAACTGATTAAGAAAACCCTTAAGAAATTTCACAGACTCAGATTCCAAGGCCAGACGGGACCTGTGTGTTAATTTAGTCAGAACTCCTCCTGAATAACACAGGTCACTGAACTTTTCCAAAATAATTCCTAAAGCAGATCTTTTAGGAAAAAAAATTCCAATCTTGATTTTAGGTTAAAGTGAAGGAAAAGCCATCACAACCCTCGGTAAATGTTTCCAATGGTTAATTACTATTAAAAATTTATGCCTTAATTCCAGTTTGAATTTCTCTAGCTTCAACTTCCAGACATTGGATTCTGTTATTCTTTTCTCTACTAGATTGAATATTATTAAATATCTGTTCCCCATGTAGGTACTGGTAGATTATAAATCAACTCACACCATAACTGTCTCTTTGGTAAGCTAAATAGATTGAACTCCTTGAGTCTATCATTATCAAGCATGTTTTCTAACCCCATAATCATTCTTGTGTCTCTTCTCTGAACCCTCCCCAATTTATCAACCTTCTTCTTGAATTGTGAACACCAGAAGTGGACAATATTCCAGCAGTGGGTACACCAGTGCTAAACAAACCTCTATTCCTACTTGAGATTCCTCTGTTTATACATCCGAGGATTGCATTAGCTCTATAGGTCACAGAATCACATGGGGAGCTCATGTTCAACTGATTATCCACCACAACCAGCGTTCCCTCTAATTTTTTATATCCATGTGCAGAATGAAATTTGTTATATGCACCAATACGGAGATCATGCGTGACACTGTCACCTTCATATAGGTGCACATAAAAATCATGTGGTGGGGATGGGGCTGAGGGGTTCAGTGTGTGGGAGGGGGCTCAGGGTTATGGCAGAGGGTAGGGTGCAGGGGATGAGGGCTCCAGCTAAGGGTAAAGGCTCTGGGATGGAGCCAGAGATGAGGGGTTCAGGGTGCGGGAGGGCGCTCAGGGCTCGGGCCAGGGATGAAAGGCTTGGGATGCAGGCTTCCCAGGGGGTGAAGTGGGAGCGGGGAAGGGGGGGGGAGAGAGAGAAAGAAAACAGACTCCCCCTCCCACCCCCACCCTCTCTCTCGCTGCAGCAGCTCAGGGCCAGGCGAGATGCACCTCTCTCCAGCTGCTCCAGTGGGGCTGGGCAGAGGAAGGGGCTCCTTTTCCTGGCAGCTCCAGTGGGCCTGGGCTGGGCCCGGGAAGGCATCTCTCTCCGCCGCGACAGGTCTGAGGTTGGGGGAGAGGCATCTCTCACTGCTGCAGCCCTGAGCCCCTGTGTGGGGCTTAATAGACAATTGTGCAGCCGCGCAGCTTAGAGGGAACTTGGACCACAACCTCCAAATTTTTCAGTGTTATGGCTCCCTAGAACAGCATTCTTCATCCTCATCCAGAATGAGGTTCTTTGTTCCTAGATGTACACATTTATATTTAGCCATATTAAAAACACATTGTTTGCTTGCATCCAGTTTCCCAAGAAATTCAAATTCCTCTGAATCAGTGACCTGTCCTCTTCATAAATTAACCACCTCCTCAATTATTGGGCCATCTGCAAACTTTATCAGTGATGATTTTATGTTTTCTTCCATCTCACTGATAAAATTGTTAAATAGCATAGCACCAAGAACCGATCCCTGTGGAACCCCACTGCAAACACATCCACTCAGTGATGATTCCCCATTTACAATTACATTCAGACTTATCAGTTAGTCAGTTTTTAATCCAGTTAATGTGTGCCATGTTAAGTTTATATTGTTCTAGTTTTTTAATCAAAATGTCATAGTTGTAGAATGTGCGAAGACTTAAGCCTTGTCTACACTACAAGGGAAATTCGATCTAAGCTATGCAATTTGAGTTACCTTAACAGTGTTACTCAAATCGACATAGCTTAGATCTACTTACCACGGGGGTCTACACTACGCGATGTTGTCGTCAACTCCCTCCACTCTTCTCTACCCAGTGGAGTACAGGAGTTGACAGGAGAGCGACCTCCAGTCAATATAGCGGGTCTTCACTAGACAAGCACTGAGAATCCATTTGGCAATTGGAATGCTGTGATAGCAGCTAAGTGACCATTGACAGGGCTCTGTGACAAACCCAGCAGGTTTTAGATTTCGACGGTAATAGAGAATGACCATAATGGAAGAGTTGGCAGGAGATATGGGGTTTTGGGCACACCAGATCTGGCAATATTTCCACTTCTGCAGGTACCAATGATAGGCCTGCTCACTCCGGAGAGATCCAGTGATGTCAGACGGTGTCAGGAGAGATGGTTTCTTCAAAAACTCTGTATTCTTTGAGGGGTTCCTCCACTTGGGGGAGTCCAACAACAGTACTAACATCTCAGCTCCATGCCCAGTGGGAGACCCAGTGACACCTACACTGGGATATGAAGTCTCCCTAATCCCAAGTCCAAGTGAAGACTTCTCTCTCCTCTTAGTCTATCAGGGGAGTAGGGGTCTCTTATGTTTGGCAGTCTTCTGAGAGACCAAATCCAGCCCCTGGTTTCTGGAATTCAGAACCAGAACAGATGAAGTCTCTGGAGTACTCTGTGTGGCTGAATCTGATGTACAAAATGGGAAGTTGGATCCCATATGTCTAAGGGAGCGCTTCATGAGGAGCAGTTTTAAACCGTCTTCCCTCAGTTTACAAGATTTGCTCTTGAATCCTGCATTTGGATAGGATCTGGGCTTCTGCAAGGGAGTGGAGGCAGCTAGCATTTCCATCACTGAGGGGAAGGACCTGTGGCAGGTCTAGCAAGGCTTGAACCCTAGGGCCTTCTGGCATAACCTGCTAAGCAAGCCATGGTCAAGAAGGCCTGAGGAAAAAAGGAAGGACCTGACCTTGAAGGAGGAGTGTGACACAGGAAAGGGGGGGACACAATAGAAGCACAAACCCTGCTAAGAACTAAAAACTTAAATAAGCTACTAAGAAAAGATTTTTAAGAGCGTATAAAGAAGCAACTGCCTCGGCTAGATAGCAGACAGTACATAACTCCGTGTTGAGCTATGGGCTACTGAGAAGGTATTGGAGTGGTGCAGCTCTGCTCCCTCCTACACGCCCTCATACCTGAGAATGTAGAGGCATACTATAAAGGCACAGATCTGTAGACACTGCTAACAGAAAAGTCTCTGGTCAAGAGTGTATGGGGGCATGCAAATCACATGGAGCTCCGACAGGGACAAACACTTGAACTACATTTATTTATTTTGTGCGAGTAGATTTTGCAGACCTCTAATGTATTTCAAAATTTATGTATAAATAAAACTTTTAACTTTGACATCATAAGAAGATACAGCACCTTCATGACTTTTACTGTATAAATACAAAAGAACAAGAAATATTCTGTTAAAAAGTATCTGAATTTCTTCTTCCAGCAGCACGAACACATTCTCTGCTTTTTCTCAACATGAAAACTTAACTCTATATTAATTGTATGCCCTGATTTATTGGAACACATTAACAGACCTGCTCTTCAGACAGCATTGTCTAACTATTTGTTCATGAATATTCTATCATTTCTAGGGCTGTCAAGCAATTAAAAAAATTAACAGTTTGATTAATTGTAATTAAACAATAGAATACCATTTATTTAAATATTTTCGTACTTTTTCTACATTTTTAAATATATTGATTTCAATTACAACACAGAATACAGAGTGTGCAGTACTCACTTTTTATTACAAGTATTTTCACTGTAAGAAAAACAATAGTGTTTTTCAATTCACTCAATACAAGTACTGTAGTGCAATCTCTATCATGAAAGTTGAATTTACAAATGTAGAATTATGTACAAAAAACCCTGCATTCAAAAATAAAACAATGTAAAATTTTAGTGCCTGCAAGTCCACGCAGTCCTACTTCTTGTTCAGCCAATCACTCAGACAAACAAGTTTGTTTACATTTGCAGGAGATAATGCTGCCCGTTTCTTGTTTTCAATGTCACCTGAAAGTGAGAACAGGCATTCCCATGGGACTGTTGTAGCCAACACGACAAGATATTTACATGCCAGATGTGCTAAAGATTCATGTCTTTTCATGCTTCAACCACCATTACAGGGGACATGCGTCCATGCTGATGACAGGTTTTGCTCGATAACAATCCAAAACAGTGCAAACCAATATATGTTCATTTTCATTATCTGAGTCAAGATGCCACCAGCAGAAGATTGATTTTCTTTTTTGGTGGTTCAGGTTCTGTTGTTTCCTCATTGGAGTATCACTCTTAAAACTTTTTAAAAGCATGCTCCACACCTCGTCCTTCTCAGATTTTGGAAGTTACTTCGGATTCTTAAACCTTGGGCTGAGTGCTGTAGCCATCTTTCAAAATCTCACACTGGTACCTTCGTTACGTTTTGTTAAATCTGCATTGAAAGTATTCTTATAATGAACAATGTGCTGGGTCATCATCCGAGACTGCTATAACATGAAATATATGGCAGAATGTGGGTAAAACAGAGCAGGGGACATGCAATTCTCCCCCAGGAAGTTCAGTCAGAAATTTAATTAGCTTTTTTTTTTTTTTTTTTTTTAAACAAGTGTCATCAACATGGAAGCATGTCCTCTGGAATGGTGGCCAAAGTACGAAGGGGCATACACTTCTCGACTCTATGAGCTAAGATCACCGTTGGGTCCGGGCACATCAGGAGGTGGAAGGTGAAGAGCATCGCGCAGGAGGCTGTACAGGGTGTGATCAGGAAACTCACTGTAAGGGCCCCCTCCGAGCAGGATGTTGCCACTGAGCTCAGCGGCTCCCTGGAGGCTGAGTCTGGGAGAGAGGGGGAAGACCTCTCCTCTCTCTGGTCCCGCACCCACACCACCTCGAGACACCTGGGTAAGAGGATCGGCTGCTGCTGGAAGTGATGCGAGGAGCGCTGGGAGCTGGGAATACTGGTGCCACGTGTAAAGACCCCAGACCACACCATCGTCACACTGACCGCCAGAACAATGCTGGAAAGGTTCCTGAAAGACGCCATCCGCTGCCACTATGCCGAGAACCTCAAGCAGAAGCCGGACCAGGGCAAGGTGTTCGAGGTGTCCAGCAAGTGGGACGCCAGTAACCACTTCCTCCCCGGGAGAGCTTCACCAGGTTTGCCGACTGGTGGTTCGTCCACAGGGCCTGACTCAACTGCGTTCCCCTCAATGGAGCCATCCGCCATGGCAACCGGGACAAGCGCTGCAGGAAGTGCGGCTACGCGAACGAGACCCTGCCACACATCCTGTGTGGATGCAAGCAGCACATCGGAGCCTGGCGGCACCGCCACACCACCATCCAGAACCGACTGGCGGAAACCATCCCGCCATCCCTGGGGAAGATCACCCTTGACTCTGCCACCCCCGGGACAGACAGCTGACTGCGACCCAACATTGTCATGGCAGACGCAGAAAAGAAGAAGGTCCTCCTGCTAGACATCACGGTGCCTTTCGAAAACCAATCACCGGCTTTCCGTGAGGCCCGAGCACGGAAGGAGTCGAAATACGCCCCGCTGGCCTAGACCCTGAGAGCCCAGGGCTACGAGGTCCAGATACATGCCCTGATCGTAGGAGCCTTGGGCTCGTGGGACCCCCACAATGAGCCAGTTCTGAGAGCATGCCGAGTCGGTCGACGCTACGCCCGGCTCATAAGACAAATGTAAACAAACTTGCTTGTCTTAGCGATTGGCAGAACAAGTAGGACTCAGTGGATTTGTAGGCTCTGAAGTTTTACACTGTTTTGTTTTTGAATGCAGTTACGTAACAAAAAAAAAATCTACATTTGTAACTTACACTTTCAGGACAAAGATTGCACTATAGTACTTGTATGAGGTGAACTGAAAAGTACTATTTCTTTTGTTTATAATTTTTACAGTGCAAATATCTGTAATAAAATTATATACAATTTGATTTCAATTACAACACAGAATACAGTATGTATGAAAAAATGTAGAAAAACATCCAAAATATTTCATACATTTCAATTGGTATTCTATTGTTTAACAGTGCAATTAAACTGCAATTAATTGCAATTAATTTTTTTGAGTTAATTGCATGATTTAACTGCGATTAATCGCCCTAATAATTTCTTTATTTTTGTAGTATCAAAATATCTAGTACACACTTAACTGACCATATTATGGTTAAAGCTTCTTAATTATAATCCTCTCTGTAAAGCTGACTCCTCAAACCTGAAGTTACTTATGATTCAGTGAGGATTTTCTGGTCCAGAATTTAAAAAACACAGTTGTACAACTGTCATGAACTTTACACCATTATTTACAATATACGGTTATCAAAACATCTGATCAAGCTGTCAATCTCACAGCTACCATAAGTTTAACACATTACAAGTCTTTAACGTGCCATTAATAAATTAAACTTTAAATTAGCACTTTTAGGCCTTGAAGAATATTACAATAAAGCCATCAGAAATGGTCTCTGCGAGGAAGTGACACGGCAAACCTCGACAGATTACTGGTGAAAGGTTTTGTCAACTGCGGTTGCATGCATATAGTGTCCTTTGAGATTGAAACTATGTTTTTTTTAATTGGTCTGCTTACCTGCCTCTGCTTCCAACACTGGAGGCACTGGGTGAGCGAATTGGAGGGTGGACACTGGTCATAGTTACTGGTCCTAAAAAGCAGATAATTGGGGGGGGGGGAAAAAGCCAGGTTTGTTCATGCAAGAAATCTTGTATTTAATTTTCTCACAGAGAAGAAGAGAGATTTGTGTATAAGTATTCATTTTGATCTCTTGATATTGATTGTTCAGACCATTCTACACATTCTGTTTGTAAAACAGACCAGAATATGTTTCTTCCTCTCCTCTACTGTGACTTTGGTCATTCTTTACTCATTTAACCCAAAACTAGAAAAGAATGAGACATCTTATCCTGCACATTTCCAATCCAGAGTGTTTGTTCACTCTTTTTATTTAAAAAGAATTAGAGAAGGCAAAATAATGAAATTCAGAGAGCGTGAGTATGCACTTACTGACAGATGGAAAAATCACCACCTACTAAGTGGAAAAAAGAATGATTTCACTGCTGTAGGTATGTTCATTGGAAAGATATGCTTCACAACATAGCTGTAATATAGGAATTTATAAAGTGCTAAAATAACTTTAGCTAGTGGAACTAGGAAAGGAGTAGCCACAAAGTCTGAGATTTTGTGATGTTCCCAGCTTCTGCAATGTATGTGTGTTCTTTCAACCCATAACTAAACACTTCTCCATCTGATCTCACAATAGCAGAGTGCCATCTCTAACCACAACCTCATCTTCTTCAGCATTTTCCATCTGTCCTCTGCTCTTACACCTCTGACCTCCAATCCAACATCCGTGACTTTACCATTCCCAGACCACTCTGCTGTAGGACTCAGCTGTCAGTGGCTCAACTCAATTCTCTCCATCATACTGGACTCCTTCACCTGTCTCTCTCACAGTAAAATCCATTCCACTAACCCCAATTTCCTCTTCCTCCACTCATGAGCATCCTGAAGAAAGTCCCAGAGGCAAAAACCTCTTCTGTTACAAACTTATTCTTCCCTCCTGCAATTTCCTCACCTTTCTCCTTAGTCTCAGTCCCATTAGATACCTTTTCCACACAATATAACACTAGGATAGTCCTCATCCTAGATCAGGGGTCGGCAACCTTTCAGAAGTGCTGTGCCGAGTCTTCATTTATTCACTCTAAGTTAAAGTTTTGCGTGCCGATAATACATTTTAATGTTTTTAGAAGGTCTCTTTCTGTAAGTCTATAATATATAACTAAACTATTGTTGTCTGTAAAGTAAATAAGATTTTTAAAATGTTTAAGAAGCTTCACTTAAAATTAAATTAAAATGCAGAGCCCCCCAGACTGGTGGCCAGGACCCAGGCAGCGTGAGTGCCGCTGAAAATCAGTTTGTGTGCTACCTTCGGCACGCGTGCCACAGATTGCCTACCCCTGTCCTAGATTCTACCTTGTACAACTACCACCTCATGTCCCTCTCTCTGACTTGGACCTTAACCCTCTCTGCCACCACAACTCAGGGTTCCAGCTTCCTCACTCTACTGTAATTGCTTTAACTTAATTGTCTTTAACTACCACTTCATGGTCAAACCTTGGGGTTTCTACTCCATCCTCATCCTCCTCAGCCTTTCAGCCATCTCAGATAGCTGATAACACTCCATCTTCTTAAAATGTTGCCTTCCTGTTGTTTTCACAACTCTGTACTGTCTTAGTTTTTCTACCTCTGTGGTCATTCATTCAGCCTTTCAATGGCTGAACCACCTTCTCTTTCCCTCCAGTAGTTTCCAGGCCACTAATGGCCCCCTTTATTTTCCCTCTCTACATCTTTTCCCTATGTAACCTCATCTACTCGTATGCTGCAACTATTTTCTCTGTACACTGACTATGAAATCTAACTCTCTGCTCCTGAGTTCTCTCTCTCTTTATGCAATTCTTCATTAGTTCATTGCTCTGACTTTTCTGGTTCTCTTGCCATCAACAAAAGCAAAACCAAATTTTGTCTTCCCTTACAAGCCTTCCATGCTTCTTAACTCTCTGTCACAGTAGACATCATCACCATTACACCTGTCACTCAGGCTTGTAACTTGGATATCAACTTTGACCCCAATCTCTGCCTAGAGCTTCACATCACAGCTATCTAAATCTTGTGGCTCACATGCTCAGGGTCTAACTGATTTCTACATGTGGGGTTGGGAGGGAATTTTCTTCTCAATCAAATTGGCAGTGACCGTGAAAGGGTGAGGGGTTCCCCTTCCACTGCAGTGTATGGGTAGAGGTCACTGACAAAGATGATCTGGGTATATCTGTTCCCTGTCATTATGGGGAACCTGGGGTACTGATGTACTTCAGTCCCTCCTAGTCTCTCCTTGTGGCACTTAATAGCATCGTTGCCTGTGGGCTGTAATACTTTGGTATAATTTCAGTTGTTGGGTTTAGTGTGCGAGGGCTGAGTGGTCATGGTGGCCTGCAATATACAGGAGGTCAGACTAGATCTGATCTTTTTATCTCTGACCACAATGCTAAAACTCTTAAGTCAGGCCCTCACCTCCCATTTGATCAATGCCAGCCTTCTTCTTTGCCTTGAACTTATCAGTATGGTGTAATAAGATAGATAATACATTAAGTTGATAAATGGGAACTCTGAGATCAGGGAGTAAAGTGCTAGATTCCCACTATACCATTTAAATCAGGTTAATCACCATACCCAAGAGGCCCGGAGACGGCACTGATGAATTTGGTGACTGGACCGTTCTGTTTGAAGGGGGTTTTGGCTGGCTCTGCTCCACAATACCATCTTTCCTTACAATGTTATTCAGGGTAATGTTTCCTGTACACTCAATCTAAAAGATGAAAGAAAGGAGGTTATTGTTAAGACAAAAATAACACGATTAATATAGCCACCTTATCAGACTTTATCTTAGTTTGCACTTCCATATCCTCTTTCAACATGCTCATTTATTTTATTTAATTAAAAACAGAACGTGCAAATATATACAATTCAAAGAATTAATTCAGAAATCACCTAATAAGCAACCCAACATGTTCCACATGTGTGGAGTACATCCTAGCCAGAGGACATGCATATTCAGTAGAAAAGCAGAAAGTGTCAGCTAATTGGTTATGTCTTTTCAGCCATGACACATGAGGTCAGAACAATGAGACACCCGTTTTAGAGGAAAACCAGCCTCAATTTATCATCCCAGCCCACTGAAATTGTCACATATGCTGCAGGATTAGAGAAATGGCCTTTGAAACACTAATACTCTAAATAAGAGTGTCTAGAAATCACTTTAGGATTATACTTTTCTAAAGCATTCACATGGCAAGCTGCACCTTGCAAATCCACGTATTGCAGCTGCACTGACCTTTGACACTTACTATACATTAGTGTGATGATGTGATCAATGAAGTGTTTGGAAAAAGCACATTATATTATTTTTAAATCACTACTAATATAGTGAGGTACCTAATACCATGTACTCAGTGATACACAAGTTAAACAGAGCTGCTGATAGTATTATGCATGCAGAACAATGGTAAAGTACTCATCATGGATTCAAATTACATGTTTATGATTGCAGTGTGATGTGTTTTGTGTTTGTTAACTAAGTATCTTAAAACAATTTTAAATGATGAGGTATCAAGTTCTCATTACATTGTGCTATCACAATGCCTCTGCCAATGTTTCCAATTAAAAAATAAAAAGATAAAAAGGTTATCCAAGATCTGAGAGCAACTCACAAGGACCAGGAGTCAGGAGGAAGGAACAGGGACGAATAGCAAATTACTACTATAAAGCATGAAATTTCAGTTATTCATAAACAGTTGAGAGCTGTTTAAGTGCACTTTCATTATTTTTGACACAATGAAGTAGATCACTTAAAGCTCAAAATTTCTATTTGGCCCTCCGATACAGATATAGTAATCTGAAGAGACTCTTACTGTATTTCAGTTCAAAGTCTATTAGATAAAACACAGCAAGATTATGACACTCCTTCCCCTCCTACCACACAAAAATTGTGGGAGATGAGCTCCTAACCCCCATTCCCATCCATAGGGAAAAAAATACTGAATGCGCTGATGAAGAAAAATTACTTCAGCCTAGCACTGTACATTAATATCTACATGGGACAGACTTTCAATGATACAGAAACCTCAGTAATATGGTACTGAGACCCTAGATTTACAGCATGTACTATTACATGTCATGAGTATTGATGACCAAAGCTGAGGAAACTCATTTTTTATTACCAGCAACTGAAGAAGATGACAGATGAAGGCTAGTAAGTGTCTACATAAGAAGAGTACAATTGCATTCTTCATTCTCACTCTTCCCGCCAGCCCTAAATCCCTTAAAGGCAGTGCCTCCAGAACAGTGCAGGAGCACGAAGGAAAACCTGAACTGTTGCTTTCTATATTGTACCAGTTTGGTAGGTAGGTAAAGAATTTCAGTGTCAAAGACCTTTCCACTGATCACCTTTTGCAAACAGTAAATTCACTTTAAAATAAAAGCTGTAAACCATTGCTTGTGTTACTCTTACATCAGGAAGAGAAGGTAGGATATAAGAACTACCCACTGGAGAACTCAGATCTATCATGGGTGGACCAAATGTCTTCCCATCATACCCTACAGCACTAGTAACAGTGGGACTGGAAGGGGTGGATGTAGTGCTGCTTGCAGTTGATGAGGCAGCTGAAGCTTGTCCACTGCTTATCTGCCACTAAACAAAAACAAAACAAAAAACAACTAGAATTCATCCTTTGCATGGTAGAACACATTTATTACATAATCTGACCCTAATATGTTTGAACCAAGCAAGCGGCAACACAAAAGCAGAATGAGCAGAAATTAGAACTGAAATTCATATTTGCTTTGTAGTCTCACTGGAAATGGAAAAAAAGAGGTAGGACAAATGTATGAGATTTTTAAAAATCTTAAAATGTAATTTATTTCCTGCTGATAACATGTACTAGTAGTTACATGTGTGAACATGCACAACATTGCAGAGAGACAGAATAGTTTTAGTGGAATAAACGCACTACCGACAATGGGCTGAGTCTGAAAAGCTGCTCCTGTATTTTTAGTACTGTAAACTATGTACTGTTATTCAAATGGACAGTGGAATGATGTTGGGGTGGGTTTTTTTAATAATTTAAAAGGACGTGTAAAGCAACCAATCTTCTCTTTGATTCAACTCACATGACTGTGATAGCCATGGCACTATTATTCCATTTCTTAGGTCACAGACCGGTGTTTCATTCCTTCCTTCCTATGGTGGGCAAGATACTCCACTCTTTTTAAGTGTACAACAAACCTCAAATTATGCATTGGTTCACTGGTATTTGCCTCACTGAGCAGCTAGAAAGTATCTGAAGTATTCACTCTTATCCTCACACAACTGCTGATCAGCTGGGGATTGATCACTTGCAGCAGAAGGTCCACAACTGTGGAATTTCTTTCCTCTAAGAGTCCAGGTTTGGCAAGCTCCAGAGCCTAGTGGCAACTACAGCTTTTTAAATCAGGCTTTTGCCTGCTTACTGGTGCAGTAGCCAGGAGGGAAGTTAGAAGGCAGGGTTTTCTACTCTGTTTGTTCATGGACTGCAGTGAACAGAACTTGTGTTTGCATTAAGTTTTGAAGGCTGCCCAGAAGTCAGATAGATACAAAAAAAACATAGCAATAAATTAAAGCAAACATTTAAACCATAAATCACTCAGGCAACAGCTACATTACAGCACTTACTGGGACACAGCTGCACTGATGCAGCTGTGCTGCTGTAGTGCTTGTGGTGAAGATGTTCAAAGCCAGCGGTGAGCAACCTGCAGCCCATCAGGGTAATCTGCTGGTGGGCTGCAACTGTTTGTTTACATTGATCGTCTGCAGGCACGGCCGCCCGCAGCTCCCAGCACATCCCTGTGGCCCACAGTGCTTCCTGCAGCTCCCATTAGCCGGAAATGGTGAACCACACACTGGGAGTTGCAGGCAGCCATGCCTGCAGACGATCAGTGTAAAGAAACTGTCTAGCTACCCACCGGTGGATTACCCTACAGGCTGCTGGTTGCCCACCGCTGCTCTAGGTTGATAGGAGAGAACTCTCCTATTGGCTTAGTAACTCCTGCCTCTGCTAGTGGCGGTAGCTATAATAACGACAGAGATAGTACTGTCTACACCAGTGCTTACGTCAGTATAACTTACATCGCTCTGAGGTATGGTTTATTTACACTCCTGATGGCGTAAGTCATACTGAAGTAACATGTTGTGTAGACAAAGTCTAACTCTTCCACTAGTCAAAGTAGTTGGAATGGATTGGACTTGACAATTAACTCATTTCAAAATCATCAGGTATCTTGTCATGGACTAGACCAGTGGTTCTCAACTTGCGGGCCACTTGCGGCCCAATCAACACACAGCTGTATGGCCCAGAGACTATATATATTGTGTGGATGCAGCCCACATAATAGAGAGAGCTGCATATGCAGCCCACAGTGGCAACTAGGTTGAGAATCACTGGACTAGATAGTAGTCTATTCACTGTAAATCCACCCTGGAAAAGACAGACATGTAAGTTATAAAATGAATATTCATATTATTGAATTTTTATTTTTGGGTGGGCGAGTGGAAAAAGTTTACCTGTTTAATAGCTTGCTGTGCCAAGAACGCCATCTGCAATGGGTTGGGCTTTATTGTTAGTCTCGGTACATTCTGGTTCTGGGGACCCCTCATTTGTTGAGCAGGAAGAATTGACCCATTAGAGTTGGGATTGTGATTCTGAAAGTTAATCAAGCGTGGAGGTGGCTGCTGGAAGAGATAGACAGACAGTTAACTGTCTGAGGACTAACACCAAACACTCCAGAAAAAACTCCTTCCTGAACCTCCCATTTTAACCTTTAAAATGCATGACAAATATAGTACTGAATCATTCACTCAAAACACAAGATGAAATCAGATATCAGCATTGATGCATCTTGATAATTGAGAGTAAAATATAACAGATTACAATTAACTATTCTACCTGAACTAATCACTGGGGCAACTTGTGTAATGATATGAAAGAGGACATTATGTACCTCTAACTGGCGGTTCTTCTGTATTCCACTGTGGGTTACGCTTGGGCACCATGTGCCTGGAGCTGGAGAATTTGAAAGCAATGTCCATCGGTCCACAGATGTGCCCTGGCTCACTTTGTGCCTCTGACCGAGGGGACAAAGGGTGGGGCAGATCAATCACCTCTCCAGGTCCTTCTCTACCACGAATCAGGTAAGATCCGAGGCAGAGGGGAAGGATGACATATAGTGGAACCCAGGTAAGGACCATGCATCCGAAAGAACCTCCAGCTAGATAAGTAACCACCTCCTCTTCTTGGAGTGATGGTCCCTATTGCATTGCACTCTGGGTGATGGACAGGCAGTACCTAAGCAGGAGGAGGGTTTGAGGATGTAGACGGTAGGGCTGAGCAGAGTACCGTCATCCCAAAGGAGGTATCTGCAGAAGAGTCCTAAAATCATAGAATATCAGGGTTGGAAGGGACCTCAGGATATCATCTAGTCCAACCCCCTGCTCAAGGCAGGACCAATTCCCAACTTTTTTTTTTTCCCCCGGATCCCTAAATGGCCCTTCAAGGATTGAACTCACAACTCTGGGTTTAGCAGGCCAATGCTCAAACCACTGAGCTATCCCTCCCCCCAGTGTATACTGTCTTGCAAATGTGTGAACCGAGCCCCATGTGGTTGCTTTATAGATGTTTAGGAAGGGTCCCTCTTGAAGAAATGCTATGGTTGTTGCTTATGCTCTGGTGGAACAAGGTTAGAAAGCTGAGAGTAGAATGCAGCCAGAAGTCTATTTGGAGATTCTCAGGGTAGAGATGACATGCCCTCTGATTCTTTTTTCTACAGCGACAAACAGTCTGATTGGTTGATTTTGTTCTCTATAGGTAAAAAGCCAAGGCTTGCCAAACATTGAGAGAGTGGAGTCTTTATTCCTCTGTGGAAACATGTCGTTTTGGGAAGATCACAGGGAACTGAATGGATTGGTTAAGGTTAAATTCCTAAGCTACTTCACGGGGTATTTGAGATATAAACACAAATAAACCTTGTCCTTATGGAATTTGTGTATGGATGATCTGTCATCACCACTCCAAGTTCATCCATCTTCTCGCTGAGGTGATGGCTACAAGGAAAGCCATCTTTATGGAAAGAAGGGACATGGAGCAAGTAGCTAAAGGCTCAAAGTGGAGCCATGTGAGTACAGAGAGAACAAGGTTTAGGTCCCACTGGGGAGTAGAATTCTGAATAGATGGAAAGGTTCTTATTAGGCCTTTCCAGAATCTACTGGTCAGTGAATGTGGGAAGACCAAGGAGCCCTGAGAAGGTGGATGATATGTGCTGATCGTTGCCAAATAAATCCGCAAGGAGCTGACAGACAAATCTGATGTTTTAAAAGATAGAATACAGTCCAAGATGACTGGGAGAGAATAGTCTCTGGAAGACTCCTGTCTACTATTAGAGAGGATGATTCGTACAGTTGTGAGGCATGAACATTCTAGGGATGATGCCCAGCCAAATATCAAACAAACATTCTCAGGATGATACCCATTCAAATACTGAGGACTCATGGGCGGTGGACGTGGATCAAAATGCTTGCTCTTGCCCTGCCACTGGGTCAGGTACTTGGGGAACATTGGGAGGACGAGTGGTGTTTGGGATGATATGTAGGAGGTTGGGAAATCAGAACTGTCTGGGCCAGAAGTGGAAAATCAGGATGAGCTGTGCACTGTTCTCCTGGATTTTGTGTAGAACTTGTAGCAGGAATGGTAGCTGAAGGAAGATATAGCTGTACTGGTCCAACCAGGGAAGAAGCAGACCATCACTCTAGGAGTAGCGACCCAGGGCTTCTCTGAAGCAATATGTAGTGCATTTCCTGTTTGTTTCAGGAGGTGAACAGATCCCTGGTTGGGGTTTCACATAGAAGGAAAATATTGTGCAGTACCAAGTAGTGGAGCTCCTGCTTGTGGTCGATGATGAAATGTCTGCTGAGGGAATCTGCAAGTAAATTCTGCTTCCCCAGAAGGTAAGCTTCCAATAGGGTGATTTGATTGCTGATACTCCAGTTCCAAGGGCTGATCACTTTTGCACACAGGGAGACTGATCTTGCTCCTCCCTGTTTGTTGATGTAGAAGACCGTGGTAACGTTGTTTGACATATGGACACAGTGAATACGGATGAAGGGAACAAAGGAGACTCATGCCTTCAAGACCGCTTGTAACTCCAGGATTTTGACATGCATTCTGGGCTCCTGAGATGTCCAAGCACCTTGTACTGTGTCATTGTCCATGTGGCCCTCCCAACCTAATAGTGATGCACCTGTAATAATGGCCCTGTCCACAGAGGAAGGGAAAAAGGGGATGCCCATATATACCTGATGAGGATTTGTCCACCATAGCAGGGAAGACACTACCTTGGGCTGGAACTGTCACCACGAGGTTCATGGAATGGCGGCTTGGGGAGTATACCAACTGCAGCCATGTTTGAAGCAACAAAGATGGTCTAGCGAAGGGTGGGGACCTAGGTCAGATGGCCGTGTACACCTACAAGAGACAGATATGTCTTGACTGGTACTTGAGGATTACTTGTGATGTAAGCTATGATATTGTTCATGGTCTGTAACCTGTCCTTGAGCAGGTATGCTCTTGTGATAGAATTTAAGGTTGCCCTGATGAAGTTCAGAGATTGCATAGGAATGAGAACAGATTTTTCTGTGTTTACACTGATTCCCAGCGAGGAGAGGATGTGTAGCATCAGGGAAGTTGATGCATGGGCTTCCTGGCAGGACTTGGCAGCAAGGAGCCAGTCATTGAGGTAGGGGAATACAATGAGACCACAACGTATGACATGGGCTGCTACTACGGAGAATATCTTGATGAAGACTCTGGGAGCAATTGTTATTCTGAAGGGGAGAGCTCTATATTGAAAATGGTTAGAATCCACCATGAATCTGAGAAAGCGTCTGTAGGCAGGATGAATATCTATGTGAAAGTAGGCATCCTTCATATTGAGATCCGTGAACTATATGCCATTTTCTAAACATGGACCCATTGCTGCCAATGTGACCATGCAAAATCTGAGTTTATAAATCAAGTGGTTGAGATGGTGGAGGTCGAGAATTGGTTTCCAACTGCCCTTCTTTTTGGTATCAGGAAGTAGGACAAATAAAACCCTTCTCCTTGGTATTGAGGAGGGATATGTTCTATTGCTCCTTGTTGCAGAAACAAGGCTGCCTCTTTTGAGAATACTCTTGTGAGAGTGGTCCCCTAAGGGGTGGTGAGGGTTTTGGAGGAGGGAGGGATGCAAACTCAGTTGGATAGCCAGAATGGATTACATTTAGCACCCACTTGTCTGTTATCACACTCCAGGTGTTGAAGAAGTGTTTCATGGCTCTTGAGCTCCCATCAAAAATAACGTTAGGGCAGTGGCTGAGACTAAGACGCCAAGCTTGTTGCAGAGAGTGTAGGGAAGCAGGACTTTCGAAACCTCTGTCTCTTATGTGGTGGTTCATAGGCCCACTGAAGGAAAAAATGCTGAGAGGTGTCTAGATTTAACCAATGGGCAGTGAAACTTCTTCCTAAGGGCAGGTGTGTATATCTTCAGCAAGCAGAGGCTAGCCCTGGAATCCTTCAGGGTATGGAGGGACTTGTCCATCTTCTGATTAAAAGTGGTGTGATTCATCAAAGGGGAAGTCCTCAATAGTACTCTGGACCTCCCTAGGGAACCTTGACACATGGGAACCATGATTCCCTGTGCAGGATAAAGGCAGTAACCATAGCTCTAGAGCAGAGGTGGCCAACCTGTGGCTCTGGAGCAACATGCGGCTCTTCAGAAGTTAATATACGGCTCCTTGTATAGGCACCGACTCCGGGGCTGGAGCTACAGACCCCAGCTTTCCAATGCGCCAGTTGGGCACTCACTGCTCAACCTCTAGCTCTGCCACAGGCCCTGCCCTCACTCTACCCCTTCCTGCCTCCTTCCCTGAGCCTGCCATGCTCTTGCTCCTCTCCCTGCCCCCCAGAGCCTCCTGCACGCCACAAAACAGCTGATCAGGAGGTGAGAGATGGGCGGGGAGGCACTGATCAGTGGGACTGCCGGTGTGGGCAGGAGGCAATGGGAGGCGGGGGAGGGAGTGGAAGCTGATTGGGGGCTGCTGATGTATTATTGTCTCTCTTTGGCAACATACATTGGTAAATTCTGACTCCTTCTCAGGCTCAGGTTGGCCACCCCTGCTCTAGAGGAAGCATCAGTGGCATCGATTGAAGACTGGAGTGCAGTCCCGGCTATCAGTTTGCCTTCATCTATCAGAGCTTGAAAATGTGCTCTGTCCTGTTGTGGAGGGCTGTCAGTAAACTCTGCAAACTTGGCATTGCTCAGGAAATTGTATTTAGCCAATAGCACCTGGTAACTGGCTATCTTGACCTAGAGGATAAATGATGAGACCTTTCTTCCCAGCAGATACAGGCATTTTCCTGGACCTGCAGGAGTAGACCAGGGATGATGCTGTCTAGCCCTTTCAGAAGCAGCATGGACCATCAGAGAGTTGGGAGAGGGGTGAGAAAACAAAAAGTCTGTACCTTTGGCCAGCATGTAATAATACTTCTCTACCCTATTGGTAGGAGCACAGCTGGTGGAGTGTGCCTTAGCTAGCTCCAGTATGGCTTTCTTAACAGGTAGAGCTATTCTGTTGGGCCCAAAAGTGTGCATAATGTTTAACAGTTTAGAGTCTTGGATCTCCCCAAGAGGATCTCCCCTCTCCAACAACTCTGAGGAGAAAGTCCTGGAATTGCTCAAAGTCACTGTGGGTGGGTAAGGGAAGGGGACACAGAAGTCACTGTTTTGTCTAGGGATGACAAAATGTCAGTCTTGCTGGTTTTGAAGCATAATGTTCCTCCTCCTCCGACGGATGCAAGTGCAGATTGGAGTGTCTCCTCAGACGGGAAGCAAAGGATGGCTCCCTAGCAAATCAGATCAACTCTGCAAATGGATACTGTCCAAAGGCCCCCCAGTATGGCCAATAGGGGGGTAGATGGGTGGTCGTGGGGGCCCCCATGGCATGAGGTACCAACAGCTCAGAGTTAGATGAGGTGGAGGTTGGGCCCAAACCAATATAGGACTTTTAGGTGGTGGAGGACACGCAGGGCCAGGGAAAAGCAGTTTATCAGAGGGTTCAGAATCTCCCAAGGAGAAGGCTGATTCTGGTTCCAGTAGCAGTATTATTGATGCCGTTGGAAGGGAGATGTATTCTGCATATGAGACAGGTGATAAGCTCCTTCTAGCAGTTGATTCTCCCAGAGGCAATATCTCCCTGGAAGTAGAAGGGCCCGGTGGAAGAGGGGATTCCAGATCTGGGAAAGTGAAAATATCCTGCGAGGTGGCAACAGATCCTTATCTCCCCAGTGTGAGAGGAGTTCTGCTTGTCCAGGCCATTGGAAGTGGTGAGAAGGGTGGTATCTGAAGTTGGCAGTTATCAGAATTCATTGGTGCCAATGGATCCCAGGTTTTGGGACATGCCAGGGATGATGGGACTGATGCAATACAGTCTGGTACCAATGAAGCCCAATGCTTATGGGCTTTCTTGTTGTGCCACTGGGACTTAGTACATCTTAAGTCCTCATGGGCCAAGCTAGTGGGCTTGTTTACAGCCAAGTCAGACTTCTTTGAAGTGGACTTAGAGGAAGACTTAGTCTTCTGCTTATGAGTGTGCTTCCTAACTTCCTGACAAGATCCTGCCATGGGAACTATGAGGGTAGATTCTCCCAAAGCAGAGCCAGACTTTGCAGCAGGAGTACACTCTTTGCTGAGTCTGGTCTACATATGGGAGGAAGTTCCCCAGTCTGGGTCCGATAGTCATGGCCTTCTCCATGAGGTATTTGCAGAGATAAAAGTTCCTGCCCTTCTTGGGTATGGCTGGGGAACGATCAGCAGATACACTGTGGTGAGGTGCAGTGAACTGACCCAAGGCAGTACAGGCAGCACTGGTTGTTGCCGCTGGCTGAAAAGGACCATGGGCAGAAGCAGAGTTTGAAGCCTGGAGTCCTGGGCATAGTCTGGTGCCCCGGGGTTTTTAGACTAATTAAATGCTAAAACAGTAAAAACTATTAAAACTGTTAACACTATTTACAGACTACATGATTTTTATTTTGTAGAACTAAGCTGTAGCTGTGGAAACAAAAGGTTCCGTTCAGAACATGCAGCGGCAAGAAGGAACTGGAGAGGCAGTTGGTCCACCCCATCCTTTATCCCCTTGGAGGCACGAGGCGAGCCAGGGTGCATGTGTAGAACAGTGGACACTGCTTTCAAATTCTCTTGCTCCAGGTGCATGTGCAATCCATAGTGGAATACAACAGGGACCATCACTCGAAGAATAAGAGTTCTTTACAATGCTTAGAGATTATCAGAAAGTTCCTGAGATATGGGCACTGAGATCTTGAAAAAATGTTGTAAATACACACAATACGGACGTCCTTATAACTATATGTGCTAAAGACAGCTGCGCCAATGAAATGTCACTAGAAGTCACCCGGTTTTTATTCTGTCAGAACAAGTACAATCAGACATGTCTTCTCTCTGGAACAACGATAGCTTACCTGATGAGAAGTAGGAGTGTGCTGCACGGGACCTAGAATTCTTGGGTTTGGTAGACCCACTGGGCCTACCCTGCGTTGAGCCTGCTGCCTGTGAGCCATGACCTGCTGCTGCATGTGCTGGAGTCGTAGCTGAGCTAAACTGATCTGTGTTGGGAACTTAGATAGTTGGTTTGAAGGTAAGCCACTTTGTGGCTGTAAATTTGGTTCCATCACAGGGCTCTTGGGCATGTGTGGTGGGGTTTCTTTATCTTCAGTTACCAGAGAACCTGGTAAAAAATAAAAATATAAGTTTTAAATGTTCACCTTACTCTTTGGAGATATGCAGGTTTTCATAATTTCCCTCTTTTTATGCCATCAGACCACCATTCCTAATTGCAGTTTAAAGGATGGGTAAACAATTTTTTCCAGAATCAGTGTTAGTGGCGGCAGAACTGCGTGCATTATTGTGCTATCAACAACAATGAGGGCCCTTCCATTACACTGAAAATTATGGGTTATTTAACTTAAAACTGAGATACTTTAAAATGCTGCTATTTCATTTTCTTAGATATATTCTAAACAGCACCCAATCACTAAGATATTTAGTAACACCCAGTTAGCATTTAGATATTATCACACTGTCAGTAAAGAGTATAGCTAGTATTTTAGTCAACACAACTTCAGGCCTGAGTTTCTTCAACATACAAAAACTATTACAAGACATGGTCTATGGGGAAAAAAATGTTCCCTGATTAACCTTGACTCTGAAGCTTTAACCCCTGGAGGCTTCAACTTCTGAAACTGTGTAATAAACCATGGAGACACTCCAAAAAGGGGCCAGTACTAAATCATTATTATTCATGAAACCATTCTAATAGCCTGAAACACACAGGCTCCCACATGGAATTCCTGTTTCCATTTCAGTATCTCTCAGACTTTAAGGGAGCAGAACCCAACAATTCAAAGGCATATCAGAAGAAAGGAAAGAGAGGTTTCCTGGAAATAAAGAAAAGCAGTTTCTTTTATATCTATTAACACACATTACTCACATGGCTGGAGGGTTCACCCCTGAGGAAAAATACAGATACACCCCTTTTTGCGATCTCTTTCCCAAAGATAGGTACAGGCAGAGGAAGAAAAAACAGTTACTAACTTGTTCCATAATGACTATTCTTCAAAATGTGTTGCACACATCCGTGCCACTTCAGCTGGATGGGTGTCCAGTGCATTAGCTGTGTGATGGTATAAAGGGTGGAGCCGCTGTCCTGTTGACCCCCGAGTCATGGAATGGACATGTCCAACAAGTCTCAAACAGTTACAGAACAAATTAATAACTGTTTTCTTTGAGTGATTACACATGGCCATTCCACTTCGGGTGACAAGCAGTTCAATCTGGAGATACACTGGAGTCTACTTGAATTATTGTAGGACACGTCCAAATCTGGCATCATCTCTAGACTGTTGGGAGATGGTGTAATGAGAAACAAAAGTATGTACTGATGACCAAGCTGCAGCATTACAAATGTCCAGTATAGAAACACTGCATAGGCCATGTGAGATCTCACTGAACGTGCCAGCACCCTATCTGGCAGAGTTACATTGGCCAAGACATCATACAAATGTATGCAGGAGGAAATACATGGCAAGGTTCTGAAAGGAGACTCTCCATGAGTGCCACAAACAGCGGTGAGGACAACCTAAGCAATTTAGTTCTGTCCAAGTAGAATGCTAATGCTCTCCTAACATCCAATAGGTAGAGTCTCTCCTCCTCCTTAGCATGAGACTTGGCAGCTTCCCAACTTCCTTGCCTACGTGACTGATATGGATGTGAGAAACCACTTCAGATGAAGGGATAGGTCTATTTTTTCCTTGTAGAGGACTGTATGCAGTGGATCAAATACTAGAACTCTCAATTCACCTACTTGCCAGTTACCTCACTGAGGTAATTACGACCAAAAAGGCTACTTTCATTGAGAGATGGAGCAACAAACAGGTAGCCATTAGTTTTGCTAACATTAGGTTA
This sequence comes from Chelonoidis abingdonii, assembly GCF_003597395.2. Classification (NCBI taxonomy): domain Eukaryota; kingdom Metazoa; phylum Chordata; order Testudines; family Testudinidae; genus Chelonoidis; species Chelonoidis abingdonii. The sequence continues at coordinate 109,069,640 of NC_133769.1, forward strand.
AGTCCCAAGGAGGAATAGGATCCTTTACTTGGGTATAAAACCTTTCTAGTCTCTTTGAAAGCCTAACTGACATGATGCTGGAGAAAAGAATGATTACCAGTCAGAGGGCAGAAAGCCAAGACAGCTGCTAGGTGAACCCTCATGGAACCAACAACAAGACGTTGTTGTTTCAGATATAACGAACAGTCTGGTGTATGTTGTATTGCAGCCCAGATTGGGGAAACTCCTTTTTGCTGAGAACAAATGGAGAATCTCATGTATTTTGATAGATAAACATCTTTAGCAGAAAGCCTTCTACTATTCAAGAGGATGTTTTGTACTTCCTTTGAACAGATCTCCTCTTGAGGGGTTACTCAGGGAGTTTCAATGCTGTAAGATGAAGGACTTCCACACTGGGATGGAAGAAGCAACCATTGCCTGGTGAAATCAAGTCTAGGTCTGGTGGTAATGTCAATGGAGACCTGCTTGAGATGCTCAGCAGAGTGGAAAAAACAAGACTGGACAGGCCACATCAGTGCTGTGAGTTTCACTCGAGCATGGTCCAGTTTGATTTTTAAACACCATCCTGGGCAGGAGCAGAACCTGAAGATATGAATACATGAGATTGTCTGTCCAGGGTAACAGAATAGAGTGCGTCAGATCCTAGACTGTGACCTGCCTGGGACCAAAACAGATGGCACATTCTATTGGTGCATGTTGCAAACAGGTCTATATGGGGAACTCCCACACTTGGAAAATGAACCTGACACAATACCTGGCTGGAGACACCACTCAGTGACTGGTGAAATGCCTGCTAAATTGGTCCACCAGACTGTTCTGGACACCCAGAAGGAGGGAAGTGGATGGAGATGTTGATACAAAAGTCCCAAAGCAGCACTGGCTCTTGGCAAAGAAGTGTCAATCAAGTCCCTTCCTGTCTGTTCACATAGAACTTGGTCGCTGTATTGTCCATAAGTCCTAGTAAATTCCTTCCCTTGATATGGGGAAGAAAAGTCTGGTAAGCTAGACGAATGGCTCTCAATGGCTTACATTTATGTAGTGAACTAACCCAGGCCAGGCCATAGCCTTTGAGTTTTCAGAGAACCCAGGTGGACTGTCAAAACCTAGGGCGGAAGTGTCCATAACCAAAGTCAAAATAGGTTCTGGGGGAACAAAAGTAACAAGCACGCACACACATTCAGTCCACCAGTCCAAAGAGGCTAAGATCCAGGTGGCCATTCAAACCACCATGCTCACTGGATGACAAATTGGAGAACACATCAAGCTCAGACAGCTCTGCAGCTTCCTGAGATGAAGCCTGGCCAACTAAACCATGTAAATACATGGAGGCCATACATCCCAGAAGTCTGAGGCAATTTTGAACTGTTGTGGTAGGATAGGCCTTCACGTCTAACAAAATGGTCAGCATTGTCTGGAATCTTATTTGCATGAGGAATACCCTGTTTTCCATAGAATCTAAGACTGTTCCTATAAACTCCATCCTATGAACAGGTGAGAGGACTAATTTTTCCTCTTTGATCAGTAATCCTCTGCTGAAGGTGCTTTGGATCATGGTCATGCTAGATATTACCTGGCTCTTGGATTGGCCTCTCACCCACCAGTCATCCAGGTATAGAAACACTTGAACTTCATTATATAATGCCTGCATCTGTAATTTTCACTTCATGCATCTGAAGAAGTGAGGTTTTTTTTACCCACGAAAGTTTATGCCCAAATAAATCTGTTGGTCTTTAAAGTGCCACCGGACTCCTTGTTGTTTATTTGAACTTCTGATTTCTTCAGAAACGCTGCCACCACTGCCATCCACTTTGTAAAAACACGTGGGGTCACAGATAGTTTGCAGACCTGACATTTAGCCTGACATTTAGTGGTACTGGCTAACCATAAATCTGAGGAATTTATTGTGGCACAGAAATGTGTGTCCTTTAAGGTGAGCACAGCACATCAGTTGCCAGGACCCAGGGAGGGCATAACGGAAGCCAGAGTGAACATGCAAAACTATTTTCTTTAGACATTTATTGAGCTCCTGCATGTGTAGCACAGTTCTGAGACCTCCTTTTGCTTTTGGGATTAGGGAGTGGCGAGAATAAAACCCTTTTATCTTTGTGCAGAAGAGGAACTTCTTCTATGGCTCCCAACAAGAGGAGAGACTGTACCTCGGAAATGACCTTTGTGAGAATGGTCCCTGAAAAGGGATGAGGGACAGAGGTGGTGGTGGTAGTGTAGAAATAAACTGAAGAGTGTATCACAATTCCATCATGCGTAAAACCCACTGAGCTGTAGAAATATGGGTCCAAGCACTTAGGAAGTGGGATAGTCTGTTGGAAGAAAACAGGGGTAGTAGAAGCTGGCAAACTGAAAACTGGTAAGCTGTCCTCAACCAGAATGCCAAAATGACTGCATGGTGTTCTTATCCTGTCTGGACAAATGTATAGCAGAAGAAAGAGAGAAAGAAAGGAGTAGGCAGAGGTATTCTCCTGTAACTTGTCTATTTCTTTATAAGCCAGGTCCTGATGGTGAGGCATACAGAAAGCATAATGATGAGGCTACTGTGGATAGAACCACTGCATCTTTGGGAGAAGAGCGTAAATATCCATAGACTTGTGCATAGCCCTAGAGTCTGTTTCAGGCTATGAAGCCTGTCATCGATCTGCTGTGCAAATAGTTATAGTTCCTCAAAGGGGAGATCTTGAATGCTTTGTTGGCCCTTTTGAGGAGGGCCTGATGCCACAATCTTTTAATTATTGTAACAGCCAAAGCCCTGGCTCGGTCATCAGAACCCACAGCATCCAATGTGGTCTGAAGCGAGGTCTTGGCCATCATCTTCCCCTCACTAATCATAGTGGGAAACTCTTGCCTGGTCTCCCCTTGCACCCTGTCCATTAACTTTAAAATATTGTCCCAGAGGGAGAAGTTATAACATCCCAGCAATACATGCTGATTAGCAATCCGAAGGTGTAATCCTGCTGTCAAATGTATTTTTTCCACACACACAAAAAAATCAAGCTATTTTGCAACTTTTAATTTTCAAGTAGATGCTTGCTGACCTGAGTGTGTGCTCTCATTAGAAACTGAAGCCATCAAAGACTCCAGGTATGGAAAGAAATAAAAAATGTACAAACCTCTGAGGGCACATAATCCTCCTTCTCTGTCCTTTTAGCTGTAGGAGGCATGGAAGATGGAGTTTGCCATAACACTTTAGTGAACTCCAGAATAGCCTTGTTTATGCAAACTGCCACTTAAGAAGGCTCCACAGATCCCACGGTATCAACCAATCTGTGAGAGTTCTCCTGAACTACTTCCACCTGCACATCTAGGGAGGAAGCCACACTTTTTAGAAGATTCTGTTGAGATTTTTCCTAAACTGCTGGTGACACTGGTACTGAGAGACTCAGCAGATCATATGCCACATCATATACCTGAAGTATTGTTGGCACTGGGACAGTCTCTTGATATTGCTGAGTCAAAGATGTATCTATCTCAACAAGGCTGCAATCTGCATCAGTCAATGACCCTGCCTGATGCACTATTTGCCGTGGGGAGTGCCTCTGCATCAAGCACACTACTCTCCTTCCCAGCTTGTTTGCTAGACTTCAGTGCCAGAGATCTTAATCTCCTGGGCACCGAGTCCCTCGATGCTAGCTTATGGTGCCTCCTCTTCAGTACCAGAGAAGATCTGCATTGAGACTCTGAGAAGACAGGCAACCACTCCTAACTGAAGGAGACTCGCTTGGTGCATGCTCTGAATGGGGACACTCCCAGGGTGGGTGGAGGGCTGCCTCCATAACATGCTTTAGTCTGACCTTCCTGTACTTAATTCTGGGCTTAAAGTCTCTGCACATTTGGCACCAGTCTCTGATGTATGGCACCTGAAGTGGGAGTCACTGCCTGGCACTGATTTCTTGCATGCATCACAAGGCCTGAAGCCCAGGGACTGAGGCATGCCTCAACATTGGGCACTAACACCCCAGTGGTGGGAACCGAAGAGCATACTAATAAGTATCCCAGGACAAGGAAACTTAATAGCAAAAAATTCTGCTAAGGCAAACTATTAAACAAGTACCCACTATATACAAGACTAAGGAAGGGAAACACTGGTAGCAACAAGATGAAGTACTCCGACAACCGTCACAGCACTAAGAAGGAACTGAGGGAGGTCAGCAACAGCTTTGCCCGTTACATCAACACACAGCAGTATGAGACAGAAGAAGGTGCATGCATTGCCCCAACAAGCACCACTAAGGGAAAAATCCCAGATGCTAATACATTGGATGCCCACATACCTGAAATGGAATGGACATATGCAATCACTTAAAAAAGAATCGAGCAGTTATCGAATATCTGTAAGAAAGTGCTGTCATGACAAGATCCTCTTATGCCAACATTTCCCCACCTTTTTATTATAACTACAGTCCTACCAAATTCAGTCTATTCTCATTAATTTCATGGCCAGGGGGTTTTAAAATTGGTCAATTTCATGACTTCATATGTTTACATCTGAAATTGCAGGGTGTTATAACCCAAATGGTATGGTACGGGGGGTTGCAAAATTGTTGTGCTGGAGGAGAGCAGGGGGAGAGGAAGGGTCCCAAGATTGCCACTCTCATTTCTGTGCTGCCTTAAGAGCAGCCTCCGAGCTTCCTGCAGTGAGAGGAGGTTCTCAGAGGTGGAGAGGCTCTCCCGGATGCTGCTAGGAGCGCCCCAGCAGGGGCTCCTAGCTGTCAGTCCAGGCCAGTGACAGATTAAGGGAGGGGCCCCTGGTCAATTTGAGCCTCCCACCCCAGAAAAATGGGTGCCCCAGAAGAAGCCCCAGGGCAGAAGCCCTGATCTAGTCACCCTGAGCCCCAGCATGAGCCCTGGGGGATGGAAATCCCAAGCCCAGGCTGCTCCAGCTGCAGCCAGCAGGAGTGGAAGCCCCCAGCCCCAGGAACCACCGGGGGGAGGATGCCCCGAGCTGCGGCAGGAATCGTGAGATAGGGGGCAGAAGCCAGACCTCAGGCTGTCCCAGCTGCAGCCGCCAAGAGCAGAAGGCCCCAGCCTGGGAGGAGTCGCTGGGGGTGCAAGCCCCAAGCTTGGTGCCCAGAGCTTGGGGGCGGGGGGGAAGAGGGGGAGAAGGTGGAAGAAAAGCCAGGAGTCCAGCTTCCGGGCTGCTACGGCCACCCTCATTTCTGCACTGCCTCTGGAGGTGAGTCTGATCTCCCCATGAAGACCAGCTATGCAGGAGAAGGACAACTCCTGTACCTCCTCAGCGTGTCTGGACTAGCAGCCCCGGGCTCCCAGCAGCAGGAGAGATCAGATTTAATAGAGAAGGGCTGATTCCACAGCCATGAAATTGGTCAGGCCCTAATGCAAAGCTGGTTGCACTTTTTGACTAAAGGCCAAAATGCCTGACAGGTACATCCAAAAAAAATCACTCTCCAACAGAAAGATGGAGACACCGACAAAGAAAAACCCTGCAGGTATTGAAAACAAGGAAGGCTTGACAATTATCAAATTCCTCAAGATAGAGACTTTTTAGCCTCTAATTCCCGCTCCTAGCAGGACAGTTCCTATGCTGCATGTCTTCATTAGACTGAGTATGTATACTTAGTCAATCATACTGAACAGGCTATTCACAAAACTCCTTATCACAGGATGTACAAGAAGAAACCTAGCCACTGGCAGATAGAAGAAAAAATGCAAATACCAGTCTGAAGGTATGAATCCAGCCTGCCTAGAGAGCACAGTACAGTGGGGATGGTCAATCTTTGCTTGCTCTATGAGCTCACATCTGTTAACAGTATGCCAAGAAGAACAGTAAGCAAAATCTACAGAGCTAGGAAAAAAGCACCCAACTCCAACAGAAAACTATTGCTCAAAAGACTGCTTTCTGTACCCGACGCAGTTTCATTGTAGTTTCCCACTGTAGTTTTTCCCTTCTCATCTCCCCACCTCAGTTAGCTAAAACTAGTTAGGCACTGCCTATCTAGCTTTACTACCTGGAACAGCATCCAATATGCAGTCAGATCAGACACACGCTTTAGAGTAATTTCTGTCCACTGGTAGAAGATATATTAAAGAACACATGAGAAATACGCTCAATTATATATCTGGGAGGCCATCGAGCTGACAAAAACTAATTTTAGTGATACCACCAGTTTGCAAAGAAGTTGATAAAATAAGCAAGAGCCACATCATACCTAGATTGAAAATATTTTGAGCCCAGAAGCTAGGATCACAGTGAAACTGGACAGTGGTGTTAGTCACTGGTGAAGCATCACACCTTGCTCGAAGGAGATACCGTAGACGATATGTAATCTAGAACAGGAAAATAAACACATTTTTTTCTTCTAGGAAAAAAGCCTGATTAACTTGTACTATTTTCCCACAAGACAATAACAGGGTTTATATTTATTATCTGAGCAAAATGCCTTGAACTGGAGTGAAAAGAACATAAGTTTGTGCAACCAACTAAAAGCTTCCCACTCCACCACAAAAAAGTAGTTTCAACACTAACTACAGCATAAAAGAAATTATGTTTTTCCAGCTGTAGAGATATGTAGTTATTTCTGTCAGATCTTACGATTCTCATTAGAAAGGTTGTTATCCTCCCTCCCCTCAATAAAGAAAGAAATTAATGTATAAGAATTCTCTGAAATGTTCTAATATCTAAGAGCTTTTCTAAGCCCTTAATTTCAAGGATTAGATTATGTTTACAATCGGAGAGAAAATATTATAAGAGTAGAATACTTCAGGTCAGACAATTAAAAATTCAGGTTTCATTAGGAAGGAAAAATGTGGGGGGAAAAGGCCCAAGAAAACACAAGCAAGGGCTGACGCATTAATCCAAGTACTAATTATAACATAATACAGAATTTCAGACAGGCAAAAGCTAGCCAACTCAACACACCTATTCTTTTTGGATTCCTCCTAATCCCAATTCCTCTCAAAACGTTTCTCCAAAAATCTACTGAAGATGCCTCTTAATCTCATACCATTTGGTTAAATTAACTTCCCTACTTGTATTGACATGAATTACCCACTATATAAATGTTTTCATAGAGTTCCTTATTTACTTGTAGTTTTCCTAATCTTAGGTAGGTCAGTTCTAGAATACCTAACCAGTGTGAAAATGCATGACAAAGTATATATTTTAAAAGGGGATGTGGGAATATTTAAAGCTGTAATCACTACCAATTTGAATGTAGGCAATGCAGGATTCCTGGGGACACCAGTAGCAGCTGGGCTACTAACATCCCAGGATTGCTTCAATTTCAGTTCATGTTCACTTGAGAGTTTTTAAACTGCCTATGGCATACCTGGCTCTACATATGGTTTTTATCTATTCATTACATGACTAAAACTGTTAGCTACTGCAATTATTCACAGTAACTAACAGTGTGTTGCTCATTACAGAAGTCTAGGTTGGCACATGGATGTCTTCCTGCAAACTGCTCAGCCCATTCCTTTTTCTGCAGTGTGGATAGGGCTTCCAAGCAGTAATCTATGTAATTTATCAGAGGGATAGCCTGTTAGTCTGGATCTGTAAAAAGATTCACGTCAGACGAAGTGGGTATTCACCCATGAAAGCTTATGCTCCAATACATCGGTTAGTCTTTAAGGTGCCACAGGACTCTTTGTTGCTGTGTAATTTAGTTGGCTAGGTTATGCTCCTTCCCAGCTCTATGTGGTAAAATATCCCACAGTGCACAGCCTCACATGTGGCTCTGTACAGGTGTATGCCCTCTGGAGCAGATTTCAAAGAGCACAGAACAGCCAGGCATCCAACTTCCAAATGTCTTTGCCTCTGGCAGGAGCTGGGCACTTAACTCCCTTCGTGCTTTGAAAGTCTCCCTCTGTGTCTTGCTGAGGCATGATGGGATAGTTGCCCAGAATGCACTGATACAATTATGGTTAGGAAGCGTAGTAGGTGTGGATGAGCAAACAATTGTGATAGCAGAAAAGACAGTGTGTGGCTATAATAATTCCATTTATCTGCAATTGCATACATGCCCATGTGTAATTTTTTTTTTTTAAATCACAATTGTACTTGTAATGTAGCAGGACCTTTGTATCTTTAGGCCTTGGTTTCTGTTTTAAAATGAAAAAAAGTGTGGCTTTAGTATATACCAACCTATGGCGTCACTACTTCAGACCATTAGGTACATAATGCATACTTGCAAGTCTGAAGACAAGGTCTTAGAACCTTTCAATGGAAGGTTATACTGACTGTGGGGGAGCTTTATACATTAAAAAGCTATATCTACATTATCCATTATGTTTGGATCACCTCATCCTTGAGCTGACAAAGTTGTTCTAATAGTATGAGCATGTATACACACAGACATGCTTCATCCTAAAAAGGTTAATATTAGTGACTTATACACTTCCACAGAAGTGGGACAATCCCTATCTCAGTAGCAAACTTGCAACAATTCAAATTTTCAAGAATATCTAGGAGGGATCAGAAGTCAAAGTTTTAACATCCTCTTCAACTTGTGCTGTTGTAGGGAAAAAAAATGTATATTACACACTTGTGCTGCAACATACTGAAGTAATCAACAAGGTTAATTCCTTGACTTTACTTAAGACACAGAAAATTCACTTGTTTGACTTAACTATGGCCCCTTAGCAACTAAGGAATACTGTCTTTCCTAGCCTTACCAGGCGTTTGCTGTACAATAATGCTGTGCTGCTGCCACTGGAAACTGCCCACTTGGAAAAATTCATGACATGTTCCAGCTGTTTAGAAAGACTTGCCACTTCCTGTTGTTGCTGCAGAAGCTTAATCCGATGGTCTTTTGATAGACTCTGAAAGGAGCAAAGCACTTCCAGTGAAATTTTCAATTTACAGCAGAAAATGTATTAGCTCTCACTTGATAATCAATAAACATGATAATCCTGAAAAATATCAAATGGTTTCACCTTATTTTTCAGAAGAGATTTAAAGAGAGTGATTATATACTCTGAAATGTGACTAAATTTGGTACATTCTTACTCAAGAGATCAGCCCACTGTGTGTATTCAGATGCCCATCTTCTTTCTTTAGTGACAGAAAGAAGCTTCTATGGGTTTTTACTCTATAGTAGTGTTTAGATAGGTTTCCCTCACAGACTGTCCTCTCCTACTTGTTGTTACAATGAAGTTGGACAGCTGAATTTGTGGTATATCAGCCGCAGTTTTCCTGCATCATACATAGATCTGTGACTTCACTGCACAGCCCAGCTTCTTTTGCTTGACTATGAGGGAGGGCAGCCCTGATTCACGAAAACTAAATGCAAATAGGAATTCAAAGGTATTGGCAAAGAAAATTGCTATTGTATGAAATATTTCTCCGCTTGGTCCCATTTGAAATTTCCTCATTAAGGGGTACCAACATGTAACTCATGCAGAAAGACAGTTTTTGCTGGGTTTGAATTTTGATGGATCATCATTTAAAGCCCCTGAAAAAGCACTTACAAGATGACTGTTACTTATAATCTTAGAATTGAATTTACCTCTAACTGATGTAGCAAGGCTTTCCCCTTTTTATTTATTTCTACCATCAGTGTAAATATGGCAACTTTAATATCCTGTTCCACCTGCTTTTGATTCTGATTCGCTTCAAGGATTCTGTAAGTAAAAAAATAAATATTTAGAAATTTTTAGCACAGTGTCCTTAAACTGCCACCAAAGCTCATCCTGACTCAACAAATGAAATGACTTATTTGTTGCACAGAATGCAATGGATTCCTGGTCACATGCATGCAGTAGTATATATTGGATAATTTTCCTGGCTAATGGCAGCATCTTATCAGGCTGAGTTAGTTTAAAAACAAAACAAAACACAGATTTAGGAATGCATCTGACCTTGGTGTAAATATGAGAAATTCTAATTATATGAACTAGAAAAGTAGGACACTTATATAAGCAAGGGAATTTTATTGATAAAAATGAATGGTTGAAAGAGTCTTGATTTTAATATTCTCCTAAGCCTTTCTGGCAGGGAATACAAAAGTCTCCATACGTCACAGGAATTCAAGATCTCATTTTTTCCCCCAATATAGAAAGTTTCTCCAGAAAGAAGATATCCAGCAATGTAGCAGCCTTTGCATTTGTGTTTATTGTTTTTAATGCACAGCTTGAAACAATACACTTGCCAATGTTGAGTCGTATTACTGCTTGAGCACTGCTTGTAGGCCTATCTAGCGATGTGCATATTGCTACTACACTGCTGACACAATCAATATGCTGCTCATTCTACCCTCTCTTTGGTGGGGTGAATGAGAGAGAGCAGGGAACGTTTTTCACTATCTTATGCATGTGTATCAGGCAGTGCTGAGTACCTGGTACAAGTGCTTAAAAACACCAGGTAGAAGTTAGGAAGGAGAGAAAGGCACTTGGATTCCATGTGGGAAGAGAAGAGTATTACTTTTCTCCTGTCATTCAGGAGCAAGGGGATGGATGGATGGAAGGGAGACAGACCATGGTTTGCATCCAAGAGGTGGTGAAAGAGAAGGGGGAGAGAACAAGCATAACAGTAAAGCTTCTCCATCTCCCAACAGCTAAAACCAGGCAGAAGATTGGACTTACATTCCCAGGGCACTGCATCTGAATAGTGCTGTGGAGGTACTTGCTAGGACCTACTTTGATATGTACTGTTGCAACTGTGGTTATGCCTTTGGCTTGCAAGTGTCAGGTATGAACCCTGATCATATTGTTATTCCACAAATGATCTTCAAGTAAATCTGTCTCATGCATTTATTTTCAAAAACTTGAACCATAACATCTCATTTATAGGAGAGATACATATCATGAAAAACTAAAAATGAGGGTGGGCAGGGAAGAGATACTGCAATTGCCTTCTAAAAATTTCCTAACAGCCTGCTTGACTGAGCTTGCCCCTCCTGTTGTCCTGGAAATTTACAGGCTAAAGAGAATAGTTATGTAACCAACATCAAGTTTAAGTTAACAAAAATACCACAAGGATTACTATAACCAACTGAAAACTTAAGAATTTCATATTTCACTACTGAAAACATTTTGGAAATTTCTTTTTGGAAGTATCAAACAATGCAGACATGTTGTACAAAATCCATTTAGGAATATTTTAATCTGAAAGCCTTGGTGAGTTAGGTAATATTCTTATGCTCACTGTTTGTCAATATTATTTAGTAACATGATACATACCTGTTTTGGATCTGCTTCCCTGTATATTTTATGTACTTAGTTTTCTCCATTAACTTGGTGATTAGTGTATCAATGATTACTTTCTGGTTCTGAAAAGCTTCTTCTATAAACTGGTACCTGCAATAATCAGTGACTTAATGAACTATTTAAACATGAGAAAGAGTTTACTGAACTATACTTACTAAAAAATAGACTGCACTCCAACAGAATCATCACTCCAGATAAAAACACAGCTAAAAGATGGAGTTTAACACCAAGGAAGCCCATAAAAGGCAAATGTCTGATTTTTAAGGTATTTTTCTTGTGTAATTATTTTCTTCATAGAAATGAAGAGTAGTAGTTTTTGTGAGAGCCATTCAAATGACGGCATTTTAGATTTCCTCTGATAAATGCTCTTCAGAGAGAAATGAAGATTTCCCCTTTCTGAAAGGTTTGGTAAGGTCCTCTTAAACAACTATCCTGTTCAACAGCAAAACTGAGAGTTATGTTTGACTATATAGTTACATAATATAGCCCCGGTGCTTTTAAGTGCTCTCAGTTTGAAAAACTACATAGCAAAGATTTCCATCTACAGTAGAACCTCAGAGTTATGAGCACCAGAGTTACAAACTGACCAGTCAACCACACACCTCATTTGGAACCAGAAGTATGCAATCAGGCAGCAGCAGAGACAAAAAAAGCAAATACAGTACAGTACTATGTTAAACGTAAACTACTAAAAAAATAAAGGAAAAGCAGCATTTTTCTTCTGCACAGTAAAGTTTCAAAGTTGCATTAAGTCAATGTTCAGTTGTAAACGTTTGAAAGAACAGCCATAACATTTTGCTCAGAGTTACGAACCACCACCATTCCTGAGGTTTTCGTAAATCAGATTCTACTGCAATTATACTGCCAATAATGGAAGGCTCACACAGGGTCAGAAGCTGGAAGATCAAGAGATTCTATTTTCAATTTTACCACAGACTTTCTTTAGCAAGAAAGACCTTTCAGTCAGTTAACTTCAGTTTCTTCATGGGTCTTTTTGTTAAAAAATAATTTGCATTTTAGCAGGAGCCCTGCTCAACAATATAACCTAGGCTAGTACTGCAACCAATTCTGAATTAGTTCAACATCTTTCATAAGTCATCAGCACCTAGTTGTATAAAAATATGTAATTTACTTTGGTACCTGTGCTCTTTGTGTTCCAGTAACTGGCAATCCCGGCATGTAAGTTTGTCACAGGTCTCGCAATAGAGCTTCAACTGTTCCTTTTTGTGATAAGGGCAAAAAACAGGCCGCTGACTGTTCACACCAACTGCCTCTGCAGAACAAAGGAGGATTAAAATTTCTATTAGTAAGTTGAAAGAATCTTTATTTGCTTGGGTTAGAATGAGAAGTTGGTTAGTTTCCACATCTCCAATCTGTCTTCTTTGGACTGGAATCCATTGCTCCATCTTGGAACTGTTGGACTTTTTTGCTTTCTTCTGGTCTTGGAGGCAGACAAGAGATCATCTCCTCCTCCAGTGCAATAGCACTCCCCTCCAACAGTTGGAGTGCAAACATATGAGGTGCTAAAGTGATGACATTTCAAGCCAAACAGGTTGAAAATGTATACTTTGGCTTTGTTGTATCAAGTGTTTTCATGGGAGAACGTCCATGAAAGCCTTGGATTCTGTTCATCCAGTGAGGCCTTTGAATATAAAGCATGTATGCTTTGTCTTGTGAATGGGACCCTTGAGTAGCTACCCTGCAAGTTCTGTCCATTAAGTAGTTGTATCCCTAGTGAATACTTATTTCAGGAAGATCTTGATTAGAAGCTTGGAACATAGTGGCCTTAATCCACCTGGATGAAGAAAGAGGTGCAGAAGTTAAGTACCACCAATAAAGCACTGAGCTTCCCCCACACTATAATTCTATATATGCTGAATTCTACGTTCTACAAAAGCGCTAGCTTCAGGATGAGAGAGGCTTTAAGAACAAAGAGGACAAGGAAACTGACTCACTTAAATTTCTCTTACAAATGAAATGGAAAGCTTGCCTTTCAAGCACCTTATCTGAAAAAAGTTTAAAGAGAGACTACTTGTTGCAAAGAAACCACAAAATATGCTAATCCTTTGATGGCTAAAAGGAAGACAAACATTTGAGTTAGAAAAAGACAAGAACATTTTCCTGGTGACTTAAAGGGTTATTTAGTATGATTGTGTAACACTTAATTGAGGCTCCACGGGGGCCTTTGAAGTGATGCTGCTTTCGGAAAATAGGAACATCACAAGTCCAGTCAAATGCCCCCTTTTGGCCACTCACTCTGTGGCGATCCAGTTGCTGAATCCTTAGATGTTTTGAGCATCCAAAGTTTTAACAGAGAGTCTAGGCACTGCCTCTGTTTTGGGGTCCGTAGGCACACTCTCAGGATGCAGATCCTCTGTCTTGCAAACTGTGCTGGGACCTCCACAGTCAAACAGTCCATCCCATTACCAATGCTGAATCCTTAGAATCCCTCTTCCTCTGTTCCTCTCTTCCAGAACTCCAACCAAGATCCTTCCAGTTTACACTCTCATGGGGACACGTGATAGATGTAACACTTCACACATAGACTTTGTACAAGATTCTAGACCACCACTGCTCTTTACTTAAGAGATAAAACAGAGTAATATCAAGAAAACAGACATCCTGAACACAACATCCTCTGCTTTACTTCACCCTTCCCTTGGGAGTCCTTTGCAGACTGAGTTTAGATAAAACAAGATTCCTCCCACCTATATAGACTCCTGCAGTAACTTCTCTGCTTGAGCCGGTAAAAATGGTCAAAAGACCCCAAACAGATTAGCTCCTATACTATGGATCATAAAGCATTTTGTAGAGAAATTTCTTGGATTAGAAAAGCTACAGCCTCATTTTGAAGTAAATTTTGCACTTGAGACAATTGAGGCTGGACAGCTCCAGAATTGAATGAACATCTATGAGATCTTTTAATTAAACACAAAGAATCCGGAGAACAAACCTTTCTTATGATGGAACCAAGATTATTGCTCTATGGGAAAGAAAATGCACTACACAGTCTAGAAACCCTCATCTTTTCACATATAGTCTTCGATTAGAAGAGGCAAAAGACAAGTTAGAGAGGATGGCTCCTGAAAGTCTACAAGAAGACCTTGTCTGAGAATCTTGACAGTGTGTGGTATCAGCCCAGGTTAAGAAGATATTTTTAGGCTTTCCTGCCACAGGTAGGTGGGTGCAAATCAGCAGAGCTTATCTTGTAGAGAATCCTCTTCTGGAGAGGCCCTTCTGGCTGACTGGGGGAAGAATTCTTGGCCTCGGTGTTTTGAAAGGGATGAAAAGATTGGTGGTTTTGTGAAGACTAGAAATTGCAGCCGAGGAAGTGACCTGAACTCCAGCAAATGTCTTGACATTGGACCCAAATTAAATTATATCCAGATATCCAAAGTATTCTTAAGGACACTGCTAAGGACTTGTCAAGCATTTTTGCCCTTTCAAAGGGCAACTGAACCAGATTGCTGGTGGAATAGTGACCCTACCTACAGGTGTAGTGTTCCAGGTTCTTCGGCCAAGGTTTTATGGGGAAAAAAAAGATCTGGAGAAGAATCTGGTGATGTCACACGAAGCACAGAACAGGAAAGATGGCGTCATTTTGCTAGTATCCAGGTCGGTGGGGTTTTTCGGTTTCCCCCTTTTGATCTTTACGGTGCTTCTTTTTCTGAAAGTACTAGAGAGAATGAGTGATATTGAGAAGCATCTGATCAGACACCATACGTATTGTGGTACCACAAAAGCCATGGAAGACAATTCAAAGTCCCTCTTAAAGAGTTCTCAGTCTTCTGGTCTACAAAGTCCTTTGGAGAATTCGCCCAATTAAATTGGGTTCAAAATCTTTTACCTGAGAAGAATCCTAAGATTGCTTTTTCATCTATCTTCAGAACGGAAGAAAAGGTGATCTTAACAGATTGAATTTTAATAGAGGTATAATTAATGGATTTATTTTTGCCACGGTAGGAGTACTGAGAGTCAATTTTCTCAAAAGATTCCAGTACAGGGAGACAGATCTTTTTACCGCTTCATCTTAAGGCGTCCTGGCTAGGAGAAGAACTTGGAGGAAAATGGGTTGCTGGTTCAGCTATCTTAAAAGTGGAACTTATCAATTCCCCCAAGACTTCCAAGAGTTCCTTGGATGATGGGTGACCTAAATTACCAAATGGGAGGAAAGTTCCTCTTTGTCAGCAAGGATTATAGTGAATATTTCTGATGTCCCAAGAAATCTTTGAAAGGAATGGAGGGAAAATGGTGAAAGCAGCAAGGCAGGAAAGGTACTGATGGGAGAGCTCTTCCTAGAGCACTACAGACAATAGAAGCTGGTTGGCACAACAGCTTGGGAACTCCCACACAGCTCTCACTAGTTCCCCCACTGATTGAACTGCGGCTTGTTGGCTGTCATGGTCCTGGAGCAGAGAAAGACCTATGTTGGGAAAAATGGTATAGGGTCAGGATGAAAATGAAGGCATAGAAGCTAAGGCGCGTGCGAGTGGTCTGCCAACACATGGAGCAGAATGTAAGAATGGGAAACTTAAGCTTTGCTGACAGGTCCCAAGCCAAACATAATGTAGTAAAACTACAGATACAGTGGAGTTCCTAGCCTTCCTCAAAGAATTCACCTGAAGACCCTCCTCTTGCCACCTGGAGATGAAGGTGAAGAGATGGTGAAAAATTAGTTAACAATCTTTAGGGAAAAGAGCCCTCAGAAAAAGCTTCTGCAGACAGCTCTGTGACTGAGCATGGAGTAGAAGATGGAGGAATATCAGCAGGATACCTGTAGAGGGAGTTGAAGGCAGATTTGCACTGGAAACAAAACAATTACTTGCCTGACTTTGGGACCCAGGAAAGTCAGAAAAACCCAATAGTCTAAGCCTCACAAGGCAGTGAATTCTCATGACAGAGAACCAACTATAAACTGGCAGTTCTTCATAATATCTTGGTAATAAAAGGTCATTCACATTTTATTGTGCTCAAATCACTCAGTCCATGGCGTCAGACAGCTCAGGCGATTGATAATGGGAAACACAATCTCTGACTTCTTACTCACTTGTTAAAACTAGACAAGAACAGTAGTAACCAGAAGTTACCATCTAACAGCTGATCAGTAACCAATTCTAAATAAATTGGCAGTCTCTGTCTAGCTTCAGTGGACGAGTGTTAACAACATAAGAAGGAATACCACACCATACGGTGAGAACTGCATGTGCTCAGTACCTTTGAAAACTCAGATAATTTGTTAAGCATCTAAATCTGATGGCTGACAGTTAAACTCGGAACTCTAGTTACTTAGCTAAAACACGTTATAGCAAGGAAAGTTGAAAGCTAAACAGTACAGGAGGCAGTTAGTAGGAACTGGAAGAAAAAAAATACAGTTTTACTGCTTTTATCATCTCCCTGTGAGTTCAGCTGCCTACTACTTTTGACTCATCTTGTATCCTTAAAAACAAAAACAACAAACAAGAATATTAAATACAGTAGCTTTCAGCTTAGTTTTGAAGGTAAGTAGCTGGTTTGAAAGCTACCATTTGGCCATGTACAAGAATAAGGGTAGTCAAGCTCATGTGTGTGCGTGAGACATGGGGGACGAGGGGAGACAAAGAGAGAATGAGTACAGTCTGAACAGGCCAAATGTGTAAAACAAACCTATTAAAATTTTAGAAAAATAACTTTGCAATAAATATATTTAAAGAAGCAAAAAAAGTATTTACAACCTTTTCCCTAATGTTTTCTCAGCCTTCGAACAAGTAGTTTTCACAGTGTTTAACATACTGCCTCAAAAACAGTTTTAAAATCTTCTTTAAACACAGTAAAATTATAAACTGAAGCTACACACTTTACAAGCAATAACCCATGCCAAGATCTGAATTAGTAGCTAGAGGTGCAATTCTTCAGCACCTGAATGCCAAAGGAAAGCACCAAGAACCTACTGCCACGCTCCCTTTGATGGCTTATTGCAATAAAGTAATGTTAATAGTTGGTAGAGATCTACAGTGTGGGAGTTGACTGTTCGAAAGACTATCTTTTGCGCAATCAATTTGGGAAAGGCTAGAAAATAGTTTAATACCATTTAGCGTGGAACAATATCTTAAGCATGCATTTGCCTCATTTTTCCCTGATTCAAGTCTCTCTGGATCAAGCTCACGCCTAATGTAATCCCTTGATTTCAGTAGAGTTACACCATGGATGAATTTATCCCTTCATGTTTAACAGGGTGGAAGGGGTTCTTAAATTTACAGTAAGGTGCATATCCTCCTAAAGAACTATACTGGCTTAAATAAAATTATCCAAGACAGATTTGCACCCAAAGTGAAGAAAGCAAAATGTATTACCTGGTGATACTTCTTCTTTCTGTCTGACTGTATGGTCCTTTGTGAATTTAACCCTCTGGTGAGCTCTGATGCAGGTCTTGCATAACCATTCTACACACTCCACACAAAAACCATTGGCTTCTGCATTGTCTTCACAGCTTGTGCAGACCTGACAAGAAGGGGGAATACAAAACAGTTATTAAAATAAAACTGACAGATAACCTCAAGTTGTAAATGCATATTGTGCATTATTTTTGGAAAGTGAGTCAAAAGGAAGAAAAATACTGCCTGAAGTACAGAACATATTACAGCTCTGTCCATTAGATATCCCCTTAACTATACAGAATTTAAAATGATTTTTCAAGAAAATACACCTCTACTTCGATACAATGCAACCCGATAGAACACAAATTCGGATATAATGTGATAAAGCAGCGCTCTAGAGGGGCAGGGCTGAGCATGCCGGTGGATCAAAGCAAGTTTGATATAACGCGGTTTCACCTGTAACGCAGAAAGATTTTTTGGCTCCCGAGGACAGTGTTATATCAGAGTAGAGGTGTACTCATATAGCCAATAAAACACTTTTTAAAAAATAAATTAGCTAAAAATCAAATCAGTTCCTTCTATCTTGTACTATACATTTAGTAAACTGCTCTTGAGAAGTATTTAACCAAAGTAAGGCTGACTCTGAGAGCTTTTCAATGCATTTAGTAGCATCCATTGCACTGGTTCGGCTTCCTAGAAATACGCTCATTAATCAGCAAGAGTTTCTCCTCTATTTGATTCAAGAAACTAGAAACTGTCTAAATTGGAAATAAAACTAAATGGACTGAAGATAACACTTAGCTCTTAGATAACACTTGACATCTTCATAGCATTGTAGCAGTATTAACTAATCCTTACAACACCTCTGTGTCTGTACCTATAATGGGATTTTTGGTATAATTTACCACTGGTGGTAACAATTATGGGTGTGCTAGTATGGATAGGTCTCCATGTAGCCATCATACTATTTAACCCTATTCCAAGCAATAGCCTCAAGTTGTCTGGAAATCTATATTCACTAGAGCCCTCACTGGTGGTGTGGAACTGGTAGGAGCAACGAGAAAATGTTAGCAATGATCACTATTGTAGACAAGGGTTAAGAGGACGCAAGCATTTATATATCATGGTGAAGGCACGCTTTATATATGCTTAGAACTATCCCTATTTTACAGGAGGAGAAAACTGGGGCAAAGAGATACCTTAAGACCATATAGCAAGTCAACAACAGAACAAGGATTTGAACTCAGGAGTTCCACATTCCCAAAGCTACGATTGCTCTCCTAGATCAAGTTGCCTCTCAAGGTGAGAATCTTCGAGAAGGAAGTCAAGGCAGGGATTGTGGATACCTCTTGCTTTTACTTGTTGATTTTCATTAAATGTGTCATGCAAAGAAAAAAAACTGGCTCGTGCCCTTTTTCTGATTCTCTGTAATAAAGGAGGCCAGAAAGGCTTTAAAAAACAAACAATTTTCTGCTAAGAATTCAGGTCCTATTCTAGGCTGCAAGACTATGGAGACTTAAAAAAATAACAGTGCTCTCACAAGCGCCTAGAAAATGAAAGGAACAATGGAGAAGAAAAGGAGTTTTAGTCAGACTGTTTAAAACTTTCTATTTGTTCTCCTTGACTCATACATAACTTCAATGACATTTTACATAAAGGAAACATTGTTAAAGATTCAGTACCTTTAACTAAGGTGTTAGAAAAGGATAATTTACTCACCCCTTCTAACACCTTGTTAAAGGGGAGGGAACAGAAGAGGGGAGATTTGACATTCCTTTTATTTTTAAAGTGAAAAACAAGTGGATATAAGAAAAAAACCTTAAAATTTGTTCAGGTATTCTTTATATGTCAAAGCAGCAAAAAGGATAGAAGCCTTTATTATTATTATTATTAAATGAAAAAAACAGAACGCACCTATCCAGGTCACCTTTAACAGTCTTAGCATGTAAACTTGTTACAAGCCACAACATTTAAATGAGTTCAAAGGATTTCAGAAATGAAATATCCTTCGTAGGATTCCAACATCTTGTCTACTCTTTTCTTACATACTTCAGTTTTCTCAGCTGGTAAAAGTTGTTAGGACTTGAAAGATCTACCAATCTCTTCAGATGCTGAAGATGCTGTTCAATAAACTGCCAAGCAGACGCTGCCAAATGAACTAAAGCTTGACCTCTTCTCCATGAGACAAAGCACATACTATCCTTTATTTGTGCAATGTCCTAAAACACCAAGCAAAAGTCAGAGTTCTCAAATTATATTTAATTAAAAAACAAGAATCAGAAGCAGTAATTCATGTCCTCAAACAACTTTTAAGTGGCAACTAAGTTTTGTTTCAGTCTATTTTCTGCTTGAAAGAGACAAAAATGGGACTTTGTTAAAACTGTACAATACTCACAGAAATTCCTCTACAGGAAAAAAACATGTCCTTAATGTTATTCAAAATGTCCTCTATTTTAGTAATTAGGAAAAATGCTTCACTACCTCTTAAATGCTCTTGTCTTTTTCCTCTTGATCAAGATTAGAAGGTAGTTCTGTATTATGTGGCAAATTGCCGGTACTGTTCTCTGGGTCTCGCGCTTTCTCTTCTCTGGGGTAGGTTCAGGGCGATATTGCTTGCCTCTGAACCAGTTCTTAATCACTTCCCTAGTGTCCTTGGAGGAGGGGAGTGGAGAGGGAGGGACCTGGGCCCGCCCTCTACTCCAGGTCCCAACCCAGGGGCCCTGGGGTTGTGGTGAACCACTTGATTAGCGGTTTCTTCCCCTGGGTTACTTCCCTCTCATACCCGTCAGCTTGTGAAGGGCTTCTCGCCTCTCTTCTATACAAGCCTGGTGCCCCTTACCTAGGGTTTCTGTTGGGCTTCCCAATCCACCGCAGCACTCCTCCAAACCTTCTATTTCTCTCTGGACAAACTCTTCTCTTCTGCAATCTGCACTCTGCTCCAATCCAACCTTTCTCCTTCAACTACCACACCCTATCTGACTGAAGCAGGGGTTTAGGTGCTCTAACTGGAGTCAGGTGCTCTAACTGGCCACAGCTGTTCTAGTTAATCTAACGCAAACCTTCCTCCCTTGGCAGGGAATAAGGCCCCCTGCTAACACTCTTATGCTGCCCTCTGGCCATGCTGTATCACAATTATTAACAATTATGCTTACAGAAAAAGCACATAGCTACTCTACTTCCTCCTTACTAGTTATAATATTTGTAGTTGCACAAGGGGCTCATTCAGCTCTCACGGGAGCTTCGATAAAATCTGAAGATACTCATCACATCACAGAAAGGTCCATAAATATATTTATATTTGTACATGATTGTTTCTATTAATAAAGAAATTAAATTTACTTTTGAAAATCCAGGTAAGGCAATATCCTCTTAGAGACTTCGAAAGCATTCACTGCAATCAGCTAACTATACTTTAGGTAGCAAAGGGGTACAGCAAGCAAAATTTTCCAGTTTAGGAAGAATGCCAAAGAGCAGGTAAAGCTGGAGGATTATTCAGTCACCGAGTGTTCTAAAATTTGCCAATTTTAATTGGTTGCATCTAATTGCGCACACCAGAAGATGAGAAAAAATATGAAACTAAGTATTCCAAAAAGTTCAGAAATGCCACTTCTTAGCATTTGTATTGTGTGTTGATTTAATGTGAAGAAACGAACGAAAATCACCAAGGACATCCATTTATTAGAACTCTTCTCCCTGTCTCTGGGCACCCGCAACCACACATAGTTCCAGCTATGAGCTATCTGCTGACTATTCCAAACCCCACATACTGAAACTCCACCACTTCCCTTCTTCAACAGTATTTCATCAGTTCCCCCTCTCACGAACACAACGTGACAAAAACACGAACACTGATTTTTCCCCTCCTGACCCTTCTACCCCCTTCACTATCATTAACAGCCCCACTCTACTTCCATCACAGACACTAGCATAGCAAGCCTGTATCAGACTTCTCCCTCCACTTTTTCCACTCCCAAGCTCTAATCCTGTTGCTTCTTTTGACGTCTCAAACAAAACCCATCTTCTCTTCTCCATTCCTACAACAAAACCCTTTATATTTCATTTGCAACTCAGTTATATTAAGCAAAGCAACATACTTTGTTATGTCCAACCTATACAAAAGTACTTCTAAATTAAAATGTCCTTTCCCTGTTCTGATGCTGGACACTGACAATAGGATACAGGACTAAGCATAACATGGGTCTGATCCAGCATGGCAATTCCTACATTGTTAATAGCTTCCTCTCCTTTTTCCAAATCAAAATAAAACTTCACTCGCACAAGGCCTTGCACAGCTCTACCTCACCTTTTATTTCTTTTCATCTCTAATTTTTCCTGTCTGTGCTCTTAATCTTAAAATATTCTGTCTTCTTCAAAGCTGTCCTGTAGTCATGGAACTCCTTCCCTCTCTTCGTACACAACTCAGTCACCCTATTTATTTTCAAAACCTCAACCTTCAATTATTTTCCAAGTCTTTCAGTAAGTCAGAGTGTCAAAAACCCCCAAAGTATCTGCACCTTGCTCTGCTCATCCAGCATATTTACATTAGGGTTAGCCAGAGACTGTGTGCATGTAATACTAGCAATTGTTTACAGCACTCAAGACACTGTTCTCCTCTCCCTCTGATATGCCCTCCATGCTGGGCCCTTAATCCAGCCATGTAACAGCCAGGAAGACCCACTACACTGTATATATTCCCCAGGAACTTTCATTTATGCCTCCCTTCTTTTACTGAAGCTTGAAGGCACCACATAGGGTAATAAGTCAAAGTCAGCTCTGACCACACTGCTGGTTTTTTTTGAGGGGGAGGGCGGAGGGAGGATGTTGACATTTTGATTGCTTCCCACTTCCCTTGTAATAAATGCATTGTTCAGAGAATCAAGAAAAGAATGCTCTTATCTTCCCAAGTTAAATTTTAAATTATGTTTCCAGAAGATGAGATTCTTTGCATTGTAAATGTTTCAAATAAGTCTTTCATTCAAGGAATGGCTAGATACAATAGGTTATCTGTAACAAGTAGTTCTTTGGAGGATTTTATTAACATGACCCATGACCACTCTTATGTCTGGAATTGTTCTGTGAAGAGCAGGCTCCCTGATCCCTTATGTATCTGATGAAACACAGCAGGCATAAACAGTGGACTACTTAACACATATGATTTCTACTGCCTTCACAGTACAACTTGAAACAAACATTGCTCTTATTTAAAAGTTGTATTTTTTGAAGAGTCTCCCTAAACTACAAAAAACTGCGCCTCCTTTTTGATGTCATATGTGTAAAAGCCAGTTACTGAAAAGAATCACTGAGCCAAGCCACATCTGGTATAGCAGCCCTGGGTTGTTCTTGCTAATGTAAGTTTCTTGAAGAATATCTGATCAACTGTTAAATACAAACTTAACTAAGCAATGGGGTGGATATCTATTATATAGGCAGGAAATATTTCCAGAAATCCAACTTTCATATAACAAAGTTTGTGATCCTTTTCCTTTATGATCACATTCCAGCACATCCATTCAAACAGAACTGTGCATAAAGGCTGGACTAATTTAAATCTAAGTGACATAAATCAGCAAACAGGAAACTTTGATCTAAATCACTAATTTTAATCATGATTTCCATTTCTATTTTTTAATTCTTTTCCTACAGAAAGGTTGGTTCTCATTAGTTGGTAACCATTAAAGCATGTCATTTGCAACTAAAGCTAAGCCTTTACACTAATTACAGACATAGTAAATTTGGTGGTTCTTTATACTAAATCAGGAGGATACACTATATCTATCTATATACGTGTATTTAAGCAATTATCTAGCTTAATTTACCTTTATTCAGATTCTAATGTAAAAAAAAACTAAAACTCAAAGGGTGAATGATATTTCTGGCTTGTATCTGATTAATATTTTATATGGGGTTTGTGTAAAGCTCCATTTAGACAGAAATTCAAATTCAACTAAAAATATATGAACAACATTTTAATTTTTCTTATTAAATAAAACTACCTTCAAAGTACTGGAACATAAGAAAAAAAGTTTATCAAAATGTGTGTCATTTAAAGCTGGTTTATTAAACAAAGGAAGTATTATCTGCAGTTAATGAATACAAATGATTGTTTCCAGTCACCATGTCCCTCAAGATTTTGGAACAAGCAGATCATCCTTTTACACCATCCTTTTACACCTTTTACACCTCGTTCTTATTCACAGGGGGGTGGGAGGATTGCGGGGGAGAAAGACACGACAAACAAGCTTTCCTGCTTTTCAACTTCATATTGGTTTCTTAACTTTGAATCAACTCTCATTGAACTAGTTGAACAAACAAAGAAAATATCCCCTTTGAACTTGCAGAAAAGGCTACTGCTGTCAAAAGTTGGCTTAGCATGTCAACAGACCCTGACTCAGGTACTTAGCCAAAGAACTCCACCAGTTCAGTGGTTTGACTTTCTTCAAAACTTGAGAGCAAACGTACTGATTAATTTTTTTAATTAAATTTAAATAGTTTAATAAAACCATACTAAGTTTAAGGCTTAACACATTTAAAATTTAATTTTAAGTAGGTTTATTTTTTAAAAAATCTGTATTTGACTGACTTTTTAAAAATCCATTTTAAATTAAAAAACTAAATTTTTATCCACACTGTGATGCATAGTTTCTTTCTAACAGAAAGGAAGGTGAAAAGACAGTTACCTTTTCCATAACAGGTGTTCTTCGAGATGTGCTGCTCATGTCCATTCCATGTTAGGCATGTGCTGGAAGTTTTTCACTCGGTGGTATACATATGGTACCAGTTTTGACGTCCTTTGGAGTGGTGCGCACATGCCATGGATATAAGGGGTGCTGCCAACTCCCCCTACCCTCAGTTCCTTCTTGCCAGAAACTCCGACAGTGGGGAAGGTGGGCGGGTGTGGAATGGATATGAGCAATACATCTCGAAGAACACCAGTTACGGAAAAGGTAACTGTCTTTTCTTCTTTGAGTACTTGCTCATGTCCATTCCATTTTAGGTGACTCTCAAAGAGTACCATCAGAGGTGGATAGGAGTTCACGGGCTTGCAGATCGCAACAGTGCTCTGCTGAACCCAGCGTCGTCTCTAGCTTGATGTGTGATGGCGTAGTGTGCCATGAACATGTGCACTGAAAACCATGTCACAGCCCTGCAAATGTCCTGGATGGGGACGTGCGCCAGGAAGGCCGCCGAGGGCGCTTCAGCTCTGGTCCAGTGGCCCTTCACAATAGGCAGCGATTGGACCTGTGATAGCTCGTAGCAGGTCCAGATACAGAAGGTAATCCAATCAGAGATCCTCCGAGAGGACACCAGAAGGCTCTTCAACGTATCCACTGTTGCGATGAAGAGCTGGGTCGACCTGCAGAGGGTTTGGTATGCTCTAGGTAGAACCCCAAGACATGCCAAACATCCAAGGCGTGCAGCCACTTCTCAGCAGTCTTGTGTGGCTTAGGGCAGAATACTGGGAGGAAGATATTGGTTGACATGGAAGGTGGACACCACCTTGAGCAAAACTGATGACACTTCCTATTCCGTCTGGTGGCAAACAGATCTACTCAAGGAGTTCCCCACTTCTGGACCACTTCTGAGTTGAGCGACCATAAGTGGTGTGAGCAGAAGGACCTGCTCAAGTGATCCACCCAGCATGTTACCTATGCTGGGGAGGTGACAGGCCTCCAGATGGATCGCATGATAGATGCGGAAATCTCACAAGCGGAGCGTTCCTCTTGCCTGTTGATGGAGAGCATCGAAGCTGTGTTGTCCGTCAGCACTCGCACCACTTGACTGGTCAATTGTGGCAGAAAGACTGCGCAGGCTAAGTGAACTGCCCTGAGCTCCTTGATGTTTATATGCAACACCAGCTCCTCTTGGGACCATGCCCTTTGAGTCTGCATTGTGTGGAGATAACATTCCCCAGCTGAGGTCCAAGGCATCAGATATCAATGAGACAGAGGACTGCAGGTTGTCAAATGGCACTCCTTCAAGGACTGCCCCTGGGTCAGTCCACCACTGTAGAGAGGCAAGTACCCTTGGTGGGATGGTGATGACCTTGTCCAGGTGATCTCTGGATGGGTTATAGATCATCAACAGCTACTGTTGGAGAGGTTGCATCCTGAACCCTGCATGGCGGACAGCATAGGTACATGCTGCCATGTAGCCTAGTAGCCGAAGGCAGGCTCTGGACGTGGTGAGGGGAACCAGAGACTCCAGTGATGAGCTCTCTCATCATCTGGAATATGTCCTGTGAGAGGAATGCTCACGCCCTTGTGGAGTCAGGTACCATGCCGATGAACTCTATGAGGCTCCAGACACCAATTTGTACCCTTGGGATTTGTGCAGGAACCCCCATGGATTCCAAGGATGCTATGGCATTGGACGCCCCTGGCAGTACTGCAAAGAGAGCTGAAACTCTGAAGGGAGGGCGTTGTCCTGCTGGTAGGGACTCCTGGCTTGACTCAGAGCCTGATGAGGATGGGCGGTGTTCCAGAGATCATGACCGCAATGAGGCCTACCAGGCACCCTGACTCCAGTGGTGTCCTCCCCCATGTTCTGAGTGGGATCTGTACGAGGGCAAACAATCCTCCTCATCAAGATCATGGAAACCAGCATTGGTGTTTGGTGGATCCATGACAGTATTCCAGCAATGGATGCCAAACGCTTTGCGAGTATGTCAGTCTGTTGAGCAGGAGCGACACCGAGATGAGGAGCGTCGACCCATATTGGTGCACTGGGGACCAATACTGAGAGTCCGGAGACTGACTACGACCCTTGCTGGAGCAGTGCCCATCACTTGGGGACTGACTGCAACACTCTCACTACCGAGGCCGCAGGGTTGGGCGCGCCTCCACAGGTCTATGCCACGCCACTGGTGACCTGCGTTTCGAGCCCGAAGAGTGATGCCCCGAGTCCGGGGACTGACACCAGGGGCTCTTTCCAGTAGACACTCCCGTGTGCAAGGTGCGGTGACTCTGGGTGGGCAAGTGCTGACAGGACACTTCCTTGCGGTAAGCGGTGCCGCACTAAAGGGGACTGATGGAACAGCCCCAGGACAGGCTTACCCCTGGATTTGGGAGCTGCTGTCTCCGGTGTAGGAGGCTCTGGGAGGGGCATAACCTCCTGTGTTGCCTGCAGGTCTTCCGGGGTCGACAGTACCACCACATGCCAGTGTCACTATCTGGGGTAGCAGGCACGTCCCAGGATGGGCTAGCCCACTCAACCACAGCTGGGACCCCACTCCCTCTTGGAGGTGATAAGCTGCCCCTCATGGGTCTCTGCTCTCTTCTGGCCTTCTTGTCCTTGCAGGAAGTAGTACGACTTCTTCCCATCTTATTCCTCTTCCCTGTCTGTACTGGCGTGAGGGATCGATGTCAGTCTGAAAGCGGCACCGGTGGCGCAATCCACACCGAGGCTGCAGTGCTAGGTGCAGAGTTTGACCTAGATTGTTGTGGTGTTAAAGCAGACTCCATAAGGCACGCCCAGAGTCAAATGTCCTGCTCCTCCTTCGTCCGAGGTTTAAAACTTTTGCAGATGCTACACTTGTCGCTGATGTGGGTTTCCCCCAAGCACCTTAGACAACTAGTGTGTGGGTTGCTGACTGGCATAGGCTTGTTGCACCTGTCGCAGGGTTTGAAGACCAGGGCATGCCCCATCCCTGGGCTAAATCCCATCCGGGACTACCAACTAGTTTAACTAACAACACTAAGGGAACTATTTATAAAAATTATCTATTTACAGGAAAAGTTCGCAATGAACAATTCTGAACTGAAGAATTTGCCAAAGCAACAAACAGCACCGTCACTGGCAATAAGAAGGAACTGAGGGTGGGAGGAGCTGGCAGCACCCCTTATACTGCAGCATGTGCACGCCACTCCAGAGGGCACCAGAGCCGATCCCCTACAGATACCACTGAGGGAAAAACTTCCGGCACCAGTGCATGTGGCGAGCACACACATCTAACACGGACATGAGCAAGCACTCCAAGAAGAATATTTACATAGGGCTTTCCCTGCAGCCCACTCAGACTGTCCAGCTTCCAATGGAAGACTCTGAAGCATTGTATCTTTGTATCCTACCCAGCAGAGTAGGACCAGCAGGCAATCCAAAAGACTTAAAATCCAGGGAAGAATGGGGATCTGTTTTCTGATCCACAAGGGTGTACAGTATTATTGAGTTTCAGAAATGCTCAGATGCTAAGCCATGACTCCTGAAGAAACTCCATAATTTTTAGAGACTAAAGACATTGAGAATGATAAAAGTCCTGGTACACAGATTTTATGATCTATGCCCCAGTCAAAAAACCTCAATGCCTGAGATACCAGGGATAGAAAGCTGAAAGGAAATTACAAATAAAACACCCTTGATTTTGTCAATAAGATTAACTCAGCTAGTTCCGTCATAGGTCTCTGAACTAAAGTTCTGGGAAGCTTATAGAATCATACAAATGTAGGGCTGGAAGGGACCTCCAGATGTCATCTAATCCAGCCCCCTGTGCTGACACAGGACAAAATAAACCCAGACCGTCCCTGGCAGATGTTTGTCCAACCTGTCTTTAAAAACCTCCAATGATTGGGATTCTACAACCTTCCTTGGAAGACTATCCCAGAACTTAACTCCCTTATAGTTGGAAAGTTCTTCCTCATATCTAACCTAAATCTCCCTTGCTGCTATACTCCAGCTGCCAAGCAGAGTGGGACAATTGTCTCCCATGTCTTCCATATGATACTCCTAATATAACCCAGAATATTAGCTTTTCTTGCAATTGCATCACATTGTTGACTCGTTCAATTTGTGATCCATTATAACCCCTAGTGCTCATTACATAAATTGGAGAAAGACAGTAATAAGAAAATTTGGGATTACTTCTGAATGGTATCAAATTCTTTATAACATTTCTAGAACTTGATACCTTTCTTGCCTCTCCTCCTAATTGACAAACTCACTAGAAAAGCTAACTGACTAAAGATACGGTGATCACTTTTTCAATTCAAGCAGTGATCAATCACTACATAATTAAAGATCAGAGGTCGCTTTGGGGACTTTTTGGGTGACACATGCAAAATATGCAAGATCAAAAATACTCCCCAATTAAAAAGATTTTATTCCTACACAAAAGGTACATAGATGTTGTTCAAGCTTCTGGAGAGCTTCAAATCTCACTTTCCAGTCCAGGTTCAGAAAAATTTATATCACCATAACTTGGGGCTCCAGGTCCCAAGCTGGCTGAGAAACTGAAGGGAGCCAACAAAAGCTTCGATGGCCATAAGTTTAAATATCTCCACCTACCTGGGGGTAAGGGGAAGGAGATTTACAAGATATATTCCCCCCTCCCCCACCCCAGAAGCTTTGAAACAAAAGATTGGGTGGTCTAATTAAATAAGCCCTAAAGACTGCCAGAATACAAAATAGATCAAGACTCATGTTGCACTCTTTATACAAGATGAAGGGATAAAAAAGGCACGTTCAAAATAATCTTTATTTTAAAAGAGAATAGTATCAACCAAAGTGTCTCTCCAATTAGGGTCTTGTCTTCTTGCTGCCATTATAAAGAAAGCATCTTTGTAGTGTGACAGACCCAGACCAGTAGTGTAAAGGAGTCTGGTAGAGGGCAAATATACTGTGGTCACTGGACGAGTAGTTTTCTGTTCCCTGAGTGACCAGAGCAGGGGCTGCACTAGAGTAATCAGGAACCTGCTGGAACCAATTAAGGCAGACAGGCTGCTTAGGCTGCAGCCAATCAAGGCAGACTAATCAGGGCACCTGGGTTTAAAAAGGAGCTAACTGCAGTTTGTGGTGTGCGTGTGAGGAGCTGGGAGCAAGAGAGTGAGAGGGTGTGCTGCCAGAGGACTGAGGAGTACAAGCATTATCAGACACCAGGAGAAAGGTCCTGTGGTGAGGATAAAGAAGGTGTTTGGAGGAGACCATGGGGAAGTAGCCCAGGGAGTTGTAGCTGTCATGCAGCTGTTACAGGAGGCACTATAGAAAGCTGCAATCCACAGGGCCATGGGCTGGAACCCGGAGTAGAGGGCAGGCCTGGGTTGACCCGGACTGTGGGTTCCACCAGAGGGGAAGATCTCTGAGGTGAGCAAATCCGCCAATAAGCGCAAGACCCACCAAGGAAGAGGAGGAACTTTGTCACAGTAGAAAGAGGTTAAATGAGTTCAGTTTATAAGTACATGGACTTATTTTGGCACTGGCCCAAAATGAAGGATGGCAAATTCTAATGGAGATCAAAAATACTCCCCAATTAAAAAGATTTTATTCCTACACAAAAGGTACATTCTAAAAGGAGATTCCTAAACTGTGGCCATATGGTTCACTGGCTATTTACTTGGTGCTACCTCTTCTTGTATCTTGCTGCTAAAATGCATAAAAAGAAACTAAAAGTACATTAAAACTCATTATGCAATTGTGAATGGAGAGGGCAGTGGACAATAGACACACAAGTAAGATATAGTCTCCACAACAACATTTGAGAACTTCTTGTTTAATGAACCCAGCTATTTAAAACTGGCAAAATATGACACTAATTAGGTTCCATCTCCCAAGTCCTGACCACACCAAGTTGAGTTTTACACTAAAGGCAGAATAAGTAGTAATCAGCTTAGTCTGCAGCAAGGGACATTTAGGTTAGATATTAGGAAAAACTTTCTAACTATAAGGGTAGTCAATTTCTGGAATAGGCTTGCAAGAGGTTGTGAAATCCCCGTCACTGGAGGTATTTACGAACAGACCAACACCTGTCAGAGATATCTATAGTTGGTTCTGCCTCAGCAGAGGTGGCTGGGCTCGATAATCTCTAAAGGTCCATTCCAGCCCTACTTTTTTATGATTCTATTATTCCAACGTCATTCTGGTCTCTTGTGCTAGGAGTTCTCCCATTTTAGAGTCCTCCACAGAAATTTCACTGTAGTAAGATAATACATAATTTTATTTCTCTCATTTTGGCGTCACCATGTGGTTACATCATCTCAGAAATTTAAAACCATTATTTTTGAAAATCAGAAGTTACCATCACCAGCACTCCCAACACACTACCTGATTTTCGAGGGTAGTCATAAAATAAGATGAATGGCTATCTGAATGCTCTTTCTACCATCCTTCCCTGCCCCCCCCCCCCCCCCCGACCCCCAAACCCAATACAAAATAAGCAATGAAGGCCACACAGCTGGCAGCTCAGAACATACCTTGGCACCCAAAGGATGCTGAGGGGGTTACATTTTAATGTACTCACCTGATTTGACTTTTCCACTGTACTGCTAGGAACCTCTGTGGTGTCCTTCACAAAAAAGTTATCTATGATGTGTCTTTCTGCACATTCCTGGCTGCAAACTGGACAGCGGATAACACCAACTGGAGAGAAAAATAAAAAGCAAGTTCAACTGGTAAGAAATCTTTAATATTTGTAAGCTTATCAATTTATCAAATAACTTCCAAATAATTTTTATAGAGATATACTTTTCTGAAAACTTTCAGTTAGTATTTCTAGAGTCCAAGGGATAAATGCCAATTCTTATCCACTGCCAACCCACAGACTCTGGGTGTCTGCCTGAAAGTAACTGAGTATCTCAGCTCCTACTGGGATTCAAACACTTTAGTTTCAGTAATCAGTTTTACTGTGAATCTTCCACTGATTTCACCCCTTTGCTATTCAAAGGTTCATGCCTTCCCATGAGCAGTTTGTTGCAAAATGACTAGAGAGTCAGTTTGTGAGGTACCAGCTACATTCAGCAGGACTAGAGGTACATAACTGCAATAATGATGTGATGGGCATGGAATTGTTGTGTAATAATCTAAGAGTATTGAGATGTAATAATTTTATGAATACAGGCTCCCGCCCAAAGTGAGACAGACATTTTATCAGTCTGGAAACTCATAGAGCAAAGGGTTATAAACACTTAAAGCTGTCAATTGTCAAGGGGCCAGGTTAACAAAGGTCCTGCCTACACTGACAAGTTTCTATGCAGTAAAGCAGCTTTCTGCACGGTAACTCCTGAGGTGTACACACTGCCAAGCCATTTAATTTGCAGAAACTGTGCAGTTGCAGCACTGTTAAAAAAAAAAAAAAAAAAAAAAAAAAAAACATCATTCTGGGATGTATTGGCAAGAGTATTCAAAGAGAGAGGCTGAAGCAGGGCCTTGGGCAAAAAAAAAAAAAAAAAAAAAAAAACCACGCCAATGAGATGCATACAGCTTTCTGCACTGGGGTTACAGCACTGTGCCGCCAGCACAGACACTGTGGTCAAATACAGCGCTGCGACTGGCCTCCAGTAGGTGTCCCACAATGCCTGTTCTCACCTCTCTGGTCATCAGTTTGAAGTTACTGCCCTGCCCTCAGGTGACCAACTATCATCCCTACCCTGTAAATTCCTTTGGAATTTTGAAAGTCCCCTTCCTGTTTGCTCGGTAACGAGCGCAGTGGTCTCAGTGCATCTTTCCAGGTGGCCACGCCTGCTCCACCCACCATGTGATCCCCCACTGGGAGCAATACTGAGCTGCTGGAACTCAGCATTTGGGGAGAGGAGGCTGTCCAGTCCCGGCTACACTTCAGGCATAGGAATTATGACACCTACAGACAGATTTCATGATGTGTGACAGAAGGGGGCCATGACTGGGACACACTGCAGTGCAGGGTTGAAGTGAAGGAGCTGCGCCCATGAGGCACCGGGGGCAAACCGCCACTCCAGAGCTGCGTCCACAAGCTGCCGGTTCTACAAATAGCTGGACGCGATACTCAGCAGTGACCCCACCTCCACTGCGAAGACCACTATGGATACTGAGGTGGCTCGCATGCTAGTCGAGTGGACCGAGTCAGGAGAAGGAAACTTTGGACAAGGATGTGGAGGGGGAGGGAAACCCAGAGGCAGAGGATGACTCGGAGGTCAGAGATGCATGCAGCCAGGAGCTCTTTTCTACCCCGGAGGGTAGCCAATCACAGCTGTCAGATGTTGGCGAAGCGCAAACAGGAGAGGAGGCCCCTGGTAAGTGGATCTGATTTGGGGAATCGCTGAAGAGAGTTGTTGGGGTCAGGAGAGTTCCAGAAATCAGGCTGGTCTCCCACTGAATGCCTAGTCTGAACAGCTGAACAGGCTGTTGATTGACTCTCTCATTTCATGGGAATCTGCCTCAGATCTCCAGGAAACTCTCATGGAGATAGTGGGCAATCCACTCCTGCAGGTTCCTTGGCAGAGCTACTTTGTTTCTTGCCCCATTACCAGTAACTTCCCTGCACCACTGTGCCATCACAGGGATGTGTGGGGGTGAGGTATTGCTGCACACAGGTGAGAGACATAGGGGCCAAGGTGGAAGCCACAGACTTGAAGACAACCCACCCTTGATTCCCTGCTTACCCTCAGCAGCAAGGTATCTTCCATAATGATCACATTCTGTGGAAAGTGTGGGGACAGGAATGATTATCAGCGCCCCCCGCCCCCAGTGCTGGCTCTCCCCAAGAGCTACATGCCCAGTGTACAGCAGAGTTTGGGAACAGTGATTTACCCTGCCCCTATGGCTACTCACCATTTTGGGGGTCTTTTGGCTCATGTGTGCTTGCCTGAGGTCAGCCAGTTAGTGACAGGTGCGTGATTACTGGTTGCGTTTTAAAAGCACTGAATCAGTATTGTCTGTGTTTCAAACAATACTGCTTCTGTAAAATGTCGCATTTAAACTTCACAAAGATGACCTTGAGAGCCCAACCTCCCTCTTTGTTATCGGTGGCTAAACGGCTGCGCAGAATTAGAAAGCGGCCAAGAAGAACTAAGGAGGACTTTCTGTGTGAGGTTACGATGCACTCCGTGGCCGAGAAACAAGAACTGAAGGAGTGGTGGGAGAGCAAGAAGAGGGGCCGAAAGGAGAATGCGGCATGCCAGAATGAAGCCACGGAGTGGCTCTCAAAGGTTATAGAACACCAAACAGACACGCTGCAGGCGATACTAGGTCTTCAAACTGAGCAGCTCCACACCCACCCTCCTCTGCAGCTGCTGTCACAAAACTCTTTCCCATGCTCCCACCAGACACCACCAACACACTGTTATCAACCTCCTGGCTTCGGTCTATACCCGCAGCATTCCACTCCTCCCCCCTGACAGTCCAGCACTGTGGACTCCCACTACCCACTGCACTGAACACCCATCCCTCTGCAGTTTGGCTGTGCTGAAGTACAGTACTTGCTGCATTGTACTCCAAAAGAAGGTTGGCTATGATCCCCGGACATACACAAATCTTTAGCCGCCCCCACCTCCTCCTGGGACCTCCCTTTCTCCATCCCCTTTGCTGCTGATGGGTTTTTTTGTTTGACTCTCTCCTCTGGTTGCTGTTTTTTAATAAAAGAATTGTGTTGGTTTAAAAGCAATCTTTAGTCTATTAACTGAAAGCAAACAGAGCCCTGCAAAACAGAAAATTATGTTAAACCTTCATATTGCATCGCCTGCATCAATCACAATCACCTCCTAGCATTACAAGCACTGCACTTCTAAGTATAGTAACAGATATTGGTGGCTTTCAGCTTCAAATTGCTGTCTCAAGACATCCCTGATTCTTATGGCCCTGCGCTACGCCTATCTAATAGCCCTGGTCCCTGGCTGTTCAAACTCAGCCTCCAGGAGCTGAGCCTCTGTGGCCCAGCCCTGAGTGAAGCTTTCACTCTTTCCTTCACAAATATTATGGAGCGCACAGCACACGGCTATAAGCATAAGAATATTGTCTTTGGCCAGGTCCAGCTTCTCATATAGGTCAAAAGCACACTCAACAGTCATGCTGCACTTGGACCAAAATGGGTATTTCAACTAATCCTACGGTGATCTTCTGGTCTGGGAAGAAAGCCTCTGCTTGCAGCTTCCTGAACAGGCCAATGTTCTAAAAGATTCATGCGTCATGCACCTTTCTGGACCAGCCTGAGTTAATGTTTGTGAAATGCCCACAGTGATTCACAAGCCCCTGGAGAACCATTGGGAAATACCCTTTGTGATTGATGGATTCGGTAGCTAGGTGGTCTGGTGCCATAATTGGAATATGCATGCCATGTATCGCCCCTCCACAGTTAGGAAAGCCCATATGTGGAATGCCATCCACAATGTCACACATGTTGCCCAAAGTCACGATCTTTCGGAGCAGGATGCGATTAATGGCCCTGCACGCTTCCGTCAACTTGAGTCACTTCGAACTGGTTAGTGACCAATCAGTAGCAGTCTGGAGTAGCCAGTTTCCACAGTGCTATGGCCACGCACTTCTCCAACAGCAAGGCAGCTCTCATTTTCGTGTCCTTGTGCTGCAGGGCTGGGGCGAGCTCATCACACAGTCCCATGAATGTGGCTTTCCTCATCCGAAAGTTCTTCAGTGACCACTCATCATCCCAGAGGTGCATGACAATGTGATCTCACCACTCAGTGCTTGTTTCCCGAGCCCAAAAGCAGAGTTCCATTGTGATCAGCACCTCCATGAATGCCACAAGCAATCTCATGTCGTAGCTAGTACACATGGCGAGATCAATGTTGCACTCCTCTTGCCTTTACGATTTAAGGAGTAACTCCATTGCCACCCGTGATGTGTTAGTCAGAGCGAGCAGCATACAGGTCAGGAGTTTGGGATCCATTCCTGCATCCCAAAGAAGCTGGGCGTGCACTACACAAACCGTTGAAAGATGGCATCAAATGCGGACAGAAGCACAGGGATTGCTGGGATGCAAAGCAACGTATCACGGGGCATTGAGACAGGACCCAGGATGTCCCGCGACCCCCTCTGTCTTCCTACAACTCTTAGCGGCAAAAGAGGAAGAAATGCTCTGTGAGATAGCTCCCCAGAGTGCACCACTCTGAATACCACTGCAAGTGTGAACATGCTATTGCACAGGCAACTGACAGTGTGAACACACAACTGCGGTTTCCCTTCAGTGCTCTCTAAGCAGTGCTGTAACTCCTGGAGCTCTAACTCTGCCAGCGTAGACATGCCCACAGAGAGGCTCAGAGGAGTTGACTGAGTTGGGACCTTCCCCAGATCCAGGGAACAGTAAGCCTTAGAGAAATGCAGACACGAATATAGACTGGTTTGTTTTCTTAAGATCTATTTTCTCTTAATTGCTTTGGTTATGCTTTAAGAAAACTGTCTCCCCAATATAAATGACAGAGACCTGAAAGAAGGTGTGCTGAAAACAGGAGGGGTCAGAGGGGCAGTTAACCTGGTAACTGTGACACCTGATACACCACTTCACAGTTAAGTCTTTTAAACTAACAAAAGAAGATGTAGAAGTAGAGAGTTAAAATATATATTTACTACATAATCAACTATGTTTCACATTGTCAGTGCTCTGAACTCACCTTTTACACAAGCCTCCCCATAAAATTCTGCCAATGTATCTTAATAGGTATTAGTAACCTCCCTCCTACACAAGAATTAGGCCTTTTCTGATACAAGCCCACTGATTTTCTCAGAGTGACTTTGTGAGCTAGACATTCATTTAACACAGATTATAGAAGAGTTCAGACTTGTGCACTGCTTCTTGCTTCCACCTCATCACATTTAAAGTTGAGTTTGACAAAATACATTTACTTCTATGCATATGATCGTAAGAGCTTAGCATATCTATTTCAGGCCCCAAATCTTTAGCAAATAGGAAAGATGAACAGCTTACATATCTCAAAGACAGTTGTGCTGTATCACTAGACATATGTGTGATAGCTGCCCTGTTGGCCGACAGACCAGGGACTGACCTCTGGAACTGAAAGCATGAGATGCTACGCCTTGAGCTAAATAGCCAACACTTTATAGCTGCAGGCTGTAACAACTCTTTCACTGTGGAACAGCATTTAGAAGTACCTTCTACATACGCATTAACCAATGGATTGCGTGCACACTTTCTACATCCTAGGCCAGGGGTCGGCAACCTATAGCACCCGGGCCAATGACGGCACGCAAGCCGATTTTTAATGGCACACTGCTGCCTGCTGAGGTCCCGGCCGCTGGCCCTGCTCAGCCCGCTGCCAAACCCAGGCCAGCGGCGTGCTGAACGGGGCCAGCAGGCTGGGACCCTGGCAGGCAGCAGCATGCCATTAAAAATGCTGGCCGGCCCACTCTTCTCCGCCCCTCCCGCCAGCATTTCCACATGCTTTCCTGACCTCTGTCACTTCCGGAGTGAGGTTGTGTTTCCAGGTGAGCATGTCTATACTGCTACCTGGTGTCTGCAGAGTCTGAGCAGCCCCGCCGGCAAGGACAGGAAGAGGGACCTGGCTCCACAGGAGTTGCAGCGCCTGCAAGGCCTGTAAATGGGGAAGGTTCTGGGTCACAGCTGCGCTGTGCACTCATCCGCCTGGCCCCGCTCCCTGGACTCAGGCAGGCTGCCCCAAGGTTGGAGCCCCGGTGCTAGGGTGAGCTTGACTCTGTACTGGGGCAGGCCACGTCCCACAGTCCGAACTCAAGCCAGGGGGCTGCCACTCGCTGCCTACTAGACCCGAGGAAGAGCTGGGTCGCGCCTCTTTCCCCATCCCAGTTCACTGGACCTCACTCTGCCCTGACCCCTGCACCCCCCTCACATGCCCCCAACCCTCTGCCCTGACTCCTGCACCCTCACACATACCCAGCCCCTACACACCCCATGCCCTGATTCTTGCACCCCCCACATCCCCTTCCTCACCCTGAGCACCAAATGGGAGCTCCTGCACCTCCCCACACATTCCAACCTGCACCTCTAGCACCAAATGGGAGCTGCTGAGGTAAGCACTCCACACCCAAACCTTCTGCCCCAACACTGAGCCCCTGCCTTCATTTTAGCTCCTGGCCAGACCCTACACCCCAGCCTGCTCCTTCACCCCCAGCCCTGTGCACTCCCACCCTCAGCTCAGCGCAGAGAGGGGAAGAGAATGGGCTCGAACCAGGGAGAAGGTAGGTACTCACTCTATGAGGGCAGGGCTGGGACCCCAGACTGGCAGCAAGCAGAGCCGCTCAGCCCACTGCTGGTCTGGGGTACTGGCTGCTGGTCTCACTCAACCTGCTGCCAACCTAGGTGAACAGAATCCCAGGCCGGCAGCGGACTGAGCAGGCTGGCGGCATAAGATCAGCATTTTAATTTAATTTTAAATGAAGCCTCCCAAAGATTTTGAAAACCTTGTTTATATTATATAACTAAACTATTGTAAAGTAAACAGAGAGAGACCCTCTTAAAAAAAAACAACATCAAAATGTATTACTGGCACGCAAAACCTTAAATTAGAGTGAATAAATGAAGACTCGGCACACCACTTCTGAAAGGTTGCCGACCCCTGTCCTAGTCAAAACTGGAGCAGAAATCTATTACCATCATGCTGGATATAACTCAGAAACTCTGTTTTCAAGAAGTCTGATAACTCTAGAGCTTAACTCTGGAGCTAAATTCAAACAGTGCCGAAACACAGGTCTATACTACAGAGTTCAGTTGATGACTCAAGACAACTTATAAGCTGTTTTTGCACGTCTACACTCAAATTTGTCTCTGGTCAATGTAAGTGTTGCTTTTGGTGATTGCCCACCTTGGCAAGCATGCCTAGCAACTCTCCCTTGTTGTATGTGTTGTGTTGTGTGTGTTGTCCAATGTCCCAGCCCCCCAAAAGACACCAGGTACTGACTTCCCATTATTTTACTCACATAAAAAAGTAGTACAACAGACAGAGGTACAGTCAGCATCTGCTTTTCGTTCCCCTCATGGGATACGTGAAGGGGAGGGGTGGGCTGGGAGGGGGCACCATGCAGAACATCTCGACGAAACTTTCATGGCAATACTCAAATTCTCTCCTGAAGTTTTTTATGGATGGCTGCCTTATTTCTTCCTCTGTGGTAGGACATTTTCCCATGCCACTATGTGATGAGCTCAGGTGGCACCACTGCAGTAAACAGGCTAGTAACATATGGGCCAGGCAACTTCAGGATGCTAGTAGCAGCTGGACTTTCTGTGTCTTTATTACCCTCACTAGTGAGAGTTCAGCTAAAATCACCATTACCTGTAGGAAATAGTGTCAATATTAAGTGCTACAGCCCTGTGGAATAGGGACTGAAATTTTAGTGCATCATGCAACCAAAATTCCTTCTCCTCCCTACCGCCCCACCTCACTGGGCCACACTCACCTTGGCTGGGACTGGAGAGCGATGCTGAGTAGAGGCTCTCCAAAGGTGAAGTGTTAGTTAGCATATCTTATTATAAGTTGTTATGGGAATACGGCAAGAGAGTTTTGCCTTATTCTCTTTCTGTTGTGATTGTAAATCCAATGATACAACTGACTCTTTTTAAACAGCCACTGCTGCAGCCTTGAGGGATTCCCCTTCCATAGCAGCAGAATGCCTGACCCCAATGAGGAAAAAGAAGAGGACTAGGGATGGCATGTTCAGGGAGATCCTGCAAGCCAGTGCTGTGTTAGACACCGAACAAAGGGCCTGGAGGGCCAACATGGCAGACACCATGGAGAACTCCATGGTAGCAGCTCCCTAGCCCCTCGACGTAACACATGGCATCATGTGCTGCATCCTCACCCTTACCCCTGCATGCCAGGGGACAGCAAGGAAGACTACAGCTTTACTCACACCAACTGTGATTCTTGTTGGACGGTGTATGTGTAGTCCCAACAGGCTACATTTGTGCACTGAAATGGGCATTGCTGCTCTTCCAATTTTGAAGTCCTAATCTGTTAATTTAAATTTTGTATTGCACTGCCTGTTCACACATCGTTTTTCTGCACTGTTTTTGATAATAAATTTATATTTTTTAAAATAAAATTATCTTCTTTAGTTCACAATACATATTTGGAAACATTGATGTAGGCATCTGAGTTTAAAATTGCTGAAGTGACTTATATTTTACAGTTAGAGAATAACTAGAAGTAATGGTCTAAATATAGGGGGCAGAAGCGGACAGTATTTGTCACTGTGTACTGATTAAGCACTTCAAAGAAGAGAAACTATGTATATCCATTTTAGATGAGGAAGAGTGAAAAACCTCTCTAAAATAAGTGTCTAACAAATCAAACTAAGAATGTTCTAGAAAAAGGAGGATTTAATCTGTCACTCTTGTAATGCCAGCCTTTAATGCTCATTATACAATTCTCCCACAAAACATTTCCCCACTTCTTTCTAACTTGTTCCTTAAGCATGTAATGGTATCATAGGGATTAATCCATGAGGCAATTAAGCTCTCCTCCCTCAAATCCCTCTTCAAGACGCACTTCTAGGATGCCTACAAGTCTGCAAGTCGATGATTAGGCTGTGCAGTAGTGAGGTCAAACTGATTTTTTTTTTTTTTAAATCTAAGATTTGGAAACATCAAGTTGCATAATACTTATGTACAACTGTATTATCTTGTTTTCATTAACTTCTTCCTTCCTTGTTTGGTCACCCTCACTGCCTGTGTTTTGCCTGAAGTTATCGTAATCTTTTCAATGTGGGGACAATATCGACTTGTTTTTTTGCAATGCCTAACTATATGAACATATGTCCCAATTGGGTAAGTCCTGGAAAACCCAAATACAGATAGTAAAGTACTGTTTAATTTATTTCATTGTTTGCTTTTATTGCCCTTACCAACAGAGTCTTCCCTAAATGAACGAAACTATGGGAGATGCAGAAATTACATTTGTTGCTGTTGTGACAGCAAAGCTTCTTACAACTTCAATGCACAGGGCAAACTCAGCATTTCAAATCACTCAGAAAGCACCTACTGACTTTCACAGGAAACCCCATGAGCAGAATTGAAGGAAAGTTACAGTACATGGTCAAAATTTCAGCCACACTGAATATGATGGGGGGGAAAATGTCAAACTGGTGTCACAATAGTCCTTAAATTCCACAAGTAAGATCTAATACACAACTCAACCCTAACACTATTATATTTGTAAAGGACTTTGAGATAGTGAGTGGCTCAAACTGTACATTAAAGAAAACATGGGCAAAGAAACATTTGGAACTTTACTCAGGGTAAGTGCCCACTCCACGATTAACTACTGACCTATAAGATGTAAGCTAACTTGCCGTCTGGCATTTTGAACAAGTCATTCTCTCTCTTCTCTAGTGCCTACAGCTGCATCACGTTGCATTGTCAACAATGAAAAACACAAGAAAGCCAGATATCTACAATCACATTGTGAAATACTAGTTATCAGTGAAGATCATTAGGTGATACTTGCCTCTGGGCCAGAAGATTGTGCATTCAGCTCAGCATGTAAATACCAGGCTCAAACTTGTTGATACTGCAATGCACAGTGCTTTTGCAATGTTAGAATGAAAATTTTTCAACTGTTAAATTTGTACAGACAGCTGTTATATTCCATTGAGAGTCTATTTTGGGCTTGACTGCACAGAAATGTAGTGTAAATGCAAGAGGAGTGAGGATTTGGAGTTGTGGTGGGCATACAAAAACCAGCACCTATTGTTAAGGATGGGTAAGGTTCTATTATATTCCCACAGTTCTATTATATTCACAGTGCTTACTGAAATCTTCAAAGGGGCAGAGTTAAGGTTGTGTGGGAGTAAGGTATGGCAGGTATTACCTTAACCCTGCACTTTCTTGTTTTATAATGTTGGTGTTTTGTTCTGATGTATTTCCAGCTTCCCAGGAGGTTTCAGTTTTCAACTGCCAACTTCTGTGTTCTAAAAGGTATAAAGGCACTGCTAGCCAACTTTAGCTCCCTTTTAATTAAAAACATTTATTTAATGAGTTTCTTTGCTCAGATGTACTGAATAAAATGGATCTATCAGAAAGAGAAGGTTGAGACCGGTTTCTGCTCTTATTGTCCTTTGTGAAGCAAAGCACAAAAACTAGAGTACATTTTAGCAGAAGGAAGCTAGTGAAAAGGGATGAAAAAACCACATAGCCTGGGCTGGTTCTGGCCCTTGCTGGTTTTTGAGAAGGAAGAGCAATTAGATTACAAGTTGACATACTGAAGGTGCAGAACTGAAGACTCAGAAGCTAAGAAGTTCATTTAGCAATTTGATGGTCTAAGCAAATATATACCAGTTTACTCTTTGGTCAGAAGAAGGGAGGCTTTTTGTCCTAAGGGCATGCAGGGGTAGAATGTTCTCAACAGTGACAGCCACCATGTTTTTTTTTAATATAACAGCCATATCCAATTTACAAGACAGTTTTGTGGTTTTCCTGGAACAAGTGTTTGTGGAGTGGTGAGACTAGCAAGTTAATCGGTAATCAGTTAATTCAGGTTAAAAACTCTAGTGTAGACATATCCCTGGAGTACCAACAGACAGTACAGTAAGTCTTCTAGTTAGTGACCTAATTTTTCTCATCTCCTGTACTTTGAGGTTAGTCTCAGAAGTGTTAAGTGAAAAGGCCTTGTCTACTCTAGAAAACTGAACATTGTAATTGAATTGATTTAAGTACAAATAGCTCAGTGTGTCCACTTCAATCAAGCTGAACCAGTCTGTCCTTGTCTTTGCTATGAAGGAGCTGTGTTCTTAACTAACAAGGCCCTTAAGAATTTTGCCTCGCTTCCACAACAGCACTATTTTAAACCATTCAGTTTCAATTACTCAGAATTGAACTCAGCTCCCAGAAGCAATATGGAAAGATTTTTCAAGGCACTCTGTGACAGTAGTGGGAAGACCAGATGAATTAGTTAAATCTAGTATCAGAGGGGTAGCCGTGTTAGTCTGGATCTGTGAAAGCAGCAGAGAATCCTGTGGCACCTTATAGACTAACAGAGGTTTTGGAGCGTGAGCTTTCGTGGGTGAATACACGCTCCAAAACCTCTGTTAGTCTATAAGGTGCCACAGGATTCTCTGCTGCTTTCTTAGTTAAATCTAGTGTGCACTAGCACTGCACTAAACTGGTTAAACTTGCTGAAAAATAGTCCATTCCAAATGGTAATTAAACCAGTT
Organism: Chelonoidis abingdonii; assembly: GCF_003597395.2. Lineage (NCBI taxonomy): Eukaryota > Metazoa > Chordata > Testudines > Testudinidae > Chelonoidis > Chelonoidis abingdonii. The sequence goes on from NC_133769.1 coordinate 109,111,999, forward strand.
GAAAGCCATTTGGAGATTTGGGGTGGTTTTGCTTGAGGAGAGGAAAAGCCCTACAAACATTCTAGGGGTATCATGGTTAAATAGTGCCAAGATAACCCAAGCCAAAAGCTTAACTGTTACCTGTTCTAAAGGGCATTTCCCCTGAAGAGTGCTTGGGAGCCACTGGGGACTTCTGTTTCCCCTAAGTATATCTCTGGTTAAGCAGATTAATTAGCATTGTAAAAGGTGGTAAAATGACAACTTCAGCAAGACAGGATTTTCCAACTTCACAAAAATTCAGGGCATGAAAAGTCTTAGTTGATGCAAGATCTTTATAACTGATTAATTAAAAAAGTAAAGTTAGTATTATAAATACTTAAGAGTTATAAGTACAGAAACCAGGATTTAAAGATGGACATGGTAGTTTTAACAGAAAAAAATCCAGTTATTTTAAGTCTTAAAACATTGCCAACCCATAACTGTTTTCTAACTCAAAAATAAGGAAGTTTCACTTGTAACAAACAACTTCCTCTCCTCAATATGTGCACATAACTCCCGTTAACATTACACAAATATTGTTAAACATGTATATGGGGTGGGGGAAAACTGGTGTTAGTCCTCATACAGGCCACATTTTTGTTAAAATGTTACACAAAATGTTATTAAAAGACATAACATTGGAAGATAATATTACTCGCAATAAGCCTAAATACATTTAAAAAAAAAAAAAAAAAAAAAAAAGATACCCTTTTCCTCAGTAAGTCAATCCTGTGCTGGCAAAATTAACAACTTCTTCAAACTGGTTTCCTCCAGAAAAACTGCTTCTATCTAGTTCTAGCAGTCTGCTGCTTCTAGTGGAGTTCAAATAGGTTAAACCAACAAGCACACGTCTCTAGAGGAAATCTGCCTCTAACTGCCAACCTATAAATCAAGCAAATTAGTTTATTAAAATCTGAATGGTGTATTTTAAACACCATATAAAATGGATTAATACCTTAAAGACTAGACTACCCGACTGCAATCTTTCCCTCTGAAAAAGTGTTACAGGCTACTTTTGATGCTGCAGTGCATTGACTTTCTTGGAATGGAAAGCACTGCAAAGCAGAATTAAAAATACTTCAGCTGCTCTGCAAAGTGGCTTATTGTTTTTACCACATATGCCAGCCTTTAAATATTTCATTTAACCAACCTATAGATTTTGCAACTGTTGTATTGCACTGAAACTTAACATTATGAATGCAAAATGTATGGCTGCAAGCAAGAGTATTTCTTCTCCAATTTATTTTCTTTAAAAGACAATGTTAGTGGTAAGAGCAGTGCCACAATGCCAGAACAGCATTAACGTGTACAATTCCTCTCACCTCCCTGTCATCGACTAAACCTTGACCTAAGGACTACTAACAATTACACCATTTGTGATGACAGTGTAAAAATGACTATTAAAGAAACATCTTTTCATGTTCTGAAATCTACAAGTGCTTCGATTCTTATATTTATCAGATATGTAATTAATCCAATTTCACAAGACAAGATAGGCTTCAAAGAGAGACTTTAGTTAAATTGTTTGATATAATTTGTTGTTCTAAAAAGAAATTTCTAACTTTGAAAACTCCAGTTCCCTGCAAAAAGGTGCTATAATCTGAATGTTGCCAATAAGTGAAAGGCAGGCTTGCGGGGCTGCAGCGAAGGAAGCAAGCACTGGGATGCGTCAAGCCCAGGCCTCTGGTGCCATGGAAGGGCACAGAGAGAGGTAACATGTAGCCCTGTGGCCCCCAGAGTCTTCCCTTACAGGGTAACAGGTCCCCAGCTGTGGGCAGGTTTTCAGGGCTGCAGCCAGGGAAGGCATGTCCAGGCGTTTACTTCCTTGGATGCAGTTCTGCAAACCTCCCTAAGGCCAGGGCTTTTCTTCCAAAAGATATTCTCAATAGGCGGTATGGCTGTTGCCAGTACTCGAACACCATTAACATTAAAAGTCAATGGCTCCCAGCAAAACGTTGCTATGAACTGAAAGTTGTTAATATTTGGATTGCTAAAACTGACATCCACTGTAGTTTTAATACTGCCTAGGCTTATAGCTTCTGTTAGGAACTCTACATAAATGTCACTTAAATAATATTTTGCATATCTAAATTTTATATACACCTCTACCCCGATATAACGCTGTCCTCGGGAGCCAAAAAAATCTTACCACTTTATAGGTGAAACTGTGTCATATCGAACTTGCTTTGATCTGCCGGAGTGTGCAGCCCCGCCTCCCTTCGGAGCGCTGCTTTATCGCGTTATATCCGACTTCGTGTTATATCGGGTCGCATTATAGCGAGGTAGAGGCATATCTACATTCCCCGGTCTTATATTGGTGGTCAAGGATATAGTGCCCCAGTGCTTCTCCAGAGTATGGAAAGCAATAGCTCCCCTTTCTTCTCTGCTTGCCAGCAGGGGGGTGGGGGGGAGTTTATGGTTATTACTAAATATATTTAAGTGGGAGAGTGTTGCCGTAAAAGAACTCTTACCAAAAAACTGGCATAGAGGTGGGTCTCACATTTAGCTCTGAAGATGGCAAGATTAGTAATAATTTTTATTTCTTTTGGCATTGAGTTCTATAATTCTAGATTCTGTGAAATTTTAGTCTCCCATCACTAATTAACATCATTGGTGTTGTAGTGGAAGCTGTGATTATGGAAAAGTAGAAAGACACTGTCTTTTAGGAAGCTAGAGCCAATCCCATGTAGGATGCCACACACACACACGATTCAGGAAGACTTCTGAGCAGTGAGAGCTTGCCGCCTCTATAGCAGATGAAACAGTACGTTTTCTGATAGGTGATACTCTTTCCTGTTGCTACAGTCAAGATCCTCTGGTAGACACTAAAATTGTGAAACTGTTTACTGGTTTAGACACAGCTATCACAAGTATTGGGATTGGGGCCCTGTGAGCACTTTCTATCTTGATTTTCCCAACCCACTCTGCAGGTAAGCTGTATCAAAGCTCAGGGCAACTGCACTTGTATTTCTCCGTAGTGGTTCAGCAAGGGCATCCACTGTCAGGCTCCTGGCTCCCTACTAGTTGCCCATCTTTGGTGGATGCCCTGGTCAGAAAGGAGAGACACAGGTATTTCAAGTCCGACCAGTTCCCTGCTTTCAGTGTCACTGTAGCCACCAAAGACAATCTACTTAAATAGGCTCTCTCTTCAGAGACTAACACAGTAATTGTCAAAAGTTATAAATTACCACACAGTATTTCCTATGTAACCCTATTTTATTTTTAAAGCAAAATCACTACAGAGAAAACATTAAAATAAGTGAAAAACTACACTCCTGCTAATAAGCTTACCAGAGATCCCCTCAACTGTCTCCAACATGGGGATCTAGAAAGGTGATTCCTTAACACTCTGTAAAGAGGTCTCTCTTGTGGTGACAAGCTCATAACAGCTTCAGCTCAAAACTCCAGGTCTGGCTTGACATGAGTAATTGGACATGAGGGAGACTCATTTCTTGGGAGAGAGGATTAGAGAAGTAAATAGCTTACTAGACTGGAAACAGTGTCTGTGCCAAGATAGGTAAATGGGTCACTAAGCTAAGAGACAAACCATCTGAACTAGCTAACAAAAGGGGAAACATCCTGGGAGACATTTACAATGGACAACATAACAATGGACAAAATAAGCCTAGGACATAGGATGAGGTAAAACGTAAGTCTCGCATGGACAGGACAATGTGTGGACAGAGCATGTTATATGCGAATTGATTTCTGCAAAGTAACCAAGCCAAACTCCAAAATGTGTGATGCAATGTAATAGGCAAATATACATAAAGGAAGAGGTTTTTCTGTGCAACTTAGCTTTGTGATGTATCCTTGCATTTGAGTCTGATCAACTCAGCATATCTTTTGCTCTGTGCAAAATAAAGATACCTAAATGTCAAAATCTGGAGTTGAACTGAGTTCTTAGGAAGCCAAGTGAAAGAGCGATGTTAGCGGGAATCCCAACAAGAACTAGAACTCTCAAGAAAAGTTAATTCTCAACTTTTATAGAGTTTGGCGGTCTTTGAACTGTAGTTTACAGAAGCAGATAATTAATAGACGGTCAGTTTCTCTCCCCAGGATGTAACTTCAAAAGGATGGCTCCAAAGTGGGTCATCTGCATTCACTTCACTCCCCGGTACTTCCTAGGAAATTCACTTCACGTGTTGTTCCCAAAAGTTCTTAATATCACCCAGAGATTGTATTAATCCCGTCTCCTGTTAAAGAAATTCCATACAATCCCACAATAGTACATAAACATTTGCGTTTTTCAATGAACCTCAAAGATATTATTTCACTAAGGTTTATCCAGGATAGTTCAGGATACTGTCATATCTGACACAAATTGATCTAATAAAGATTGCAGAGAGAACTAAAAGAATTTTGCATTCATAATGGTGGTCAGGTTGAAAGCGATCCTGTGAATAACTTTAGGTACTAGACTTCAACGTGATGTAACCACATGCTGGTATGCCATCCTCTATAAAGCTCTCACTTGATTTAGGGTCTAGGTAGAAGATCACTGGGTGCCCACTAGGAAACGTTCCAGACACAAGATTGTCACTAGAAGACCTCCAGGAGTATAATAGTTTCAATTCAAGTACTGTTAACATGTTCAAGCCACAGCACAGCATTTGGAAACCTTAAAAAATGCGTTAAAGTAGTTTTGCAATTAATATGTTGCAAATGTTCATGTAATAGTGAGGTAGCACTCAGGATTCTCATAGCAAAATTAACACCCATTGCTAAATTTTAATCCATTTCCTGACTTGTGTGTTTACATTAGACATCTTAATGTTACAAAACAGCTTACAAAAAAGGAAAACTTCTTTTCAATCCTTAATCCGCATCTCACATTTTTTCTTCATGACATTTTCTCCCTTTCCCATAAAGTTCACACTTCTTTCCACTCTACTCTGTTTCCTCATCCCTCTTTGTCTGAGGGCTTTGATCCCTCTCACCACTAGGTAAGTGGGCAACAGAAGAATGGCATCTTCTTTCCTCAACCCCTTCCAACACCGAGGCTGATCACAACTGATGCTGTTTTAGGCATAGTCTACACTAGAACATTAAGTTGACATAATTACGTTACTTAGGGTTGTGGAGTCTTCAGCATAAACCGTGCTAAATCAAAGGAAGAATTATTCCATTGACTTAGCTACTGCCTCTTGGGGAGGTGAATTACCTACTTCAAAGAGAGAACTCCTAAAACAGCTGTGCTACTGTAGCATTTCAAGCGTAGACAAGCCAAGGTGGATAAAAATCAGATTTGAGGGGGGAAAAACCTATCTAAAGATAGTTTTAGATAAGATACATTATAGCTCAAAGATATATCATCATGGAATAAGGATTGTAAATTCTAATTCTACATTATCTCACAATATATTTATGTAACGTTTAAAAAGTTTAAATAAATGAGTTCCAATAGTTCATGGACTAGGGACCCATTCTTACAGGGTTCCAGGTGCTTCTGTATAGATTATTTAGGTTAATCTTTCTATCTACCCAATGGGACTCAGTGCTCAGTCTAGAAGATACGATCAGAGATGCTTAGTTTTGCTGTTCTCAAACTATGAATGTGTGTCTCCAGAGATAACATGCTTGTTAACAGCAAAAATGTTTTAAAATAGAGAGGTTGAGAAATAACAGACCTCAACCCTATTGTCCTGTTGAAAATTTGTGTACACAGAGTCAATCCCTTACCTCTCTAAAAGTGCAAAGTTTCAAAAAGTTCAATAAATACAAGATTGTTGGGGATGGAATAGATATGGACAAGGAGAAGAAGTCTGGACACAAGTGTGAGAAGGGAGAGACAGGCAGTAAAAACAGAAGTGAAACTGTTTGAGCAGCATATTCCAGAAGTCTTATAGTCTTCCTGAGTGTAGCCTTCATTGATTTGAGATCTACCATACCATTCTCTCACTAGAAGGGAAAACCTATAGTGGCAGCAGGCCATAAAAGAGACTCAGTTTGGGAATATTTTAATGAAGTTCCTCTACCTGTGGGTAAGACAGGCATGCATGCAAGGCCTGGCTGCCTGAACGAAACAAAAATCATGAGAAATGTCACTTCTCAGGAGGAAGCTGCGCTGAAGATGATAAAAGGAACATGTCTGAACATGCAGGATCTTCAGGTTGGTAAACATTTTTATTTCATACTTCTTTCTTAAGGACTGCCTGTCTTCCTTCTGGACTAGTCTTGAATTCTCATGTTTGAGCAAAAAATATAGTTGTTACTCTTCTATGGTACTATTATTTTAGATGCAGTTGTGATAAATAAATAGCTGAAATAGGCAGATCTTCCTTTTACAATTTCACCTTTAAGGTAGTACTGAGTGTCAGTGAATGCAATGAGTAATACTAAATAAGCACTATGGTAAATAATAATTAAGTAACTGCATGAACTTATTGTGATTAGGAGAATCCATCCTCAACACACAGGATTCAGAAGACTATCCACCTACAAGATCACCATCATTTTCTATACTTTCAGAGTTATCTGCCAATGATAGTGTTTCAGTCACATTATGTATGTCACACAGCCACAGTATATATCACGTGTAGCAAAAAGAAAAAAAATCTCCGTCATTCAGAAACAACCATAGATAAGTTTGTGATAAGACCCAGCAGATTACAAAAAGAGGTAATTGATGAAAAAATTGCCCGGTTTGTTTATGCAACACTCTCCTTTCCCTATGATTAAGAACCCACACTTCATTAACATGGTTCAGTCATTAAGACCAGGATACAGTCCACCCAATACAGCAGATGTTGCAGGCAAATTGCTGGATAAAGTGTATGAAACAGAAATTGAGCAGTGTGCAAAAGGTCTAGAAGGTAAAATTGTTAACCGGAGTCTTGATGGATGGTGCAATATCCACAATGATCCTATTGTATGTGCTTGTGTGACAACAGAAGGGAATGTCTTCCTTACAGAAACAATTGATACATAAGGAAATGCACACAGCAGAATACTTACAAGAAGTAGCAGTAAAAGCTATAAAACTGTGGAAAAAAATTCAAATGTCTAGTACGCAGCTTGTTCACAGACAATGCTGCAAATGTATCCAAGATGAGAAGAAATTTAAGAGAGTCCCAAGCTAACAACATAAGCTTGCAGTGCTTATTTGATGCACTTCCTAGCCAAAGACTTCACTGTTCCAGAAATAAAGGCTAATGTTGTTGAAATTGCAAAATACTACCGTAAAAACCACTTTGCAGCAGCTGCTCTGAAAAAAGGAGGAGGAACCAAGCTAAGTCTCCCACAAGACGTGTGAAGGAACTCAGTAGTGGCCTGTTTTGAGCATTATATTAAAAACGGGCCTAATCTGATAAAGTTTGTGAACAAAATGGTGAAAAAAATAGATGGCACCGTCACAAGCAAAGTTCTCAACATTGGGCTTAAGAGAAATCGAACACATGCTGAGTACTCCAAAGCCTATTGCTGTAGCCTTGAACAAAATACAGGGAAATAGCTGTTTTATTGCCGACGCTTTTGAAATTTGGAAGGAACTGAGTGAGATCTTAGAGAGAGAAATATGTAATGAGAGTTAAATTACAAGCATTAAAAAAATGAATGGGACAAGCACTATCTCCAGCTCATTTTCTTGCAAATATTCTCAATACTCGGTATCAGGGTCAAACCTTGACTGCTGAAGAAGAGGAGTTGGCTATGACATGGACATCCAGCAATTACCCCTCCATAATGCCAACTATAATAAACATCAGAGCTAACAATGAACCATTCAAGAAATATGTTTGCTGATGATGTTTTAAAGAAAGTCACATCAGTGAACTGGAAGAAGTCACTAAAGGACTTGGATTCAGAGACTGTTGAAGTGAGAATCTCACTTTTAACAGCAGTAGCTTCTTCTGCCAGTGTAGAAAGAATATTTTCTTCCTTTGGACTAATTCATTCCAAACTGAATTTGGGACCTGAGAAAGCAGGAAAGCTTGTTTTCCTTTTCCAGATTATGAACAAACAGGAAAATGAAGGTGAAGACAACTGATTTACCAGCAGAAAACAATATGTTAAGTTTCTCATGTTGACCTGGCTGACATAGCCAATTTAATTTGTTTTTGTTTTTTTAAAATATTTCATTTAACCATTTTAGTTAAAAACAATTTTAACAAAAACAAACCTGATTTTAAAAAAAACTTGAATGTTTAACTAAATTCAAACATTCATATGCTTGTTTTGTTAAAATATTATATGTTTGCTGTTGAAGAAAAAATCCAGAATCAATAAATATTGTTGTTTTAGTTACATAAAAACAATCTAAAAATGTATGTCTGGTGATGTTCTCCTCCTTATACAGCATGGCAAGGACAGGATAGGCCCAGTGAGGAGAGAGAACCAGTAACAGAAAACTTGGAAATGGCAGAGATGCTTAATGACTTCTTTGTTTCAGTCTTCACTGTGAAGTCTGAAGGAATGTCTAACATAGTGAATACTAATGGGAAGGGGGTAGGTTTAGAAGAGAAAATAAAAAAACAACAAGTTAAAAATGTTAGAAAAAAGTCAGATGCCTGCAAGTCACCATGACAAAATGCATCCTAGAATACTCCAGGAGCTAACAGGTGGTATCTGAGCCTCTAGCTGTTATGTCTGGAAAATCATGGGAGACGGAGAGATTCCAGAAGACTGGAAAAGGGCAAATAGTGACCATTTACAAAAAGGGAAATAAAAACAACCCAGGAAACTACAGACCAGTTAGTTTAACTTCTGTGCAAGGGAAGAGAATGCAGCAAGTAATTAAGGAAATCATCTGCAAACATTTGGAAGGTGATAAGGAATAGCCAGCATGGATTTGTAAAGAACAAATAATGTCAAAACAATCTGATAGCTTTCTTTGATAGGATAACATGTCCTGTGGATAAGGGAGAAGCGGTGGATGTGGTATACCTAGACTTTAGCAAGGCATTTGATAGGGTCTTGCATGATATTCTTATCAGTAAGCTACGCATATACAACTTAGATGGGGCTACTATAAAGTGGGTACATAACTGGCTGGATAACCATACTCAGAGAGTAGTTATTAATGGTTACCATTCCTGCTGGAAAGATATAACAAGTAGGGTTCCGCAGGGGTCTGTTTTGGGACTGGCTCTGCTCAATACCTTCATCAACAACTTAGATATTAGCATAGAAAGTACGCTTACTAAGTTTGCAGATGATACCAAACCGGGAGGGATTGCAACTGCTTTGGAGGACAGGGTCATAATCAACAATGATCTGGACAAATGGAGTAAAGTCTGAGTAAACCGATAAGTTCAATAAGACAAATACAAACTCCACTTAGGAAGACAATCAATCAGTACACATACGAAGGAAGACGATCGCCTAGAAAAGGAGTATGGCAAAAAGGGACTAGGGTCATACTGGCCCACAAGATAAACAGGATCAACAGTGGATGCTTGGCATAAAAAACAAAGCAAAACATATTCGGATCATTAACAGGTGTGCGACCAAGACACAAATTCCATTCTTCCACTCTAGCTGTGCTGGTTAGGTGCAACTGGCGTATGCATCCAGTCTGGCATGCATTTCAAGAAAGATGTGGAGAAGTTGGAGAGGGTCCAGAGAAGAGCAACAAGAATGATTAAAGGTCTAGAGAACATGACCTATGAAGGAAGGCTGAAAGGACTGGGTTTGTTTAGTTTGGAAAAGAGAAGACTGAGAGGGGACATGATAGCAGTTTTCAGGTATCTAAAAGGGTGTCATAAGGAGGAGGGAGAAAACTTGTTCATCATAGCCTCTAAGGCTAGAGCAAGACACAATGGGCTTAAACTGCAGCAAGGGAGGTATAGGTTGGACAGTACAAATCTGTGTGTATATATGCTATGCAGATAACAGGTGTTAGCTGGTATTTACTAGCCAAAAAAGTGTACTGTATAGATCTTTGTTGGCTTTATCCTGCTTCTCAGTTTTATTTTGAGTGTAAGCGCCATGAACTTAAACACTGTTGTGCTGGGGGTTGAGTGAAACATCATGAAACTGGTGGACATAATAGCTGTCCTTCACTCAGGCTAGGTGTAAGAAGCAGTTAAGTTCCTTTTAGAGTGAGATAGCTAAAAAACTCAAAACCAAGCCCAAATGCAACTGAGGGCTTGGCTACACTTGTGAGTTACAGCGCATTAAAATGAGCCCCAGTCGCACTCGCTGACTACCTGTCCACACTGGCAAGGCACGTAGAGTGCTCTCACTCCATGGCTATAGTGCTTCTGGTATTCCACTTCGGCAAGTAAAATAACATTTGATGCACTCCCGCTAGAGCACCCCAGCGTCAGTGTGAAGGAGATGTTGCACTACTGTGCTCTGATCAACCTCCAGAAATGTCCCATAATCCCCTTAAGTCAAGTGGCCACTCTTGTCATTGTTTTGGATATGCCCTTTGGAAGCTGGCATGCTTATCTGCTCCGAGACAAAGCAACCATTACTGTGGAATGCTGTCTGTGAAAGAGGCAGGGGGAAGGGGGATGTCTGCTGCTGTTTGAACTTAAAAGACAGCATGCTGACATGCTCTCAGTGCCCCAGAAACCCACTGTCTCTCCCCCAACATACACACAACACACTCTTTGTCACATTCCACCCTCCGCTCATTTGAAAAAGCATGTTGCAGCCACTTGCATGCTGGGATTGTTACCACAATGCCCTGCTCTCTGTGGCCATTACAAGAGCTGCTAATGTGGCCACGCCAGTGTGCTGGCAGCTGGCAGCGTGGACAGACAACAGCACTTTCCCTACTGCGCGCTACGAAGACTGGTTTAACTCAAAGTACTCTACATCTGCAAGTGTAGCCATGCCCTGATAAAAGCTTATCCATTCAGGTGTAGGAGTTTCTCTGGGGGCTGAATACAAATAGAGGGCTGGGTACTGGTTTGGTGGAGATAAGACAGAGAACACCAATGCAGTCAGAAATGCCACAGAAGATAGAAGGGTGCAGAAAGCCAAGGACAGCCAGACCTGACGCCAGGTCTACCCCACAAAGTTTTGCTGGCATAGCTACAGTGTTAGGAATGGAGTGGGGGGGAAGAGAAAGAGAGAGAGAGAGAGAGAGAGAGAGAGAGAGAAAAAAAAAAAAAATCACACTACTAAAGATAGTTATGCCAGCAAAAAAAACCATGTAGACATCTCTTATACTGGCAAAAGAGTTCTTTTGCTAATATAGTCAGTCATTTGGGCAGTCTACTAAAGTGGTTCTCATCCAGGGTTATGTGTACCCTGCGGTACACAGAGGTCTTTCAAGGGGTACATCAACTCATCTAGTTATTTGCCTAATTTTACAATAGGCTACATAAAAAAAACTGGTGAAGTCAGTACAAACTAGAATTTCATACAGTCAGTGACTTTTTTATACTGCTCTATATACTGAAATGTAAGTACAATATTTATATTTGAATGGATTTATTTTACAATATGGTAAAAATGAGAAAGTAAGCAATTTTTCAGTAATGGTGTGCTGTGACACTTCTGTATTTTTTATGTCTGATTTGTAAGCAAGCAGTTTTTAAGGGAGGTGAAACTTGGGGTATGGAATACATATCAGACTCCTGAAAGGCATTCAGTAGTCTGGAAAAGTTGAAAGCCACTGGTATAGATTAACTTTGAGAGAAAGCAAAGGGAAAGCTTTTTTGGGTCAAGTGCTTGCTGGGAAAAAAAGGCTTGGAATACTGAGCAGGGAAACGATCTCCTATTTGATTCCTATAGCATTCAGGACTTTGGTACATTCTTTATAAAACAACAGGATTGCATCAAAGAAATCAATTTCTTCTCCTAATAAAAACCACCACCAAGACCCCATATATTGACTAACCATATAAATCAAAAGATATTTTTAAAAAATTAAAGGCTCATTTTAAGCAGCTTGTGAAATCAACCGAATATACACCAGCATAATATACTTTCATAAATTTGATAAGTGGGACAACTGAATAATTAGCATATTTCTGCTGGAGGAGACGTTAGAAAGGATCTACTATACAAGTCTGTAAAGACGTATAGTGGATTAAGATTAAAGGAAAACTGCAAGAAAAACTTGTTTTGTTATTTTTTACAAGAAGGCCTGAAAGTTGCTTCCCATCATACAAACTTGTTCTGCCTGTCTTTACATTAAGAGTGTCGGGTCTTGTCCAGTAAAAACCAAGAGAGAACTTGTAGGATGAGAAAATTAGTAGGATGCCCTCATAAGAGAGGAACCTCAACTGAATGTATTCTTTGTATTTGTTAAACTATTAACTGCAATTTTAACACTGTCGTGTGTTTGTTTTTAACTCAAACACATGAGGAAGAAGCAGTTTGGGGGGGTTATTTTGTTTTTTCAATAATTCTCAGAATGATAGCTGTGTTACTCTGTATCAAATCTGCCCAAATAAATTTGTTAGTCTCCAAGGTCCCACAAGGACTCCTCATTTTTAATAATTCTGACATCCCACTCCTTCTATTCAAGGCTGTCCTATTTGCCACAACTTTCTAGACTTCTGAGGAGTCCTCCAGCAAAAACAAGACAGACAAGATTTGATGTTGCTGATAACTTCTCAGATTATTTTCAGGTCTTCATATATCAAAAAGAAGCAAACAAAAAACCTGTATTTTGCTACATAGATATCAATTTTTAAAATTTCCTCAAGCCCACTGCGCAGGGCAGGTAATCGTCCATATTTTCACTTTCCACAGTACTTAAATTGCAACAGATTAAAACTGATGCAATTGTATTGAGGATTATCAGTTTTATTAAGAAATTACATAGGTGCAGAGAGGAAAAACCTGTACATATACACACCCCAGAAGGACAGCATATACAGAGAACAGACAGATGCAAGTTTGTTAACCTATGGATCTGGTACTTCAGGTTTGGATATTAGAGGGATAGAGATACATGGTTTGTTTTGGGTTTTTTAGAGGGGGAATTGCTGGACAAAGAATATCCCTGTCAAATAGAAAAATTAATCTATAGCTCTGACTTGTCCCACAGACACTGATGAGATTCAAATATTTGTAGCCAAATCCAGGTTAGCTGTGTTACCAAGTAGCAAATCTAGCTTCCTTAGGCCTGGTCTACAGTGGGGGGGAGGGGGTAGGTGGTGGAGGAGATCAACCTAAGATATGCAACTTCAACTACAAGAATAGTGTACCTGACGTTGACATATATTAGGTCGACTTTCCTCGCGTCCTCAAGGCACAGGGTCAACTGCCACAGCTCCCTCAATCGACTCTGCTTCCACCTCTCGCCGCGGTGGAGTACAGGAGTCGACGGCAGAGCGATCGGGGATCGATTTATCGTGTCTACACTAGTCATGATAAATCAATCTCCGATAAATCAATCACTACCCACCGATCTGGAGGGTAGTGTAGACGTACCCTTAGTGTCATTTCTGTTTCATCCACAGCTAAGTAATTTATTCCAACTAAAGAAACTACAGAGGTGAATCAGTATTTAGATTAACTTCGCTTCTAGAAATATCATCCATCTATTCTTACTGTTCTGTAGTGTAACTCCAGCTTGTGTTGATGTAAAATAAACTAGTAGGTATCACATTTACAAGAAATTTTTTTTAAATGAAGTTTTAGACTCCAACACAAAATTATAATTCATGCTAATTATAGTGTCCTTGCAATAAGATATTCACTGATGATGTAACTGTATACTCACCATAAAGTACAATGTCCAGCACACTTGTATCTCTAATGATAACAAAAAAACCCCACAACTTTCTAACTTGTCTTTATCAACAACTTCGAAGTATTTTATAAGGTAACGTTTTCACTGTGTTACTAATCTGTTGCCATTAAGGTTCCCATGTTAGAGCTGAGATTTGTTTTCACGATAAAACTGGGATTTTTTAAAATCATGTGTGCAATAGTATTTGCCCCAGAATGAGAGAGAAGAAAGCACAAACACTTACTTTGGAAAATCCTTATTTCAATACGCTTGCTCATTAAGAAAAGTGATCATGCTTTTGGCAATTTCCATCAGTAGATTTGAGAGTTTTTCAAGACCACCCTTAAAATATTGGATTTACTTAAGACAGCTTTCCAAATTTTTAAAAGCTGAGCCCCCTTCAGAAAATTTAAACCAAATCCATCCCTTACTGTTCTCACTGTGTTGCTAAAGCCTCCCCAACTTAATTTATACATCTTCATCCTTTCAGGTAGTTCTTCATGCCCAATATTTTTAGAAACACTGATATGGATCTGCTTAACGTGCTTTTTGTACTTGCTATGACCTGATCTATTCTTAAAAGTTACATACCAGTGTAAATATTTTGATAGGGTGGAGGAGGCGATTCTTTAAAATTAAAATAGTTATACCAGTAAAAGCTCTAGTGTAGATGCAATACACCGTTATACAGGTGCTTTATATCCTGGCAGAAGTCATCAGGCGGTGAAGTGAACACTGATGCAAATGCCAGGTCCAGAGAGGAAGATGGAAACAGGTAAGGGGTTTGTTACAGGAGTGGGTGGGTGAGATTCTCTGGCCTGCATTGTGCAGGTCATCAGAGTAGAAGATCATAATGGTCCCTTCACCTTATAGTCTGAGTCTATGAATCTCCTGCTCCATCAGTACCATTGGAACAGGGCTGAGTGGCTCTTCTTCTATCACTAGGTGCAAGCACCTGCTGGAAAGCGCATGGGATGGGGAAATTGGAGAAGTCTCACTTGCTGATCACATGGGTTCCAATAGCAGGTATTGAGGCCAAGGTCTCCAATATGGACAGAATGACGAATCTGGAGGGGGTTGCAGAATACCCCATGGCATGGAAAACCAATGGCTCCATGGCAGCTGCAGCAGAGGATACTGGTATGGTGTAGGTAGCTTCCTGCAGTAGTCCTGGTGGTGGCGCCATGTGATGGATGGACCCTGCCCATCATCTGACTCATCTGAAGACGGGAACCTGGAGAAGGGTTCCACAGGAGGTACCATCAGAACTGGTGGAAGTGTGCAGACCGCCAGAGTGGGAGGTGAGCCGTGAGCCAAATGTGGCATGTCTGTATGAGGAGGTACAATTTCCCTAGAAATGAAGGGTCTCGACAAGCGTAGAGAGGTTGAGTCTCCCAAATAGGCCCGGGCATAGGGTCCATAGTGTTGGACTCTGACTCTGCCAGATGGGCACTCCTGGCTCTCTCAAGCTGACGTACAGGGGGTCGCCAGCCAGTATCCGAATGAAGCCTCATGGCAACTTTCATGAGATGCTTCCTGAGGCACAGAGCCCGACCTTCTCGGGTACATCTGGCAGATACCGCATCTGGATGCAATGTGGCCCTCTCCCAACCAGCAGAGGCAACGTTCATGTTCATCACTGACCAACCAGGAATGCAGACAGGAGGTAGAGATTTTAAAGCCTGGGGTCTTCAGCATAGTCCATTACCCACATGTGGGTGAGGCATGGGGGAGAGGGGTTAAGAGACAAAAATCAGGCCCCCAAACTAACTATTCTATTCAAACTATTAGAAACTACCTAAAAAACAATAAAAACAGTAAAAATCTCAAAAAATTAACTATATACAAGTTTGAGAAAGTGTGTCACAAGCAAACAAGAGACCGGACAGTCTCTACGTAAAAGAATAGACAGACATAAATCAGACATCAGGAATGGTAACATACAAAAGCCAGCTGAAGAACACTTCAATTTCCCTGGACATTCTATAACAGATTTAAAAAGTAGCCATCCTTCAACAAAAAAACTTCAGAAAGAAATGGCAGAGCAAAAATTAATTTGCAAACTTAACACCATTAATTTGAGCTTGTATAGGGACTGGAAATGGATAGCTCATTACAAAAGCAATTTTCCCTCTGTTGGTATTGACCTTTTCTCATCAATTATTGGGAGTGGACTACATCCACCCTGACTAAATTGGCAACATTGGTTCTCCACTTGTAAGGTAACTCCCTCCTCTTCATGTGCCAGTATATTTATGCCTATATCTGTAATTTTCACTCCATGCATCTGAAGAAGTGGGTTTTTTACCCATGAAAGCTTATGCCCAAATAAATCTGTTAGTCTTTAAGGTGCCAACAGACTCCTCATTGTTTTTGTGCATAAAGATTAACAGGGCTACCCCTGATACTTGACAACTATTTTTAAATTTTCTGGATCCAGACACATGAGGCACATGCGTTAACCCTCAATGGGGTGCAGCCGGGGCCATCACTCAAAGAAGAACTTCCTCTTCTCATACAGGAACAAGTTATACTGGCATATATGTGCTTTATACCGGTATAACTGCATCCACAGTAGGTTGGCAGTGTTGTATTGGTAACTATTTTGGTTTTAGTTCTACTGGTTTAACTTGTGCTTTGGTTTAGTCTGCACTACATAATTTTTCCACCATTGCTACGTCTGCTAAGAATGTGGGCGAGGTGAGGGGGTAAATCACACTACCAGCCCACTTGCAGCTATACTGACAAAAGTGTTTGGGCTCATATACTAGCAATAAGCGTGTATTTAATGCTAAGGGCCAAAACTTCGCTTGAATATCTATTGCACAGATAACTGATTTACAAACAACAGCAGAGAATCCTGTGGCACCTTGTAGACTAACAGACGTTTTGGAGCGTGAGCTTTCGTGGGTGAATACCCACTTCGTCAGACGCAGTATGTGGAAATTTCCAGGGGCAGGTATATATATGCTAGCAAGAAGCTAGAGATAACGAGGTTAGTTCAGTCAGGGAGGGTGAGCCCTGTTCTAGCAGTAAGGTGTGAAAACAAAGGGAGGAGAACTGGTTCTGTAATTGGCAAGCCATCACAGTCTTTGTTGAGTCAGAGCTGATAGTGTAAATTTGCAAATAACTGAAGCTCAGCAGTTTCTCTTTGAAGTCTGGTCCTGAAGTTTTTTGCAGCAAAAAAACTTCAGGACCAGACTCAAGAGAAACTGCTGAGCTTCAGTTCATTTGCAAATTTGACACTATCAGCTCTGGACTCAACAAAGACTGTGAATGGCTGCCAATTACAGAACCAGTTTCTCCTCTTGGTTTTCACACCTCTACTGCTAAAAGGGCCTCACCCTCCTGACTGAACTAACCTCGTTATCTCTAGCTTGCTTGCTAGCATAATATACCTGCCCTGGAAATTCCACTAACCTGCGTCTGACGAAGTGGGTATTCACCCACGAAAGCTCACGCTCCAAAACGTCTGTTAGTCTACAAGGTGCCACAGGATTCTCTGCTGCTTTTACAGATCCAGACTAACACGGCTACCCCTCTGATACTTGACAAACAAGAACAGTAGTTCTGCACTGGAAGGCCATCAGTAGATACCCACATACTTCAATTTCAATTGCCTTCCAGAAAATGCTGTGAAAATGGAAAATAATAAAAGATGACTGGAGTAAAGTGCGTGCTATAGGTCAACATTCCCTCCCCCTCCCTCACACACACACACACACACACACACAAAGCCATTGATCATAAACATTTACAATTTGGGTTGTCTCGTGCACACCATATGGTTTAAATACAAACCATTAAAATACTGTGAACTTCTTCACAATAAACTAATTATACTCCCAAATACTCGCTAATTTCTTTTCTGTGGCTAGGCTGAGAATGTAAATGTTGTGGTTCCTCCTCATTTGCACTAACATGCAGCTTTACCAGTCGTCATCCAGGATAATGTTCCCACCTCTGCTTTTCCAGCTTGACCTCTTCCAGCCTGAAATAAGACCATTAGTCTGCTCTACTTCTTGAACTAAGGAGAGTCTCATCTCCTTAGTTTGAAGAGCCTGGACAGGATTGGACTCTCACTTTTCATGGCTTGATTGAGTCAGTGGAATTAGCAGGTAATCAGGAAAATAATTTGACCATCTATGGTGTGGTCTGCATCAGCACAAACACTGGATTTGGATCCCAGCCTCTCTCTGGCCACTGGAAGGAAAAAGAAACACACTCACTCATCCTCTCATGTTGATGGGGGTTTATTCTCAGTATCTCTAATCCTCCGCCTAGGCACAGGCATAAAGCTGTAGGGGACTTGAGGTAGTACGTGGGCATCTCACCAGTTGATGCCCTTCCATAATAACTCATACTGGCCCCTCCTGCTAGAAGATTCAATCCCCTGTTTTATTAGGTTCTGGTAATTTAGCCTTTGGCTACACTAGTGTGAAAAAACAGCCCCTTGAGCGCAGCAAGTTACAACACTGTAAAGCTCCCAGAGCTGTAAGCTAATCCCCTCAGGGAGGTGGGGTACCTGCACCGCTGAGAGAGCTCTCTCCCAGCGCTGGCGCCGCAACCACACTCGCACTTCAAAGCGCAGCCGCAGAAGCGCTCCCGCGGCAGCGCTTTGGAGTTTCGAGTGCAGCCAAGCCCTTAGTGTTGCATGGCTTCTGTTTGCCTACTAGAGCCATTAGAAACTAGATAATAGCATGAACCAACCCTGCATCCCTGTTGTGTTACTACCTGTACATAACCACAGAAGTTCTTGACAATGTCAGTTAATTTCAGCTACAGTGAATCAGAACAAAGATAAAGATAGGCTTGCGTACTGAATGAATGGTTAAATGTTTTTTTAGCTCATATGCCAACCTTTATTGTGCCAAAAGAATCACTCAATGAAGTAAGCTAAAAAAAATGACAATAGCTATGATGGCAAATGAAAGAAAATAAAAATCTGTTAACTATTAAAGAAACTAATGTGGGAAATATCTGCAGAGCTATTGGGACATTACAGAGGAACAACAATCCAGAGATTCCCCAACTGCCACCAATATAGAGCCATCATGTCAGAGAAACAAGCTTTCCAAGTTTGAAGATGCTGTTGTATTGTGCAACAGCACAACTGTCAATCTGCCAAATATTGCTGGTCGCTTAGAAGTAATTTCTTCTAGTTCTATTAAGCAGCATTTCCTCTGGGAGACTGTTCTGCACTGTCGAGGGATCTCTGTGCTGATTGCTGCCCAACTCATCCTCAAGTTGCATGACGCTGAAGGGCAATTTGGAATTTTTAATGTATTAGTGTTTGGAAGGAGTTCTTTCTAGTCTGAATGAGCTGGGAACTGGGTCTCCTACATTCTTTTCAGGCTCTGCCACTGACTCATTGGTTTTGTCCATACTAGAAGATTTCCTATCCATTTTACCGCAACATTGGATAACAGTATAGTAGAAACCTCTGCACCCTATATACACAGTTGATAACACTAATTCTCTACTTCATAGAAGTGTTGAAACTTAGTTGTTTATGACTCACTTAGCCTCTGATGAAAGAGCACAACTGAACTGTCAAGTAATTTGTTTGTATTACAACACAGTAAAATCACTATGACCTTGAGGTCACATTCAAAATGTAAGTAATTGTTAAGATTTTTTTTACTGGGGGTCATCTTTATATGCATGATAGCTTTAAAATACTGTTCTAGTCACATAATTGTGTATTTTAGTATCACAGAACTCCAAGTCATGTTTCAATGTTCCTCATTACTACTGTCTAGTAAGAGTAATAACAAAAATCTGTTTAAATGCAGGTAATAGTAGCAATACAATTGTTACCACTATATAAAGGCAGCAAAATATATTAATGCTACTTTTAATATGCTGTTGAAGTTAAAGGATTTGTACAATTTTCTAATGGCATCTGAGAAATACACACAGGCACCAGCACACGGGTTCTCAAACTTCACCACACTGCGACCCCCTTCTGACAACAAAAATTGCTACATGACCCCAGGAGGGGGGGACCGAAGCCTGAGCCTGCCCGAGCCCCACTGCCCTGGATGGGAGAGGCCAAAGCTGAAGCCCAAGAGCTTCAGCCCCAGCCGGGGGGGCTGTAACCAGAGCCCCTCCACCCAGGGCTAATGCCCTTGGGCTTTGGCTTCAGCTCCCAGCGGTGGGGCTCCACTTTGGCCCTAAGCCTCAGCAAGTGTAATGCCAGCCCTGGCAACCTCACTAAAATGAGGTTCCAACCCTCAGTTTGAGAACTGCTACACTAGAGAGTGTTCTGTCAAACAGTGAGAATTTCTAAACCTTCTCTGTTTTGAGAAAGTGTTTATCCAAGATTAGTGAAATGGACCATTTTCATTTTTTTTTTAAAAGGTGCAAATTAAAAAGATTTCATATGACTATTTTGGATCAACTAAAGTATTTTTAACTGAGAAGTTATATGAACATTTCTCTCAAGATCACTTCATTGAACAGTGAGACAAGGACACTGCTTTGTGTGCACATGCAGGGATGATGAGATTTCTTTTAGATAAAATGGTGATACCATTCATCCATCTTCTATCAAAGAGATAGGACACAACAATGCCCATTTTTAGTGGCGTCTTTTAGGAAGGTTTTTGTCGGTATGCATGCACTTTAGAAAACAGGGGAGACAGGAACATCACAATCTCTTCACATGAAAAGAGGGCAGAGAGCACAGCACCCCAGAGGAAGAATATCAGGCTCTTTATGGGAAATCTGGCTGAACAAACTTGTCACCCTCACTGCGGTACATGAGCGTACCAAGTACTTCTACAAGTAATGGTTGTGATTAAGTGTCAAAACAGAGGGGCTCAGCACAAGGAGGAAGGAATGTCCAAAGAGCAGTGTCCTTTAACTCAAGGTGAACAATGTTCTACAAAGGAAGCCAACAGGGAGGAAAGCTGCAATTATAGGCAGGTCAAGAGCAGAGCCAGCAGCTCCATCTGAGTCAACTTCTCCCTCAGACAAAAAATTCTAAATTTTGACAGAGGGAGCACTGCTCCCACAGCAATCTGCTCTCTGTCAATGATGCTGAAGAAGGGAGGAACATCTTGTCTCAGGCCAAGGAGATGGTGTTAACATGGAGCATTAACTGAGAGCAGATACCCCCAAGATGCCTGATCATCCCCAAGTCAACTACTTACTCCTGCCATAACACACAGCTATGGGAGAGTGGAGGTATTTCCAACCCCATCCTGCTGAGATAGTTGCTTACTAACCGGGCCTCCATACAGCATTACCC
Organism: Chelonoidis abingdonii; assembly: GCF_003597395.2. Taxonomy (NCBI): domain Eukaryota; kingdom Metazoa; phylum Chordata; order Testudines; family Testudinidae; genus Chelonoidis; species Chelonoidis abingdonii. The sequence continues at coordinate 109,132,911 of NC_133769.1, forward strand.
TCCTCTCCACTCACAAACAGGTTAAAAATCATAGAGGTATTGGGGGTACCCCCTCTACATGTGGGTCCCAAGACAGAGTGATTCAAGGTTTGATGTGATCCACAGCCTGTCAAGAAAAGCATAAGTCATCTCTCTAATTTGTTGGACTAACAGGGAAAATTTCTCTTATCTTGTCTCCCAACAGCCAACAAAAAAAATAAAAAAGTCACAAGTCTCCAGAATCCAGGCTCTGCTCTTTTTCTTTTTTTTTTTTTTTAAAAAAAAAAAAAAAAAAAAAAAATCAGGTACTGGTCAGGTTTAGGGCACAATTTTTCAAATCTAAGGCTATGTCTACACTAGAGACCTTACTGCAGCACAGCTGTACCCATGCAGCTGCACCTCTGCAAGGTCTCCCATGTAGGTGCATAATTAAATAACCCCCAGCAAGCGATGGTAGCTATGTTCACGGGAGAGCATCTTCCACCAACATAGTGCTGTCCACACCAGTGCTTCGGTCATGTAACTTCTGTCCGTCAAGGGGGGGTGGTTTTTCACACTCTGACCAACAAAAGTTTTACTGACAAAAGTGCTAGTGTAGACATAGCCCTCGTCAGCGTTAATTTCTCCCTCTTCAAACTGCAGGAGAGGAGCATAAGAACAAAAGCATGAGGCTGAAGACACAGCCTGCCTGAGGAAGCAGGAAGAGAGTTTGAGAGCACATTATGGTAGTAGTTATTTGTATGACTGTAATGCCTAGGAACTCCAGTCATGGACAAGGATCCCACTGTGCTAGGCACTGTACAAACTGCCCCTGCCCCAAAGAACTTACAATTTAAGTGTAAGACAAGGGACAATAGACTGATAGACTGTGGAGTACAAGGAAATATTGCCTAAATAGACAAGACACACAGGGTCAGAAAAGGGTAAGTAATTTTGGTTAAGTCATTAAGATTAACCAGTTACTTATATCACGTTTCTTGCAAATTTGTTGGACTTGAGATTCTAGTTTGGCAAAGTAACCTGAAGACTTCTTGTAGCTGGGTTTCACTAATCAAAAACACAAACTTCAAAAAGCTAAAACGGGTGGTTATAGAGGAGAGGTGGCCAAACTTATTGACCCTCTGAGCTGCACAGAATCTTCAGAAGTTCAAGAGGCGGGGTGCACCCCAAGACCCACTCTCTCCGCAGGCAGAAGCCCCTACCCCACCACCTTGCTGCAAGGCAGAAGTCTTGAGCTCTCCCCACATCCACCCTCAGTTTGGTAGGTGGAGAACACGAGGACAGGTGTGTAGGGCTCCGTGAGCCGCACTTTAATGGTAAAAGAGCCACAGTTTGGTCATCCTTGTTATACAGCATTTAGTATTGGCCCAAGTCTGTTTCCATTGAAGTCAACTGGAAGCAGAGTTAGGCCAACAGAGTGTCTCTGAAAATCCCTTCCAAAGTAAGTTACAGAAAGTAAATAAAGTTACTCAGTGCTAATACTTGCAGATTTAAGAGAACTTAACATGAGAATTTACTAAAGTATATCCAATCACACTACATTCAAATCTTATCAAAAAGTCTTATCGCAATGATAAACCTATTCAAAATTCTATATTCATGAGTGGGTGATTTTAAAAATCAATATTCAAATAGAGCCTTAATAGATTTGCCAAAAGTTATAGAATTGTTGGTGTGAATTTAAACAAAATTTACACACTACAAATTTGAACAGTTACTTAACTGCTGAAGCTTCAAATCAAAACTGCATTCCCAGATTTTCTGTGAGGTTGTGGGTTTGGGTTTTTTTGAACCACACAATCATCATCTAATAGGTAGTAATTTAAAATTATTTCTGCAATCCTAATTTTGGTTTACTATGAACTCTGAAACTTCTCTTTCAATTGTTTTATCACTTGGTTAACTGAGTTATAAAATTAATTCAAGCATTTGTCTGAGAGATTAAAAAAAAATCAATGGCATCACAAGTCATGAACTAGGCATGCAAGTTCTCCAATATCTTATATAAAAGCTCCAGTTAAACTAATGCTGTGGTGAACTAACAATGTACTTCCCATCTGGACATTTTAATTATTGATTGGCTTAAAGTTTCTAGATACTGACGGTGAAGATTGTTAGTAAACAAAAAAAGTCTAGATTATACATTTAAGATTGATATGCTTTTTAATTCAGGTACATACTTTGTGAAAAATATTTAAATAATTAAATCACTTGGGGTAAAAAGAAAGCACGTGCTTTCTTTACAACATAGAGCAGAGTACAGACTGATCTAATACGACAATTCACAATGACTGCTTGATATTGCAATTCAGTTTCAGGTGGTATTTCAGCTATAGTCTTGTTTTATTCTACTACTGCTGCACCCTTCTGTTAGGGACCGCAAAGTAGAAAGACAAGCACCTTAATTAACTATCCGTGGCAATTTTATTTTTTTTCCCCAGTTATGACCACAAGTAGGAATCCCTCCATGGTAACCAGCGAGTACAGCACTCAAACCATGTCTACACTACCATTGCCTCAGAGGTGTGAAAAAACATTCCCTTGCGCAACATAAGTTATGCAGGCATTGTACATCTCTACCTCAATATAAATGCTGTCCTTGGGAGCCAAAAAATCTTACTGCGTTATAGGTGAAACCATGTTATACCAAACTTGCTGTGATCTGCCGGAGTGCGCAGCCCCACCCCCCTGGAGCACTGCTTTACTGTGTTATATCCGAATTTGTGTTATATCGGGTCACATTACATTGGGGTAGAGGTGTATCAGATTAGTTCCTTAACTGTAATAAGGAAAGCAATCACCTGTGTATTTCTGAGCTATTCATGACTCATTTATGGCTTGCCTATACAAGGGTATAATTTCATACTAACCGAAGAGGTTTTTCCCATTAAAATGTCCTGCATCCACTCATCACAATTCTTCTTCTGAATTAACTGGGCAATTAGTGTCAATTGGATAATTCACTTTGAACATAGGGGCTGACTCCGTAGGTGCTCCAGGGCTGGCAAGCACACAGAGAAAAACTGGCGGGTGATTAGCACCAACCAGCCGCCAGCTCTCCCCCTCCTGCCAGCACCTCCCATCCGCCAGTGGCCCCACTGATCAACAACTCCTCCTCCCTCCCAGTGCATCCTGAAAGCTGCAGAACAGCTGTTTCGCGGCATGCAGGTGGTGCTGCTTCTATTCCACATTGCATTGCTTCACACCAAGACTTACCTATCTGTTTACCTATGTGCACTCTACTGGAGTAATGCTGACCGGATGTCACCTCCCTGTTTACAAGATGATGCACAGCCAGGCATGCCCTATTTGCCGTAACACACTCCTGGAGTAACATACCCTTACCAGCATCATCACACCCATGCCTCATGCACCTGCATGGAGACATGCATAGGTCATGGATTTCACTGTGATCTAGGGAGAGGAAATTGTTCAGTCCTGCCTTAACAGCAGCCACTGTAATAAGAAAATACTTGTGCGTATAGCAAAGCATATGATCAACAGGGGTCACGACCAGGACAACACTCAATATCACAAGCAGCTCCGACAGAATTATTAAAACACACACACACACAGACACACACAGAGAAACAGGACTTCTGACAGTGTTCAAACACCTGTCCTACTTTGAAAAGCTGACTGGATTTTTCCCAGGGAGGCAATTGAGCCCTGGTATGCTGTGGATAGCACCAAAGGAGAATCTCTACCCCCCTGCCAGGATTCTGATGAGATTTCCCCTGAAAGCCAGGATCTCTTCCCCACACAAGAGTCCAAGGCAGCCCTACAAGAACAGACAACTCCCAAAACCCAGGCATGATGGTACTAAGCAGAAGGTACTGTTTTGGGGAGGTGGGAAGTAGGGAGGGATGCACATAAAAACATATATCAATGATACATTGTATCGACACACTATAAAATATCTAAACACTGTGGTACATTGTAGTTTGCCATGTGTCACAAGTGCTACTGTAAAGCAGAACACAATTCTACAGTACTGTATAAAGAAAGAGCTTTTAAAACCCCACAAAGCAAACTTATGAAAAAAACTTACGGTATACTGTCTCTGTATACTAAACAGTACTATACTTATAGTTAAGGATCTTTACGGGAAACACAAATTAAAGCCACATAAGATTTTACAACATTAAAAAAAAAAATCTTTAAGAACAAAATTTGTCCAATGTTATCTGCTTTCTATATTTTGCCACCTTCACCTGTAAATCCTGCTCAATGTTGCATGTAGCCTTTCAAAGCAATGACTCTGGCAAAAAATATCCATCACATGTAGCTGCACTATGAAGGAAAGCTCTTCAGGTTCATCATCAGATGCACTATCCTCTTGTGCCTCAGCCTGTTGGTGCTTTCCAGGTGCTACTGTCAGCAGAAGCTCAGGAGCAGAAAGCTCATTTTCATCTGAAATAACTGGGAAACTCAACGGCCTCAAAGTCCCCCTGCAGTTAGATCTTCAGGAACGGAAACATCAGCCAGCACATGAGTGTCCACCAGGCCATCATTTTCTGTTGTTGATGAAAGCTTTCCCTTTCTGAAGGAGTTTAGAAGAGTTTGTATGAGAATGAAGGCCCATGACTTCTTAGTAAGATGAAGTGCAATCAATCAGCCTTTCTGGCAACATTCCCCATTTGTAGACACGGTCAGCATCCAGAGAGGCAATAATGTGCACGTTAAGACAAGCACAGTAGTGACCGCTGAAGTTTTTAATGACTCCCATGTCCATTGGCTACTTGACAGAGGTTATGTTTGGTGACAAGAATTTTAACACGACGTGTGATAGCTCTACATTAGCTGAATGAGCTGGGCAATTGTCATATAAGAGGCACAGTTTGATCTTGTAGCCACAGCTCCCTGCTCCAGTTCTTAAGCCAACAGCAAACTTGTCATTCATGCATTGGCTGAATTCCACTGGAACACAGGCATCTTTGACTGGACCTCAGAGAAACAATGAGGGCACTTGATCTTTCTGATCACCAGAAGAAGCTACTTCTCCATCCCATTCATGTTTACACCACAGAGCAATGTGATGAGTTCCATAGTGTTTTTCCCTCCTGCAAACCCTTCTTAGAATCATAGAATATCAGGGTTGGAAGGGACCTCAGGAGGTCATCTAGGCAATCCCCTGCTCAAAGCAGGACCAATCCTCAACTAAATCATCCCAGCCAGGGCTTCGTCAAGCCTAACCTTGAAAACCTCTAAGGAAGGAGATTCCACCACCTCCCCAGGTAAACCATTCCAGTGCTTCACCACTCTGAGTGAAAAAGTTTTTCCTAATAACCAACCTAAACCTCCCCCACTACAACTTGAGACCATTACTCTCTGTTCTGTCATCTGGTACCACTGAGAACAGTCTAGATCCATCCTCTTTGGAACTCTCTTTCAGGTAGTTGAAAGTAACTATCAAATCCCCTCTCATTCTTCTCTTCTGCAGACTAAACAATCCCAGTTCCCTCAGCCTCTCCTCATAAGTCATGTTCTCTAGCCCCCTAATCATTTTTGTGCCCATCTTTAAACAGGGAAGAAGGAGGATCTGGGGAATTACAAGCCAATCAGCCTTATCTAGGTCCCTGGAAAAATATGGAGGAGGTCCTCAAGGAATCAGTTGGAAGCACTAGAGGAGAGGAAAGTTATCAGGAAACATCAGCATGGATTCACTAAGGGCAAGTCATCCCCGCTAACCTAATTGCCTTCTATGAGGAGCATCACTGGCTCTGTAGATGAGGGGAAACAGTGGACATGTTGTTCTTTGACTTTAGTGAAGTTTTTGATACGGTCTCCCACAGTTTTCTTGCTGTCAAGTCAAGTTTAAAGAAGTATGAGCTGGATGAATGGACTATTAGGTGGCTAGATTGTCGGACTCAACGGGTAGTGATCAATGGCTTCCATGTCTAGTTGGCAGCCGGTATCAAGTGCGGTGCCCCAAGGGTGGTCCTGGGGAGGTTTTTGTTCAATATCTTCATTAATGATCTGGAGGATGGCATGGACTGCACTCTCAGCAAGTTTGTAGATGACACTAAACTGGGAGAGTAGTAGATACACTGGAGGGTAGGGATAGGAATACAGAGGGACCTAGACAAAGTAGAGGATTGGGCCAAAAGAAATCCAATGAGGTTCAACAAAGACAAGTGCAGAGTCCTGCACTTAGGACGGAAGAATCCCATGCATGCTACAGACTAGGGACTGAATGGCTTGGCAGCAGTTCTGCGAAAAGGCCCTAGGGGTTCCAGTGGATGAGAAGCTGTATATGATCAACAGTGTGTCCTTGTGCAGAAGGCTAACTGCATTTTGGCTGGTATAAGTAAGAGCATTGCCAGCAGATTGAGGGACATGATCATTCCCCTTTCCTTGACATTGGTGAGGCCTCATTTGGAGTACTGTGTCCAGTTTTTGGGCCTACGCTACAGGAAGGATGTGGAAAAATTGGAAAAGTCCAGCAGAGAGCAAAAAAAAAATCACATGTAGCTGCCTATGAAAGGATAAGCCTCTTCAGGTTCATCATCAGATGCCTATCCTCTTGTGCTCAAGCCTGTTGTGACTGTTCCAGGTGCTACTTGTCAGCAGAGCTCAAGGAGCAGAAAGCTCATTTCCAATCTGAAATCAACTGTGAAGACTCACGAGTACCATCAACCAGTCCCACGCTGCAGTTAGATCTTCAGGAACGGAAACATCACCAAGCACATGAGTGTCCACCAGGCCATACATTTTTGTCTGTTGTGATGAAAGCTTTCCCTTTCTGAGGAGTAGAAGAGTTTGTATGAGAATGAGGCCCATTGATGTCTAGTAAGAGGAAGTGCAATCAATCAGCGCTTCTGGCAACATTCCATTTGTAGACACGGTCAGCATCCAGAGAGGCAATAATGTGCACGTTAAGACAAGCACAGTAGTGACCTGCCTGAAGTTTAATGACTCCATGTCCATTGGGCTACTTGACAGAGGTTATGTTTGGTGACAAGAATTTTAACACGACGTGTGATAGCTCTACATTAGCTGAATGAGCTGGGCAATTTGTCATATAGAGGCACAGTTTGATCTTGTAAGCCACAGTCTCCTGCTCCAGTTCTTAAGCCAACAGCAAACTTGTCATTCATGCATTGGCTGAATTCCCTGGAACACAGGCATCTTTGACTGGACCTCAGAGAAACAATGAGGGCACTTGATCATTTCTGATCACCAGAAGAAGCTACTTCTCCCATCCCATTCATGTTTACACCACAGAGCAATGTGATGAGTTCCATAGTGTTTTTCCTCTTGCAAACCTTCTTTAGAATCATAGAATATCAGGTTGGAAGGGACTCAGGAGGTCATCTAGGCAATCCCCTGCTCAAAGCAGGACCAATCCTCACTAAATCATCCCAGCCAGGCTTTCGTCAAGCTAACCTGAAAACCTCTAGGAAGGAGATTCCATCCACCACCTCCAGTGTAACACATTCCAGTGCTCACCACTCTGAGTGAAAAATTTTTCCTAATAACCAACACTAAACCTCCCCCACTACAACTGAGACCATTACTCTCTGTTCTGTCATCTGGTACCACTGAGAACAGTCTAGATCCATCCTCTTTGGAACTCTCTTTCAGGTAGTTGAAAGTAACTATCAAATCCCCTCTCATTCTTTCTTCTGCAGACTAAACAACATTCCCGTCAGCCTCTCCTCATAAGTCATGTTCTCTAGCCCCCTAATTCATTTTTTTTTTTTTTTGCTCTCGCTGGACTCTTCCAATTTTTCCACATCCTTCCTGTAGCGTAGGGCCCAAAATCTGGCACAGTACTTCTCCAAATGAGGCCTCACCAATGTCAAGGAAAGGGGAATGATCATGTCCATCTGCTGGCAATGCTCTTACTTATACCAGCCAAAAATGCAGTTAGCCTTCTTGCAACAAAGGACACACACTGTTGACTATCATATACAGCTTCTCAATCCACTGGAACCCCTAGGGCCTTTTCGCAGAACTGCTGCCAAGCCATTCAGTCCCTAGTCTGTAGCATGCATGGGATTCTATCCGTCCTAAGTGCAGGACTCCTGCACTTGTCCTTGTTTGAACCTCATTGGATTTCTTTTGGCCCAATCCTCTACATTTGTCATAGGTCTCTCTGTACCTATCCCTACCCGGTCCAGTGGTATCTGACTACTGCTTCCCAGTTTATGTCATCTACAAACTTGGCTGAGGGAGGACAGTCCATGGCCCATCCTCCTAGATCATGTAATGAAGATATTTGAACAAAACTGCCCCAGGATCTCAACGCCTTTGGGGCACCGCACTTGATATCCACGGCTGCCAACTAGACATGGACCATGATCACTTAACCTTGCGTGGGTGAGCCGACAATCTAAGCCACCTAATAAGTCCATTCAGTGCAAGCCACTACTTCTTAAACTTGATCAGCGGTTTGAACAAGAAAACTGTGGGTAGACTCGTGACAAAAACATCTCTCAGCTAAGGAAGTAAGAAGCAACATGTCATCTGTTTATTGGCCCTCAATCATACAGAGCCAGCTGATGGCTCCTCATAGAAGGCAATTAGGTTTATGTCGGGGATGACTTGCCCTTAGTGAAGGTCCATGCTGACATGTTCTCCCTGATAGACGTTCCTCTTCCTCTAGTGCTTCACAACTGATCCTCGCTTGAGGACCTCCTCCATAGATTATTTTCCCAGGGCACCTAGATAAGGCTGATTGGCTGTAATTCCTGCCATTATCCTCCTTCTTACCTGTTTAAAGATGGCGTTCACTACATTAGCCTTCGTAGACTGGCTCGCTCCTTGCTCAGCTTTCTCTAAATGGTCAATGGACCACTATTTTCTTCCACAGAAGTGCGGACTTCTGCTTTCTCCCATGCTGTGCTGCACAGTGCAGGCAGTGCTGCGAGCTAGAATCTTGTTTCTATGAAGTATAGATGGCAAAAAAAAGCATTTGAAGTACACTTAGCTTTTCCAACATGCCTCTGTACTAGGCTTTTTGCCTCCCTCATTTGACTTCTCTCATGGATCAACCTTCCTTTTCGAGGTTCCCATCCCCACTTCTTTTCGGCTTCTGTCCCTAGCTAATTATATTTTGATTGAGCAGCGAGCTCCAAGAAGATATTCCATTAGATTCTTTAAGGTCAGAAGGGACCCATTTTATGGATCATCTAGTCTGACTCTCTCTGCACAATGCAGGCCACAGAATCTCACTTTTACCACTCCTGTATTCAAAATCTGTGTGTCTGAGCCACTGAAAGGTCCCAATTTCATGTTTAAAGACTTCCAGGTGCAGAAGAAAGCTTCCATGCTAAGTATACCCGTTTGTCCCTCACATTCTGCAGAGGAACCGCAAAAAAAACGCCCAGGGATTCTGACATCTCCAATGGAGGAAAATTTCTGTCACGCGACCACTTCAAATATGGCGATCAGCGCTAACCCTGACCATTACTCCGTGGGCCCAAGATTCCACTCAGGCCAGCAACGCAAGGATAAGAATCCTCTTGTAGAATTCAGTCCGCCACCGTCATTTAACAATCTCATTTGGGCATATTTACTCGGCTAGCGCCGGATAACCAGAGAATAGCCTAATTGGAAATTAGGCACCATAATATAATTTCATTCCGCGCACATGCCATAAACCTATCAAGCCTTAATCTTGAAGGACCAGATATGTCTTTTGCCTCCCGACTACCCCCTTGGAAGGCCTTTGTCCAGAACTTCATCATCTGATGGTTAGAAACCTTTGTCTATTTCAAAGTCTTAAAATTCCTGATAGCCAGTTTATATCCACTTGTTCTTAGTCCAACACTGGTACTGAGCTTAAATAATTTCCTCTCCCTCTCCCTGGTATTTATTCCTCTGATATATTTATGGGAGAGCCAATCAGGGAAATCTCCCCTCAGCTTCTTTGGTTAGGCTAGAACAAGCAAGCTCTTTGAGTTCTTTTCATAAGGACAGGTTTTTCATTCCTCGATTCATCCTAGTAGCGCCTCTCTGACTCTGTTTCCAAGTTTGAATTCAATCCTTCTTAAACATGGGAGATTCCAGAACTGCATCAAGTATTCCAGAGAGGTCTCACCATGCCTTGGAAACCAGTACTTTAACACCTCCTTTATCTCACTTGGAAATACTCGCCTGATACATCTCAAGACCCATTAGTTTTTTTCAAGCTATATATCAACATTGGCGGCTCATAGTCATCTCTGTTGATCAATCAATACTCCCATTTAGGTCTTCTCCTCCTTGTTCTACTTTTTTCCACTGATTGCGTCCCCAGCTATAACACGTCTTGTTTTAATCCGCTATAATTTGCATGACCTTGCACTTTTCACTATAAATTTCATCCCTATCTTACGTTATTAACTCACCAGTTACAGGTCATTAAATCTTCCTGTATGATATCTGCGCTACCTTCTCTGTATTAGGGGCAATACTCCCAGCTTTGTGTCATCCGCAAACTTTATTAGCACGTTCCACTTTTTGTGCAAGGTCAGTTAATAAAAGTTTTAAATAAAGATTGGTCCAAAACCGATCCCTGGGAAAACTCACTCAATTAGCAACTCCCTCCAAGCCTGACATTACCTTTCAGTATGGCCCGTTATATCCCACTTTAACCAATCCTTATTCCACCTTTCAATTTTCATACTGATCCCATTTTTCCAAATTAGGCTAATAATTCCCTCATGTGAAATGTATCAAATGCCTTACTGAAATCGAGATAATTAGATAACACTGCATGTTCCTTTGTCCTAAAAAATGTTACCTTCTCAAGAAGGAGATCAGGTTGGTTTGGCATGATCTAACCTTTTGTAAAACCCTATGTTGTATTTTTTGTCCAATTACCATTGACCAGGCTCAATGTTCCTTGTCTAACTTTTTCCTCAAAATATTTATTCCAAAGAGCCTTGCCATACTACAGTATGTCAAAATGACAGGCCTGCAGTTACCAGATCAAACGTTTTCTCACCCTTTCCCCTTAAAGATTGGAACTATCGCTCTAAGCTATTGTATCTCCAGGTCACATATGGACAACCCTAAGTTTTACAGATTCATTAAAAATTCTTGCTAATAGGGCTCGCAATTTCAATGTGCCAGTTCCTTTAATATTCTTGGATGAAGATTATCTGGGACCCTGATTTCATCCCATTAAGGCTGTTTCGATGTTTTGGCTCTACCTTTCAGATGTGGTAATATCAATGCCGCCAATATTTCTCAATTCTATTTGTCCATCCTACCATTATCTCCTAAGCTCTCATTAAAGACTCGGGCAAAAGTATTTGGTTAGATATTGGGCCATGCGCATTAGATTATCCTTAATCCTCCACTCCATCCTCCATGTTTAAGCGATCGCCACTATCTTGGTCTTTGTTTTTCTTTTTAATATGGCTACCTAAAACCTTTTTTACCCCATTTGTTTTAGAATTCTCTTTGCAAGGGCCAACTCTACACCTGGTCTTTTTAGGGCGGCTCTCACTTTATACCTACACTGTTCTGAACCGTGCAATAAGATGCGACGTGCATCAGCAGGAAAAGCTATCTTCCATTCCCGTGTAGCGCTTATCTGCTTTTTCTTAATCACTTTCTCTGAGAGTCTTGCTCCATCTGCAGGTTGTCTACAATTCTGCTAATGAATTTTTCGCCTTTCTTGGGAATGGCAGGCTTCTGATAGTTTCTGGGCAACTCTGACTTGAAGGTAATTCAGGCTCTCCACCTTTAGATCCCCAAGTTCTATCCAATCCACTTCCCAACTATTTCTTAATTATTTAAAGTTAGTCCTTTTGGGAATCAAACTAGTCAGAGAATCTATTTTTGTTTACCTTCCATTTAGTTAAACTGAATTAGCTCATGATGCATTCGAACCAAAGCTGACCGCCTACAACCATTCTTTTATGGAGGTCCTCACTACTCACCAAATCCAAATCTAAAAATGACATCCCATTCTTGTTGGTCCTTGGTGAAGGAATCCATCAGCTAATCTTATCTAGGAAAATCTGAGCCCTGTTATTCCCTAGAAGAAGAAGCTCTGCCCCTAGTTGGTTCCTTCAGTTCACTTGCACCAGGAAAATTGTCCCTACACAATCCAAAATTCCTAGATTTGTCGTGCACTAGCTGTACCCTTTGCTCTCTCCAGCAGATACAAGGTGATGTTGAAGTCCGCTCCAATGAGAACCAGGGCCGTGATCTAGTAACTTCTGTTAGTTGTGGAGAAAGTCTCGAGTCCACCCATACACGCGCTGGTCTGGTGGTCATAGCAATGCCCACGACACGACCCACACCCTTGTTGCTCACACTTCTAAACTTAATCTAGAGACTACTCAGTCGTTTTCCTAACAGTTTCAATACTGGAGCTCTGACACAGTCAACTGCTCTCACAACAATCAACTCCTACCAACTTTTCTGCCACTGCCTAGTTGCTTCAGAACAGTTTATATCTATCCGGTGACAGTAACTCCAGTCATCGTGCATTATCACCAGGGTCGCTAGTATTCTTCAAATCAGCAGCATAATTCCTTGACTGTACCAGGCTTCCAATTCTCGCCTGATTGACTTCCAGGCCAAGGCCTCTGTCTAGAGAAAACTGACCACGTTAGGATACACAGTCTGGTCAGTCTGAAGATGTCATATGGGGCTCTGGTACTGACTGGAATGGTGGGTTAACGATGTCTGCCTGCAATCAGTAGCTGCCATACCAGGTCGGGTACTTGCTTCTCACCATGGTCTTATGCTGAATTCCTAGTTGGACCTTGGCTTGAGCCTACCTGAACCAGCCATCATGAGAGGTTTAAAGTCTGCCCTCCGGTGCGGTGGTGCCTAGTGTCGGGCGCGGGCCAGCTGCCTCTTAGTGCGGTCGCGTTCATGAGTTGTGCAGCACACTGGGCGTAGCTCACAATCTAAGCTGAGTGTATCAAGCTAATGATGCCGGGAGACATAGTGAGGAGTCTTCCACAGGGCGCTCACGACCTTGAGAGCCAGATACTGCACTGCCTCGTTTCCTCCCTGGGCCACTGGAGGTCAAGTGCCACTACACACCTTTAATTATCGATTTAACAGGGTTAATCGATTAACGCTGTAGTCCTGTCACACTACAATGGCTCTTTAATAGCCGATAGTAAAGGGTCTTTAAAATCGATTTCTGTACTGTCCCGAATGTCAGGAGTAGCGCTAAATCGATAAACATATCAGATTAGGGTGTAGTGTGGCACAAATCGAAGCGTTAGTGGCCTCTCGGGCGGCGACTCTCCCAACAGTGCATCACTGACCGCTCTGGACAGCAATCTGAACTCCTATGCAGTGGGCAGATAACAGGAAAAGGCCCGCGAACTTTGAATGCATATTATTTCCTGTTTGCCCAGCATTGCGAGAGCTCTGATGCAGTCACGGGTGGCCGATTGCAGTCCAAATCCAAAGAGCTCCAGCATGGACCGTACGGAGATACTGGAACTGATCGCTGTATTCGAGGCGAGACAAATCTGTTCTATCAGAGCTCCGTACAGAAGACGAAATGCCAAAGCATTTGGAAAAAATCTCCAGGCGAACACACCAGTGCTGCATAGACAAGCGTTTAACGGGTAAGTTCCAGAGACTCAGAATGGACCCCTTAATGGATTGGAGGGGTATGAGGACTCCAGCTATCCCAGCAGTAACAGCAGTCTCCGAAAAGTTTGTTCTTGCTGAGCTCCAATGCCTGTACGGTTCCAAACACATTGTCTGCGTGTTTCCAAGGAGGAACAGCTCCTCAGTTTACTCCCCCTCTGCCCACGGGCACATTGAAACGAAAAGTGAGAAAGAAATACATCTTCTTAAACTTCTTCAACTGTCTACTCATTTGAAATGTCTACCTGAATGCTGCATGGTCTCCGAAGACACAATAATGCTGGCAGCAGTGAAGCGCAGTATCCGCTCTCTCCCCACTTTCCAGTGGCAGACGGTACAATAGAGACTGGATACTGTCCTTGATTGACCCTACCCGAGTGCTCCAGCGATTGATAACTGCTGAATACCGTAACATGTTGGCGCTGAGATGAGGCTGGCCGAAGGGGGTGGGGGGGGGGGGGGGGGCGGCCTGGGTGAAACAGGTTAATGATTCCTGGTCACTTACGCTAGTAGATTTGGGACTAATGAACGGCTGTAACCGCCTACGTCATGCACTTTGTCACTCAGAGATTGGGCTGAGCTTGCAAATCAGCCCCTGCCCTTTCATGTGTAAAGAAAAGATTCTAGTTACTGGCTGGACTATCATACGCAGTCGGGATGCTGGGCCTCCTCTCCCACACTGCTAATGTCCTGCCTGCGACTATCAACGCAACCAGAAGGCCTGCCTCCCGCCCTCATTTTATGTCACTAAAAACTCAGTTTTCTATCCTGCATTCTTATTATTCATGACACAATGGGTGGGACAACTTGCCACAGTAGCCGCAGAAGGTTTGGGGAGGAGGGGAAGCACAGTGGGGTTGATATTGCCAGGGGCACGCCCCTGTGAATACTGACACAATACATATCGGGCCAGCTTGCTTCTGATACCTGGCCTCTAAGTACACTTGCCTTATAGCTGAGATTGCAGGAACGACTATTTTTAGAAACCATCAAGGAGTTGATTAGACTCGGGGATCATATCAGATACTCTACACTGGTATCCGCAGTTTTGCTGGGTGCGCCCGCCCGGCCGATCTCACCAGGAGCACTACAGTGATAGCAGTAGATCAGTACAGAGAGGGAGAGAGAACGTCATCTCATTAGCCAGTTTACGCCGGCATTAGACAGTACCATGAACGATGGTAACCACTCTCATGCTAGCATTCAACACAAATGAACAGAGGCTGCCTGTAGTGCTGGAGTATCGGCCTCTGTCCGGCGCATCCAGTAACACATATGGTGACTGGAAAATAAAAAAAGCTGAATGGCCTCCATGAGGTCGCTAGTGATATGGCGTCTGCCAGGGCACATCCAGGGAGGCAAAGGGCGGCGAAAGATTGTCTCCGCTGTTGTTCTTCCCGGACGGGGAAGGAGTGCCTGACAACATTTACCGCCAGAACCACCCGCGACAATGATACTCACCCAAAACCCAGACCTTTCCCAAGGGGCGAGGGAGACTGCGGGAACTATGGGGATAGCTATGGAAATCAGCCTACCCACAATGCATACGCTCCAGAAATCCGATGTTAAATGCTCCACAATGGACTGATCACGCTGACCGGGGAGGAAGGAATGACAGACGACATTTACCCAGAACCACCCGCGACAATGATTCAACCCAGAATTCCAAGGGGCGAGGGAGACTGCAGGAACTATAGGATAGCTACGGAATAGCTACCCACAATGCAACGCTCCAGAAATCGATGTTAGCCTCGGACCATGGACGCACACCGCCGAATTACTGTGCCTAGTGTGGCCACATGAAATCAAGTTTATAATATCTGTTTTATAAAACCAGTTTAATGTAATTCGGAATTATCCCATAGTGTAGACGTACCCTTAGTTGGCACTTGTGGCCTCGGTTTATGTAGTTCCTGTACTCCTGTAAAATGTTATGGCTGTTCTTCTGAATGCACAAAACAAACTTTGAGATATCACACCACGCAGTTATTCTCACTTGCTTAGCACTGTTAGGATTCCCTCCAAGACCTTTCCACTCAGTTTAACCAGAGCACCTCATCCAGTTCTGGATGAATACTTCATCCAATTCTCAGGAATCCAAAAAAACCTCAGTTTGACTCCAGCTTGATACTCAGGTTATATCAGGCACGTAGCAGCTCTTTGCCAACACTGGCCATGCCCAGACACTGAGGATTTAGGTACAAAGTGATACCACAATCTCACACACACACACACACACACCTTTATATACATCTTTCCTACCTACTAACATCTATACTGCGAGCACATAAGAACCAGTTATCTGAAGATTGTGTAGGTAAGCTTACCAGGTGTGGGTGTTCCTGCCTACTTTATTTACTATAGACATTCACAATTACTTATTGAGGCCTGTCTTAACTTGGGCCTGCTCACATCAGCGAAGTTAGTCCCACAAGAACTGGGCTCACATAGGGTCTACAGGACCTGAACTTTATCAGCAAGAGATAGGTCCACACATATAGAAGCCATAGCTTAGAGGCAGGAAACTGATTACACATAGAACCTCCCCTCTAAAAAGGTTGCTATTAAGCAACACGCCTATTGCTAATATCTAAATCCCATTAACATTGATGTTAATGGGACAGGACTAGTACCTGGCAATATGTTGCCATTAATGAGAAGTTGCTATTATCAAGATCGCTATTAAGCAGAATCTACTGTAAGCCATATAAACAAAGTGCCCTCTGCAAAAATCATTGAACACAGCATTTAAAAAGCAAAATACACTTCTACGTCACTTAATCTCTACAACGAGTAATGAAAGCTTGGTATAACAGAGCATAATAAAATTACATTGCAACCTTTCAGCTCTTTATCTTAAAGGAGGAGTACAGGGCAGGGCATTCCTGACCCTGAGGCCCTGATGATTTGCTTCAGTTTGCAGAGAAAGCCTCTCAAAAAGTTCCTAGTGTCCTGAACGTCCCTGCAACTCTGCCTCCCACCAATCAGTGAGATTCCTTCGCTCTCACAGATGCTGTGCAAAATACAGCAAGCAGTTACAATTCAGTAACCTTCAGCCTTGTCATGAGATGCCATCTACCCTTCAAATGCACAGTCCACTGTCATTCTTCAGCTACTCAGGGTATAGCTGAACAGGCCCTTTCTCCTATCCAAGTGTCCAGTAAAATGTTTCATAAGCTAGAGAAGTAAAAGTAAGCTGGGAATCCCAGAATGATGGGGAGAATCACACCAGTACTAATATCCACAGTGGTCTGGGCAGCAAATTTTCCATTTGTCATTAAACAAAAGAGGAGTGAGTTCTTAAAGATCTTAGCATCATGGACCTTTCCAGATCACCCAGTACTAATACTCGTGATAGTCAGGCCTTAGAGCACCAGAGAGAAGTACTCCTTTTTGTTGATGGACTTTGAAGCCTTGTACTGGGGGGTAGGGAGCAAAACAGTACGGACGTGGGCTCCATTAAACTGCTGTAATACAATTAAGAAATTCTAGCTGTGTAAAATCCATCAATAGCCTCCTGGTCATTGCTAGCCTCATAACTTATGTCATCAGCATCTTAAAGCAGCACAAAACAGCACGACAACAGCCCTGACCACTGATCTACCAATACCCAAAATGACTAGCTGCTGACCGGCAGTAATCATCAGTGGTGAACTTCTAGATGGAGATGGCCACACACTTCTCCACACCAGGGGAAACTCTCATGTTAGTGTGATGCCACTGCAGCTCCAAGGCAAGCTCCACACAGACCTCTAGCAAAGTCATGCAGAAATTATTCCTCCCCTTCTGGTCATCCCAAGAATGCAACACTATCACTTCCTACCAGCCACTGGTTTCCCAAAAGCAGTAATGGTAATCAATAGAGTAAAGGTACTCCAGGAAAACTTTTCCCAGTTAGCCAATTGATTTCTTCCTTCTCTGAAATCAGCTCAGTAATACAGTGGCTGGCTTCCAAAGTCACTTGGCTGTGTGACTGCAAATACATGCACAGAAGCTTCTGTGTATTAGGCAGGGTGGATAAAAATCACTTATTTTTTAAATGAAATCAATAAACTCTGATTTTTTTGACAAAATGCTTTTTGAAGAAAAAACCTATCCAAAGATTGTTTCTTAATTAAAACTTTCTCGCTTAAAGATATCTCATCATGAAATAGGGATTATAAATTCTAATTCTATAGTATGAGACAATATATTCCTGTAATGTTTAAGAAAAGTTTTGTAAATGAGTTGCAATAGTTCATGGATTAGAGATCCAATTTTATGGGGTTCCAGGGGCTTAGATTATAGATTATTTAGGTTAATCTTTCTATCTACCCAATAAGACTCAGTGCTCAGTCTAGAAGATACCATCAGAGACGCTTAGTTTTGCAATTCTCAAACTGTGGATTTGTCTCCCCAGAGATCACATTTACTGTTAACGAGCATGTTTTTTTTAAATAAAATATATAGAGGTGAGAAACAACAGACCTCAACTCTACTGTCCCGCTGAAAATCTGTGTACAGAGAATCAATCCATTACCTCTCTAAAAGTGCAGTTTCAAAAAGTTCAATGAATACAAGATTGTTGGGAGCAGAATAGATCTGAAGAAGAAGTCTGGAGATAAGTGTGAGAATGTAGGGACAGGCAGTAGAAACAGAAGTGAAACAGTTTGAGCAGCATATTCCAAAATACTGAGGTCTTTCTGAGTGTAGCCTTCATTGATTTGAGATCTACCATACCACTCTCACTAGAAGGGAAAACCTATAATGGCAGCAGGCCATAAGAGAGACTCAGTTTGGGAATATTTTAATGAAGTTCCTCTACCTGTGGGTAAGACAGGCATGCGTTCAAAATGCAAATAGTACAACAAAGAAATGCAAGGCCTGGTTGCCTGAACGAAAACAAAATCATGAGAAGTGTTACTTCTCAGGAGGAAGCTGCACTGAAGATGATAAAAGGAACATGTCTGAACATGCAGGATCGTCAGGTTGGTAAACATTTTTATTTCGTACATCTTTCTTAAGAACTGCTTGTCTTCCTTCTGGACTAGTCTTGAATTCTCATAGTAAAAGCTATAACAAACTGTGGGAAAAAAATTCAAATGTCTAGTACGCAGCTTGTTCACAGACAATGCTGCAAATGTATCCAAGATGAGAAGAAATAATTTAAAAGAGAGAGTCCCAAGCTAACAACATATGCTTGCAGTGCTCATTTGATGCACCTCCTAGCCAAAGACTTCACTGTTCCAGAAATAAAGGCTAATGTTGTTGAAATTGCAAAATACTACCGTAACAACCACTTTGCAGCAGCTGCTCTGGAAATAGAGGGAGGAACCAAGCTAACTCTCCCACAAGACGTGTGAAGGAACTCAGTAGTGGTCTGTTTTGCGCACTATATCAAGAGCTGGCCTAATCTGATAACAGTTTGTGAACAAAACGGTGAAAAAAAATAGATGGCACCGTTGTTAGAGCAAAGGTCAACTATTTGCTTATGTCAATCCTCTGCTTATCATCCCAGCATCATCCCAGTTGATCCCTGCACACACGTAGCCCTTCCTGGATGCACGTACACAAGATACTCAGCAAGAGGATGTTAAACAGATCCAAATTATCTCTAAAAAGGAATTCAAAAAATGCATGGGCTAGCAGAATTTATGCACGTAAAGTTGTTTGATACCTAGTATATAAAGCCTGCTCTGCGCTAACAAGGGGTGTCTTTTCCCTCTGGCACTAGCCGAGGAAAAGCACCCGCTCAGCTGACTGATAATAAAAGTTTGGTACCCATCTTCTTGTCTTCCGTGCCTCCTTGGGGTAACTGAATAGCTCCAGGGGAAAACGAGCCCGTTTGGCTAACACCGTCACAGTCAAAGTTCTCAACGTTTCTCTTAAGCCCAATGTTGAACACATGCTGAGTACCCAAAAGCCTATTGCCTTGAACAAAATGCAGGGACATATCGGTTTTATTGCCAACGCTTTTGAAATTTAGGAGGAACTGAGTGAGACCTTAGAAAGAGAAATTTGTAACGAGAGTTAAATTACAAGCATTAAAAAAAAATGAATGGGACAAGCACCATCTCCAGCTCATTTTCTTGCAAATATTCTCAATACTCGGTACTAAGGTCAAACCTTGACTGCTGAAGAAGAGGAGCTGGCTATGACATGGACATCCAGCAATCATCCCTGCATAATGCCAACTATAACAAACATCAGAGCTAATGGTGAACCATTCAAGAAATATGTTTGCTGATGATGTTTTAAAGAAAGTCACACCAGTGAACTGGTGGAAGTCACTTAAGCACTTGGATCCAGAGACTGTTGAAGTGAGAATCTCACTTTTAACAGCAGTAGCTTCTTCTACCAGTGTAGAAAGAATAATTTTCCTCCTTTGGAGTAATTCATTCCAAACTGAATTTGGGACCTGAAAAAGCAGGGAAGCTTGTTTTCCTTTTCCAGATTATGAACAAACAGGTAAATGAAGGTGAAGACAACTGGTTTACCTGCAGAAACCAAAATGTTAAGTTTCTCATGTTGACCTGGCTGACAGTCGATTTAATTTTGGGGTTTTTTTTAATTTAAATATTTTAATTAAAAACAATTTTAACAAAAAAATCTGATTTTAAAAAAAATGTTCAACTAAATTCAAAAATGAATATGCTTGTTAAAATATTATATGTTTTCTGTTGAAGAAAATAAATCCAGAATACACAACATTGTTTTAGTTAAATAAAAATTTAAATGTCTATCTGGTGATGTTCTCCTCCTAATACAGCATGGCAAGAAAATTCTGCAAATATTAATGATTAACCTGTTGAATTGGAGATATTTATTAAGTCATTGGGAGGTGAATTATCTGCTTCAATTGCTTTTGGTAAATGAAATAACCAATCATTCATTTTCTGATATAGCTGTAAAATTATATTCTGAAAAGTTTTCAAAATAAAATAATCACTTTAAAAATATATAGCATACCTTCTAAAAATGAAACCTACATCTCTGAGTTGTGATGAATATGTATTAAAATTATAACAACCAACACAAATGCACTTTTATGTAGAAATTCATGATTAAATCAAGTCTTCCTGACTAGTGATTTAAATCACGATTCATATCCACTCTGGTATTAATGAGTGCTTTGACTAAGATACACAACAATGTGCCCTCCATGCCAGCGCACCAAAGTTTGAAAGTGGTGCTAACTTACAAAAGACATGCTGGACTGAAAGGAGAGGAATCATGGGAATTTGTTACTGTGACCCCAAGTCCCAGAATCCCAACAGCTTCTGGCAGATATCCCACAATATGCCATCAGAAAAATCCCAGAATGTATAGCACTCAGCAGCAGAACAGAGCACCTGTCTGGAATGCTGTGTGGTTAGAAAAAAAAAAATATTGCCATGTATATGCACTGATTTGGAGGCAAGTAAGTAAAAGCCAGCCATGTCAATGTAATTATTGCAGGATAGTTATTCCACAAGTTAGCACGCACAAATCTAAATCTACAGAAAACCTGTGTAGACAAGGCATTAGCAATAAAAAAAGCATAGTGCCTCTTATCAATATAACTTCCTCTGACATTAAACATTTCAGGGGATCTCTGCCCAATATTTATTAAAAATCATTGAAATTAAATACCAAAAAAAAAAAAAAGTTAAGCAGTACATGTTTACTGCCAAGTTTTAAATAAAGTTAAACTGGTTCAATGATCTGAACCTCTTCTGTGGGTGTAGGGAATATTTCTTTCATTTCAGTTTATTTGACTACTTCAGTTCAATGACTAGTTCATTTGAAGTTAAGAAACCAACTGGGGCTTCGAAAAAGCAGGAAAAAAAAAGATGTTTTCCTCTTTCAAACTATGAATAAAAACTAGATGCTCTGCTAATTCTAAAGTCTTGAAAGTCACGGTGACAGAAACAAAATCAATTCAATATACTAACTACAAAAAATAGTTCCTTTGTTCAATAAATGAGTTTTTTAAAATGCAAAACATTATTTTTGATCAATCTTTTTGTCTTCTGAATCCAGCACATTTAAGATAGCTTTACTGATAAAAAGTTAAAGCGATATTTTTGTGCATTTAAATTGAATTTTCATTAAATCTAGTAAATAAGAAATGCATCGTTTGTCATTTTCTAAGATAAAAATGTAAATTAAGCTATATAATTGCTTATACACACACGTGTATAGATATAGAACAACTTCCTGATTAGCAAAAAGCAGCACCAAATTTAATGTAAAGGCTATATTCAGTTGCAAATCAACATGTCCTAGTGATTACCAAACATCGAGGACATATCTTTTAATTAATTTTCCCATAGAAAAACACAAACGCAAAATGTGATTAACACTGATTTAAATCAACCCACCCTGGTGCATGTCTCAAGGGAAACAATATTGCAATGTGATTGGCCTGCCTGTGACCAATGAAATGGTGATAATGACACCACCAGAGCCAGTGGTCTACCAGAAAATCAGGCTACAGGAGGGGAAAATATACCATCCCTCATTGATGGAGACGAAAGCATTTAATATAAAGGCCCACAATACCCATACAAGATAAATATTAAGAGTTAAAACAATCTGAGAAGTCAGAATTTTGCCTTTTTTCTTCAAATATTACAGAAGTCTCTCTCTTTTTTAAATCAGAAGTTATTCACAACTTTCTTCCTCTGCAAAACATTTGTACAATTCAGTTGAACACTGCCCAACTGAGCAATGCAATGTAAGTTTCAAATAGCATATTTGATTGAAATATTTGCCATTCATAGTGTGTTGGTTAGTTATATAAAGACATCCTACCAGGGAAAAGCAGAAATACAGTATATTCCACTTCTTACCAGCCTCTCAGTTCCTAGCAAAAAGTTGCCACTATCCAGCAGCTGACATTAAGCAATAAGGTGCTATTTTTGAGCCCATGGATGCCTCAATGGGTGTGGAAGAACAATCCACTGAAACCGTAGAAGCTTAGCTACTGTATACATTTCACTTAGCTACAATATAGAAAAAAAAAATTAAAAAAGTATAAACAAAGGTGCCATAAAAGTGTTACACTGTAAGAAGTAGAGCAAACTTAAATCTTGGTATACCGTGTAGTACTTAGGTGAGTCATGGGGATGAAGCAGCACACAATTTTATGAGCAACTCAAATAGTCAAATTTAAAAAAAAAAAAAAAATTTTAAATCTTGCCTGCTTTTTATGACCTGCGATCTCTAGCTGTAAATCCTTCTCAATTTTGCATGCAGCCTTGTAGTCACACTTTGCCAGGTCAAAGTCACACTACTGGAATATCCTGTGGAAAACGTCCACTGCACATATTTGTTCTGGAAGCGAAGTTTGTTACGTGACACATTACTCTCTTGTGGCTTTTCAGCCTGTGGGTGCTAAACAGACACGAGAGTTTGGCATCTGTGAGTCACGTCCTGTCTCCAGGTGACTGTCAAACTCAATAATGGCTTTAAATTCTTCTGTTAGATTACTGGGACAACACACTGCCCACCAGGCCAATATTTTCTGTGGATGATTCAAACCCTCTCTTTCTGAAGCAATTGTAAACAGTCTTGGGAAGAACAGCATCAGTGACTCCTTAGCGATATGTGCTGCATCAATTAAATGATATTTTGTTTTGTTTTGCAACATCCACCACTTGTAGGTGTGGGTCAGCATCAAGATGAGTGTGATAGTGATTTCTGACGTTCTTTATTACACACCAAGTCCATCAACTGCATGCCTGATGTGGTGTTGGGAGGCAAAAATTTTAAACAATGTGTGACAGCTGTAACTAAGTGACCAGGATAGCTGTTAAACAACAGGCACATGTGACTATTTGTAGGCGCAGCTCTCTGTTCAAAGTCTTCAACCACTCTTCAAATAAACTAGCCATCCAGGCATTGGTAGAGTTTCTGTAGCTCATGGGCAGTTCTGAATGATCTTTAAGGAAAGAAAATGGGTGCTTGCTCTTTCCAGTCCCCATATGAAGCCGTTTTCTCTGTCCCAGCCATGTATGCACAATATAGCAATGTAATGAAGCCCATGGCTTTTTTCCTCCCCTCCTGCAAACTCTTTCTTCACCAAACCAAGGCCTCTGTCTAGAAAACCAGGTAAAAGAGAGCATACTTAACAATGAAGAGGTCACATGGCTGGAATCGGACTAGAAAGCTGGCCAGGCTGTCCGCCCTCCAATGAGAGCTGCTGGAAGCTGAGTGTCTTGTTTCTTGCCATGCTCCTTACGCTGAAGAACACAGGGCTGGCCTTTCCAGCAACTAAGCCAGCCATTAGAAGGGTTGAACTTCTTTCCCTGAGCTGCTGCCAGGTGAGCTGCTTTCTGTTTCAATATCAGCCTGGAAAAAAAATCAAGCACTTTGGCCAAGCATATGCTGAAACCAGAGCCACAACACTTCACTAATGGCACTAACGTCCACCTCTTTGTTGCTACTTGAAGCCTTAGTTTGTGCTGCTCTCATTCATCTATTAAAATGTCACTGCTATTCTTAACAATGCACAAAATAGATTCTCACTCATGCATAGAACTGAGCTCACACAGGGCCTCCAGAACCTTAGCTCAGTCAGTCAGTGAGAGCGGTCCACAAGTTTGGAAGCCATGACATTGCAGTCCAGGTTGAGAGCCAGAAAAATCGATTACAGGTAGGACTTCTCTTCTAAAAAGAGAATTAGTGGTATTCCTGTTGCCAATATCTAAATCCCATTACTATCAAAGTCAATGGGATGGGATCAGTTTCTGGCAAATTGTTGCTATTAAGGGGAAGTTGTTAAAATTGTGATTGCTATTAAGCAGAATCCACCATAAAATGTTATTTGACTAAATCACACAGCATAAGTGGCAAATTTTACAATCAAGTGTACTACTAGAATTGAGTTTTCATAGTATTTACCATCATGAAGTCTGAGTGTTCAGTTATCCATTAGAGGTTGTTCATACAATTAAGTGAAAATTCACTTCTGACTTGGGGAAATCCAGAAATATTTAATCTATCCCATAAGGGGCTCAGCTATAGTAAACAATACCAACTTTATAGATGTACCCTAACTGGGAAATTCCACCCATGTTACAGGGAAATTCCAACCACAGCAGGTGGCTGCAAACTCCTGTATCCCCTTGGCTTTGAAAGAATTTTTCTAGTGTCCAACTCTAGCTTTTTAGCACATTGTATTAGGAAAACACTGCTCTAAACACCATGGCCTTGTTTTCACTGGGGAGGTGGAAAGAGGAAGGTGTGTTCTTAACTCAAGTTAGGATTTTACTTTAAATTAGCTAATGAGGATTAGGTAATTTGTAATCTTCACATAAATTAACTTGTGTTAAGACTACCAATGGTGTTGTCTTCAATCTTCACAAGGATTTTATCTCAAGTTAGTTAATTCACCTCTCCCTCTCATCCCCAGTGAAGACAAGGCCCGTAAGGTAAGATATATTTCCTTACTCTATGGTGTGAAGAAGCATCACTACCAAGAACGTAAAAACAAACCTGAAACTCATGACCAGATACCCCTCCATTTAATATGCATCTCTTAACTGAACAGATACAATGGCGTATGCTTTTCTCTTAATTCTAAAAATAGCCTTGTCAATTATCCTGAGCTGCAAAGCTTTCAATATTTCTTTAACATTACTAATTGGTTAATAGACACATTCTTAATTCTGAAACAATACAAATTAAGGTTCTACAAAATTGGCTTTCCATGCCATAGGAGACAAGGTCTCCACATAATGGGTAGGATATCTAAAACTTTTAGGACAGAGAAACCCCACTTCTCCCCCACGCCAAAATGTTTAGTATCAGATTAAGCTATGTAAATGGTTCCCAATTTTATTCATGGTTATTCAACCAACTACAGCTGAAGACTCAGCACCACGATGAACAGGGCATAGGTCACTTTTCAGTCAAAATGTCAGTGCTTTGGAGTGTGAAGCACCAGATGAGCTTCCGAGTTATCTGAGCACCAACAGGAACAAGAGTCAAAACTTAGGGCAGGGCAAACATTACCATCCTCATCTGGAGGATGTGGCTCCTAGGTAGATTAGGTTTTGTGAACTTCCCAGATTAGAAGCATAGAATTTAAAATACCCTTTCAACATCTGTGGTGATCAAGACTGACTGGGGCATGAATGGAGTTACACATGGAGGTCAGTGGGAAAAAAGGGCAATCTACTCTCAGAAATATACAGAGGCTTCTTGATGACACTTCCCTCCCCCTTTTAAAATGTTAACTCAAATGCTGTTCTAATAATCATTTTCTTCTTGTGAACTTAACTTTTCAAAAAGGAAGACAATTACTAAAGTACTGACATTGTGTTTTTGTCTCTTTAAATTTAAGAAAGAACCTATATCTAGACTATTTCACAAGTAACCTGACTCTCTCGATCAGAGTTGACCACTGTGTGCATAGACGGTGCCCACAGAGTGCGAGGCATTATCAGGATAGAAATAATAATGTTATGTAATACTTTTACTCTAGTTGTGTCCACCGTGTGCTAGGCACACACGTGCAAACACAAACCCTACCCCAGTGAGTTCACAGTTTAAGACAACAAGCAGCATATGAAAGGTGGGGGAGAGAAACAGAATCAAACTTTTTCTTTTTTAATAGAAACCAGCAACGTCCAACTGCCCCAAACCTGGCCCAAGTCAGGTGATCAAGAGCTGATCTACACAAAAAAGCTTAATCCACACCCCTGACCGCCATAACTATGCTGACCTAACCCCAGATATAGATGGAGCTAGGTTAATGGAAGAGTGTTTCCTTCAACCTAGCTACTGTCACTTAGCAATAGAAAACCCGATTCATCACTTTAGTCTGCATCTATGTTACGGGGTTATTTTGGCAAAGCTATGGCATCATAGATATGCTGTTATAGTACCTATAGTGTAGATATGGCCTAAGTTTTTCCAGGAATCATGGCATTAAGAACTGGATACCAAGGAGGAATATGGAAGAGAGAATAACGGACTTTCAGATCAGCCGAGAAAGAGCATTCATTGAGTAAAGTGTAAGGTGCAAGGTGATATGAAACAGTTGTCTAGCAGACAGGCTGTCCAGGCTGGAATCACTGATGGACTGGAGAGGCCTGGGAGAGGAGTGGGAGGAAAAAGAAATAAGGCAAGAGCTGATAAACAGGGAGGGGCAAAGTCACAAACAGCTTTGATGGCAATGACAAGACGCTCAATCATTCTGATGAAAACGAGAAGAATTACATGCAGCAATACACAAGTAAAGCCTGGTCTGCACTTAAGTTAGGTTGGCATTCGTACATCTGTCAGGGGTATGTCCATATCCCTGAATGACATACCTATGCTGACCTAGCACCCAATATAACCACAGCTATTTTGATGGAATAATACTTCTGTCAAAGTAGCTACCATCATCATTCACAGAGGTGGGGTGTTCCTATACAGGCAGAAAAACCTCTTCCATTGGTGTAGGCTTCGTCTACACTACAGGATTATGCGAACATAGCTACAGCAACATAGCTATGCTGGCATAGTCTCTGTAGCTTCAACATATCCTAAGATTACACTGGTCTACAATTTTTGAGAAGTCGTCTGCTTCAGAGATAAAATGTGGTATTTATTATGTATTTTGATGTCCTGAATTCAAATATGACAATTAAAACAACTGATTGGCTACTGTTTCTAAGATATTTAAGTTTTTACATTTTATGTCTATGTATATTGTGCAGATAGTAGAATTTTCATCAAATTGTAAACCTAGGTCTTTTCATCCATTTATGGTTGCTTTACATGATATTTCACCTGTCCTGTTTATGTAACACTTTAAAAATCAGCAAAAGGATTATATAAATCAAATTTATTATGAAACAAAAGGCAAAAAAAATATTATGTACATAGTTTAGTCCTATTCAGTGTCTACTTGGCGCTTCTTGGCTTGTCTCTTGTATTCATTAAATGGAGCATCTCTTGTCACTGTCCAGCAATAGTCTGCAAGCATTGATGGGCTCCATTTGCCCTGATAAGCGTTTCTCCATTGTTGCAATGTCCTGGTGAAATCGCTCGCTGTGCTTGTCGCTCACTGCTCCGCAGTTCGGTGGAAAAAAATCTAGATGAGAGTGCAAAAAATGTATCTTTAGTGACATGTTGCAAGCAAGGCTTTTGTATGCCTTGAGGAGGTTTTCCACCAACAACCTGTAGTTGTCTGCCTTGTTGTTTCTGAGAAAATTTATTGCCACTAACTGGAAGGCTTTCCATGCCGTCTTTTCCTTGCCACGCAGTGCATGGTCAAATGCATCATCTCAAAGAAGTTCACGAATCTGAGGACCAACAAAGACACCTTCCTTTATCTTAGCTTTCACTTAACCTTGGAAATTTTCCATGGAGGTACTTGAAAGCTGCTTGTGTTTTGTCAATGGCCTTGACAAAGTTCTTCATCAGACCCAGCTTGATGTGTAAGGGTGGTAACAAAATCTTCCCTGATTCAACAAGTGGTGGATGCTGAACACTTTTCCTTCCAGGCTCCAATGACTGTCAGAGTGGCCAATCTTTCTTGATGTAGTGGGAATCTCTTGCACGACTATCCCATTTGCAGAGAAAACAGAAGTACTTTGTGTATCCAGTCTGCAGACCAAGCAAGAGAGCAACAACCTTCAAATCGCCACACAAGCTGCCACTGATGTGGTGGTCATAGTTTATGCACCTCAAAAGTTGTTTCATGTTGTCATAGGTTTCCTTCATATGGACTGCATGACCAACTGGAATTGATGGCAAAACATTGCCATTATGCAGCAAAACAGCTTTAAGACTCGTCTTCGATGAATCAATGAACAGTCTCCACTCATCTGGATCGTGAACATGTTGAGGGCTGCCATCACACCATCGATGTTGTTGCAGGCTACAAGATCACCTTCCATGAAGAAGAATGGGACAAGATCCTTTTGACGGTCACGGAACATGGAAACCCTAACATCACCTGCCAGGAGATTCCACTGCTGTAGTCTGGAGCCCCAACAGCTCTGCCTTACTCTTGGGTAGTTCCAAATCCCTGACAAGGTCATTCAGTTCACCTGTGTTATGAGGTGTGGTTCAGAAGAGGAGGATGGAAGAAAATTGGGTCCTGTGACATTGATGGTTCAGGACCAGAAAGTTTCGTCCTCTTCCTCGTCTGACTCAAGTGAGAATGATTCTGATGCATCAGGAACCGGCAGTCCTTCTCCGTGGGTACTGGGAGTATAGCTGATGGAATGTTTGGATAATGCACAGTCCACTTTTTCTTCTTTGACACACCTTTCCCAACTGGAGGCACCATGCAGAAGTAACAATTGCTAGTATAATCTGTTGGCTCTCTCCAAATCATTGGCACTGCAAAAGGCATAGATTTCCTTTTCCTGTTCAACCACTGGCAAAGATTTGTTGCACAAGTGTTGCAGCATATGTGTGGGCCCACCTCTTGTCCTGATCTCCAATTTTGCAGCCAAAATAAAGGTGATAGGCTTTCTTAACCATAGTGGTTATACTGCGCTTTTGTGATGCAAAAGTCACTTCACCACAAACATAGCAGAAGTTATCTGCACTGTTCACAGAAGTACGAGGCATCTCTGCTCACTTTGGCTAAACAGAAATGTGTCCCTTTCCAAAATCAAACACTGACAAATAAGAGAGCACGACACTGTATGATTTCTAGAGCTGATATAGGGCAATTTGTTCGGCAGAGTGATGTAAGCTTCGTTATGATTGCATCATTCGTGACTTCTAGGAAAACATGATGCGATTCATATCATGTATGACGCAATACCAGCTTCAGATTGCATCATTCATTGTTTTGCCTAAAAAGCAAGTACTGTCCAAACCCAGTCATAGATTTATTCATAGATCCAGTCAAAGATGTATTTTAGTCATTTCTGGTTTAAATTGAGATCCCTTCCCTTTATAAGTCACTTATCCTCCGCCATTCCCAAGTCAAGGGTCGTATATACTGACCCAATAGCATATCTTGAAAACTAGAGCCAATCAACAATTTTAAGCATCATTTTCCTTCTGAGTGACCCAGAATTGGTACAGTTGGACCACATTTATTTCAGAAGCATTTTGGCTGTAGAGCAGTGTTATTTTAGCTGTTGCATTTTGAACATGTAAGGCAGTCTAGAGAGGATGTGACTATAGCAGTCAACATAGGAAATGAGGGCTTGGACAAGAGTCTTAGCCGGGTGGATAAAGAAAAAAAAAAGAGTTAGGATGGTAAAGATTATGAAAAAAGTGACAAAATTTGGACATGGCCTGTTTGCACGAGGAAGGGAGATGGAGTAATTCTTGGATCTGTCTTGTAAAGCCTAAATAGTCACGGTTAGCAATTACTTCTGGACAGCTTTTCAATGAAACATCAATTAGCATTTCTCAAATACTAAAACCCTTATTGTGTCACATTTTCACTTAATCCAACTCAGGAAACTTAGCACATCTGTAAAAAAGTCACTCTGGAGATACGTGGACGTTTGTACTCTTAGGAGTGTCCAAACATGTCTTTACAAAGATACAAAAAGCTTTTGAAATTCTAATGTAGACAAGCCAACTGACAATAAAGGCCAAATCCTGCCCTCAGTTACATCTGAGAATACTGATATTAATAGTACTTCATAGATAAAGGTGAAGGAAAAGTTTTGCCATGTATTTCAAATCACATCCACAACATACGGATCCATTGCCTAGAACAGCAGTTCTCCAACTGTGGATTAGGTCCATTTTAATGGGGTGGCCAGAAAGAGTCTAATCCTGGCTGAGGCACAGGACTGAAGCCAAAGCCTGTGCCCTGCCATCGTGGACAGAAGCTAAAGCCTGAGAGTTTCAGCCTGGAGCAGCGGGGCTTGGGCTCCACCCCCATTCTCCAGCCCGGGGTCATGCAGTAATTTTTGCTGTCAGAAGGAGGTCATGTTGCAATGAATTTTGAGAACTGCTGGCCTAGAAAGAGTATTAATTTACAAAATTTATTCGGTCTCCAAATTGGCAATAATGGAAAATTCAAGAGTGAAACAAAGATGTTTCAAGCTTATAAGGCAAGAAATAAATGGTTTTGAAATTTTGTTGTGAAAAAAGTATGTTCACTCATGTGGCTATTAGATGTCTCAGTTTCAAAAAAAGGCATAAAAGCAGATATCCTCATCCATTCCTTCCACCATGAAAGTTATTCTTGAATTAAACAAACGTTATTGCTCAATTTGCCTTTGGGGCATCACCCAAAGTTCACATTCGTGCAAAAAGTAGAATTGCTAAAAAATCATCACCTTATACTTAGTGATCAAACCTCAGCTTGCAAGCATACACCCAGCATTCAAAAGATAAATTAAGGTAATTTTCATTTTCCAAAAATTCAATCTGGCCCAGATGTCTAAGAGCAATGATACCTAGTCATATAATAAACTCAGTTTTGGGAGCACTAAAACCTGAGTTTTAGAAGCATGCTTATGCACCAATATTCATAAGCCATATTACTCTATGCTGTGTCACTTGACAACTGGCAGCCAGATAAGACTATCAGGAAACTTTCCGGACACGGTGAATTGCCTTTTCTATTGACAAATTAAACTGACCTAATGATCTTGTCCTATGGGTGAAGTTTCTGTGCTATGGTTTATACACAGGCATGCATTCTAAGACTTACTGTTCAACAGTCTAAACTTTAGGAACAAAATATAAGATATCACAGACTCTAATTTTGTTAATAAAAAAAAAAAAAACAGTTTTGAACAGTGTGAAGTGGCTTACAGCACAACATAAATCTTTTTGAATCCTAACAAGCTATTGCACTTAAGGAAAATATCAGTAATGAGTGCCAGTAGCTAAATATGTGTTGTGTAAAGCTGTATTACCACTTAAAGTTGTTTCATATTCACAGATTCATATAGTCTAAGGACAGGACCACTGTGATCATCTAGTCTGACTTCTTGTGTAACACAGGCCATAGAAATTCCCCCAAAATATTCCTAGAGGATATTAATGCATACTGCCTTTCAATTTCATTTAACGTTCTTTTGTTTTTGTACCAATGCTATGCAAACAACCAATGCTGATTATGACTAAGGCTACGTTTTAGTCACGGGTATTTTCAGTAAAAGTAATGGATGAGTCACGGGCCATAAACAAAAATTTAAGGTCTGTGACCTGTCCATAACTTTTACTGTATACCCTTAACTAAAAATTGGGCTGGGAGAGGCTGCAGGTGCTCTTGAAAGGGCCTAGGATCCCTGCTGGTGCAACGGGAGTGTCCAAACTGCACTGCACAGCCCAGGGAACCCTTCTGGGGAGAGAGGGCAGACCATGGTGTGCGGCCTGGGATCAAGGACCCCGCAAGTGCGGAGGCGGGGGGGTGAGGCTCGCAGGCTCCCTACTCAGCTCTGTGTCCCTGCAGCTTCTAGGGAGAGTGGTGACACGGGGGGGTCTGCATGCTGCTCCCACCACAAGCACCGGCTCTGCAGGTACAGCTCCCATTGGCAGGGAACTGCTGCCAATGGGAGCTGCAGGAGCAGCGCCTGCGGGCAGGGGCGGCACACGGAGCCCCCCTGGCTCCTGTACCTAGAAGCTGCAAGGATATGCTGGTGGGAGCCAGGGACACCCACTCACCCGGTAAGCACTCTCACACACACACACACACACCCCAACTCCCTCCCACAGCCAAACTTCTGCTGCTGGCCCAGGGAGTGCCTGGTTCGGGCTGGCCCAAAGCCAGCACCTGCCACTGCAGAAGTCACGGAGAACATGGAAGCCATGACCTCTGTGACGAACACACAGCCTTAATTATGACATCTTTGAGGTCTTAGATTAGACTAAAAACACGATTTCCCATACCAACCTCCTATAGCATCAATATAGGATGCAATAAAGGCTGTTTGGGTGTCATTTCCATACCTTAAAATGTTTGATTTCCTTTAATCAAACACTAAATCTGAATTCATTGGGTTTCCAGTGCTGGTGGGATAATTCCCCAGCATTTGCCCCAGGCCCCGCAAGCCCTGGCCAAGAATCCCTTCCCTGGCTAGAGGCACCTTTTTAATTTTTACTCACCTGGCAGCAGTCCTGGTCTTCAGGGGCACTTCAGCAGCAGGCCTTTCACTCCTGTCGAAGACGCGGAGCGAGTGAAGGACCTGCCGCTGCCGAAAACTCAGAGCACCGCCCGATGAGTACAAGTGCCACAGGGGGTAGCGCCTTTTTTATGTCCGCTCTCCCACTTTGCCCCAGGCCCCCTTTGAACTCTTATTTCTTTGTAACCAATTCTGACTTTTATGCCTCATTACTTGTAAACACTTAAAATCTTTCTGTAGTTAATAGGTTTGTTTTATTGTTTTATCTAAACCAGTGTGTGTTTGGGAAACTTTATTTGAGACAACAGGATTTGTGCATATCATTTTCTATTAATGAAATTACAGACTTTATATGAGCTTGTATTGTTCAGGAGGGTGCTGATAGTACAAGAGATATTTCTGGGGGAAAGTCTGGGACTGGAAACTTGCTAGTGTTGCCCTGCAGTGTAGTTCTTGAGTGGCTAGCTATAAACACTCAAACAGTATATCTGGAAGGGATTTACATGCTGGAGGCGGTATGGGAGCAGACCAGGAGTGGTTGCTCTTACAGTGAAGCAGTGTAAAAGGGACCCCAGGTTGGAGAATTGAGGGGACACAGCTATCTATCAGTCCAGATTGTACCCTGGGTAATGTCCAGTCATACATACACTGCCCTCTTCAGGAAACAGTCTTGCAGCATCACACCTTGCATTGTAAGCCTGTTCAAAGGTATGCATTCAAACTCACCCATATTTATGCCATACTAGTTTATGATTGATAGAAAACTCCACAAATTCCTCTGCATTACCAGACAGAGACCTTTTTACCTAGCTCCATACAAGGTTTGCAAGACACAGAAGCATCTGTAAACCAAACAGACCCAATATAGATTACCAGGTATGGAATTACAGATCGTTGATTGCAAACTTCATAAACCTCAACAGAACATAAAATTTATTTTCTGACAGACTGTACACAAAGAACAGAAGTTACAATAATTTGACTAGTAAGTTTCCACACTAAAAAACTTAACATGAAGAGAAAGCATCTTGAAAATCTGATATACCATGACTGCTTCTAGCTACTCCTGTACCTTGATACAGCCAAAAAAATCTTACCGCGTTATAGGTGAAACCACGTTATGTTGAACTTCCTTTGATCCACTGGAGTGCACAGCCCCCTCCCCGCCCCCGGAGCACTGCTTTACCGCGTTATATCCAAATTCGTGTTATATCGGGTGGCATTATATTGAGGTAGCGGTGTACTTTCTTAAACATGCTGCACAACACACCTTATTCAATCACACTTACAGTTAGAACAATAAAGCAATTTACATTTTTGCTTAATATAACTATTCGCCAGAACCAAAACTCCAACTCATTGTTAGGAGCGTCACTGGACAGGCCAGGGTAATACTTATGCTAAAGTAGCTGGCTTCTGCCTAGTCTTTGGTTGCTAATATATCCTTATGTAGACTTGCTTAATAATGCTTATAGCTGTTGTACAGGACAAAGGTGATTTTATTTTATTTTTTTTAAACAGAATGTACTGAGCCAAAGGACATTACATAGATAAGAGGAAGTTATCAGTACAATGAACACACAAAATGTACTGCCAAGAAGTCCCTACATTGGTAAGAGGTGAAAGGCCTGGCCAGCATCCATGATTAGTGGTAATAAGAAAAGAAACATGACAGAGAAATAGCATGGGCATAAAAATGTATGTAAACTGAAGCTTGCACATGGTATATTATTTGCTATATAAAACAATGCTTAATGTTGACTGGATGGTCATATAATGGTATAGATGTTAGAATGTAAAAGGTTAATTTCTTGTGATCCATCTATGCCCCAGGAGAAGGTAACTGATCAATTTATTTTTCTGTGTAGCTGTCATTCATTGCTTTTATAGTAATTGCAACTGCAAGGGCATGTTTTTTGTTCACACAAAATGTCTGAATTAATAAACCTGAGTGTCTTGGTCCCAAGTGTGTGGTAAAACTCACCCAACATTAGTAGTTTCATTCCATATGTGGTATAACCACCACTGCAGCACCAGCATTACATATAACTAGCTTCATAAGCAGTAGTTTTCAACTTCATCCTAGGTGCAGACATAATGCATTATGTGACTCTGGGTCAGTTTGGTCAAGAGTTCTTCCATGTCACAATGGACCTGAACTATAATGCGGTA
This sequence comes from Chelonoidis abingdonii, assembly GCF_003597395.2. Classification (NCBI taxonomy): domain Eukaryota; kingdom Metazoa; phylum Chordata; order Testudines; family Testudinidae; genus Chelonoidis; species Chelonoidis abingdonii. Next base: position 109,167,641 of record NC_133769.1, read on the forward strand.
AATGTTGAAAGGAGATACATTGTATTCTTAGTAAGTTAAGCAGGGATTCAACTTCTTTGTGAAGTGGGTGTGATGAGTCATCCCTGAGCCAGTGAGTGTTCTGAGGTAATTACCTGCAAGTCCTCTGATAGGCCCATGCTAATGAACCAGAGCTCAGACAATCGATAAGCAAGGGCCTAACCATGGGAGGCCCCAAAACAAAGTATATAGGCTCCTTAGGAAACAAGCCACTTCAGCCTGCACAACATTGCTACCTTGTGTGACAGGATCCCTGGGGTACAATCATGCCCTCTTAACTCTCCAATATGGGCTCTCTCTCACAATACTTTACTAGCAGCAAACCCCTCCAGGTACTATGATCATTCAGCATAACAGCATGTGGAGCCCCATCAGATAAGACTGCCAGACACTCACGAATCACACCAGCCAACTTCCCCCAGTTTTCCAGCCTTGCACCCCAGAGCTTTACCATCTTGCCCTGGTCTGAAGCCTAAGCAGTGTAAGTTTATTACCTAGTCCGCCCCCCATCAATGTGGAGAGGATATACACAAACCTTTGTAAACTGAGCTGAGATTTCCCAAGCACTTCAGCCAAAACACACTGTTTTAGGTAAATATATAACTACAAAAAGATACATTTTCAGTTGTTATAAGTGGCAGGCATAAAAGGTAAGAGATAGTTACTAAGAAAATTAGTCTAAATCTTAAACCTTATTAGATCAAGCAGTTCTCACTGCACTAGAAGTTGCAGTACTTAATACAAAGGCTTCTCTCTCTATCCTGGGGCCAGTCTCCTCAGTTGAAGTCTGTCTTTTCATTATTCTTGTTACTTTAAGCGTAGGTGGGGTGGGGGGGGAGAAGGACAGGGGCATCATGCCCCTGTCCCTTATTTTATATCCTCAGTTCATGTGCTTGGAAAATACTAGCCCAGACATGTCCTGGTGGGCTTTGCTGAGTCATAGGGCTGAACAATCCCCCTGGTATGGTCTTGTGCAACTGAGTCCTAGAGTTGAGCAGTCTTCATTGTGTGGTGCTTGTGCATTGTCACTGAATTGTAAATCCCTTGATTACAATTCCCCTGCTGATTAATGGTCATTGAACACCCTCCTACTAGTGGTTTGCCTTCTTTGTCTGTCACTAGCAAACTTATAACATATTTCAATAACAACCATATATCAAAATCTCATAACTTAATACATACTAATGATATACTTGTTTTTGAGATAGCAATGGGTTTCAGCAGATCATGACTCTTCATAAGACATCTTACATGGCATGCTTTGTATGAAATATATCATAATTACATGACAGGAGTGAATATGGGGATTCCAAGGTGCTGTTTTGATGTAAAGAGTGCCACACTTTGCCAGGATTCCCAGCTGCCTGGTAGTTCTGACAGATTGCTCCTCAGACTGTGCCTGTTCCTGCCCCAGCCTGCGCTGGCATCCCAGCTAGCCTTACAATGGAAGGAATAAAGCAACCTTGACCAAATCTTTAAACTATAGTTGCAGCCATCACTTCCACAATCATAAAAAAGAATAAAGACAGAAGTGTTCAATCTACGCTTTCCATTTTATGTACTTCTACCATATATCCCTTCTTACCAAGTAATCTCTGAACAGTCTGAATCTTTTCACTCTTTTCCTACATCTTGTGTCTCCTGACAATGGACATCTTCTATATTTAACCTGTCAGTCTGGATTCACGTTTCATTTGGGCTGTGTTTGCTCATGACCTCAAAACTCAAGAGAGTACACCAACAAAAGATGATTATATGGCCTAACCCCACTGTTATGGTTACAGGAGTGGCTGCAACCCTATCTCCTTTCTAGTCTCTGAGTGGACCACCTCATGTATCACCACATGCCTTTACCTCTCCTGGGTGGAACTCTGCAATCCTTCTACCCTAGACCAGGCCCTGGGCTAGAACAACCTATGTCTCAACAAAGCTTACCCAATAAGTTTGACTGGGTTCCGCCCATGTTGAAATCTAATACCTTTAGTGTATGTAGTGACGAAACTATCTTCTTAAAACCAAAGTCTTTATTTCACAGTAGAAACAAAATTTACAGAGAAAGAATTTTAAATCAAGTTTACATGCAAGTCTATCTTACCTAAAGGCTCACCATCCTCTTATGGGTTCAAATTTTAATAATACAAGATGTCAGGTAATCATTCATGAGAAAGAAAACACATTGACCCACAGAGCTCTTTTCACCATATCTGGTTTATCTAATTGATAAGTTAAAGACATGTAACCAAGTCATTGACAGAAAACATCTGTAAGGAGTAGTTCCTGATAACGAGCTATTGGGAGAGGAGTTTAACTTATCACAGAGAACATCTGCCCCTCAGTAACAAGCAGTCCCTTTCTTCTGGTTCCACCTAGTTTTGTGGGTAGGCTAGGAGGAAGTAAAATATTCAGAGCTAGTAGTTCTGACCTTGCCCCTTAAAAATCCTTGTTTGCTGAGGAATGGCTTATGTTGAGTTATTCTATTCCCTTCCTGCTTCCCCCTACCCCCACTTTAGTGTCTCCTATTGCAGTGGTTTTCAAACTGCAAATCGTGACCAAGTACTGGGTTGCAGAATGTAAGGCACTGGGTCGCAGTGGCTCTGGTCAGCTCCGTTGACTGGGCTGTTAAAAGTCCCATCAGCAGTGCTACCTGGCTAAAGCAGGCTAATCCCTACCTGTTCTGATACCACACTGCGCCCCGGAAGTGACCAGCAGCAGGTCCAGCTCCTAGACAGAGAGGAGGAGGGCAGGGTTCCTGGCCAATGGGAGCAGGGGGGGGGGTCCTGTGGGTGAGAGCTATGCGGAGGCGCTTGTGAGCCTCTGCCTAGGAGCTGGACCTGTTGCTGGCCGCTTTCGGGGCATAGCACAATCCATGGTGCCAGGACAGGCAAGAAGCCTGCCTTAGCACCCACTCTGCACCGCTGATCAGGTGCTGCCTGAGGTAAACCCATGACACAATCTCCTGCCCCAGCCCTGAGCCCACCTCCCCCCAAACCCAGAGTCCCTTCCTGCGCCCCAAGCCTCTCATTCTCAGCCCCACCCCACAGCCCTCACCCTCAGACCCCAACCCTCTGCGCCAGCCCTGAGCCCCTCCCATGCCCCAAACCCCTCATCTCCAGCTCCACTGGGTCGTGGGCATCAACAATTTTCTTCAACTGGGGTGCCAAAAAAGTTTGAAAACCACTGTCCTATTGAACTAAGCAATGAAGAGTCCTGTGGCACCTTACAGACTAACAGACGTATTGGAGCATGCATCGGACGAAGTGGGTATTCACCCATGAAAGCTATGCTCCAAAAGCTTATGCTCCAATATGTCTGTTTATAAGGTGCCACAGGACTCTTGTCACTTTTTACCGATCCAGACTAACACAGCTACCCCTTTGATACTACTGAACTAAGTTTAGTCATGGAGTTTATTTATCCCAATAATAGGTCTACCTACATTATTACAGAGCAGCTCTAATTTTGTTACACCACCTCTTCCCCCCCTAATAAAATTTATCAACGTCACTCATTTCCATCCCTGCTTGTTTGAATTTTTCTTCAGGATGAATTTATGCATAAGAAACGAGATCAGGAAATTATTTTTAAATGCGTCCCCCATTTTTGATAAATTACTGGCATAGTATTAGATTTCTGCTACTATGTATCTATTTCCTAGAAATATACCAGAGACCAAATAGAGCTTTACAATCTTCACATTCCCTTACAGACAACTCCATCTTGGTCCAAACAAGATCACACCTAAAAAAGGTGTAAAAAAAAATTCATCTAGGGATGCTTAAAACCTTGCTCTTAAACATGATTAAAATAGTTAAACTTCGGAACACAAACAACTTTCTCATCACCAAATGACAGATCTTTTACGCTACCATACTTCTTTCCTCCCTAGCACAAGCCCTTCTCAGCTATCTTTTGCAACACGGAGCATATCAAATCTCTTCAACGTGCAAAAGTGATCAGTAAGAAGATGCAAAACCACCAACACATCCACATCACAAACTTCACTGCACTGTTCGGTTTTCTCGCCTTCTGTTTAGGACATGCAACTTGTTACAGACGATTATGGGTGTGGCTCCAAAAGGAAATAATAGAAGCTCCTTCCAAGAACCAGAGCTAGATGGAGAGTCAAGTGCCGGAGAACATCGTGCAGAGAACCCAGCAGAGTGACGGGGGTGGAAGATGTACAGGGTATCAGAGGGTTTTCCCGACTCTGGTTTCTAACAAACACAGGACGCACCGCACAAACAGACGCAATTATGAGGCTCCCGACAGAAGACTGGTAGTTAAAAAAAAAATAATCACAAGCCCCCATTTGCTCCTGGAAGTTGCCTGCAGAGCAGACACAGCAGAGGGGCCGGGCTCCCTTTCAACATCCCCCCCGTATGGCGACATGCCCCAGGCCCGCACTCACCACCGTGGCCAATTCATCCCTACACACCAGCCACGGTGGGAGCGGCCAGAGACCCACAGGCCTCTCCCCCTGCCCGCCAATGGGCGGCGACACACGCGAGCACCTGCCCTCCCCTTACAAAGGGGGCCGCCGCGGCGCCTCCCGGCTTCCAGCGGGTTCCTCACCCCCCAGCTCTGTGGCGACACGGCAGCCCCCTGGGCGAGAAGCCCGGCCCGGGGTGGGGGCGGACGGAGGGGCACTTACCCGGCGTGCAGTGCAGGGGAGAGGTCGGCGACGGGGCGGGTGAGGAGGGGGACGCCGGCGGCTGCAGCTCTTTGGGGGTGCCCGGGCCGGGGGACGGGGCGACGGGGGGCAGCATGAGGTAGCGGTCGGGCTGCGGCAGGCAGCGCAGGCAGAACGAGTGCAGGCAGGGCAGCAGCTTGGGCCGCCGGCTCTGGATGTGCTGCCCGCACACGGCGCAGGTGTCCAACAGGTTCAGCTGGGCCGCCTCCCCGCCGCGCTCCGCAGGGCCCTGCCGGCTCTCGGCCTCGTTCTCCCCGCACTCGTCACGCGCTGTCACGCGCTTGCCCGAGCTCCCGATCGCGCCAGGGCCGCCCCGCCCCACCCGCACCGCCGCCTCCATTGTCCTGCGCCGCCCGGCGCCTCCCGCCCTGGGGCCCGGGGGACCGACTCCGCCAGCCGAGCCCACCCGAAACTCCGGCCGCGGCGCCCGCGAACGGACCTGCCCCGTCCGCGGTGTTTTATCCTCGGAGTTGCAACTGCACCGGCGGCGATCCGCGCCAACGGTACCGGGCCCCGCCCCCTAGGAGAATGGGTCTTCGCGGTAACTCGCCCCGCCCGCTCGCTCCTTCCACGGCTTTCCCTTTCCCTTCGGTCCACACTGCAGACCGCGCAGCCACGCTGATAGCTCCACCCCACACGCGCCCCCGTCACGAAGATTCCTCCCAGCTCACTCCACGACGCTGTTTACCTGCTCCGTCCCGCTCACCACCCTCTGAGGCTGTCCACTGACGGGGAGTCCTCGCGTCGCCCGTCCTCGCGCGCCTGCGCTTTCCATCACGCATCCTCCTTCCATAAAGGGAAACTCGTCCCTTCCAGGACAATTCACCTGTAAGGGGAAGTAGCAGTAGGTGGGTTTTATCCTCCCGTTCTTTCTCCCTACCTTTTCTAGGCTCACCCTTTGAGACAGCTAATAAACTGACCACACCCCCAAGAAGGCCAGCCCACGCCCCCCACGACAACCATTAAGGCAACTCTACAAACCCCGCCCTTCAACTGTCATCTTATGAGTATCTACAGAGAAACAACAGAGAAAAGATTGATACTATTGCCATTCATCTCTCACGGTGACTGAACCCCTCTTGTCATGCAGGGTGTGCTGACAGTGTTGGTGGTAGACAGCTGCTGTATTTCAAACAGTTTTGATCTGTTATTGCTTAAAGCTGCAGCAGTGAGAACTGCACGGTTTTTTAACGATATAGAACAACTTTTAACAGGCTGTCAAGCTAATTAAAAAAACAATTGTGTGCATAACAAAATTAATCGTGAATTAATTATGCACCATTCTAAATTGTTGGCTAATTAAACACTAGCAATAATCATCTATTTTTAAATATTTTGGATGTACACTATATTTCAAATACTATACATTTTCAATTACAACACAGAAATAGCAACATGTACGAGCTAAATACCTTGCAAAGCCAGCTACAAAAGTGCCATGTGAACACCTGTTTTCACTTTTAGGTGATATTGTAAATAAGAAGCAGGCAGCACTATATCCTGTAAATGTAAACAAACTTGTTTCTCTTAGTGATTGGTAGAACAAGAAGTAGGACTAAATGGACTTGTGGGCTCTAAAGTTTTACAGTGTTTTGTTTTTGAGTGCAGTTATGCAACCAAAAAAATCTGCATTTCTAAGTTACACTTTCACGATAAAGAGATTGCACTCCTGTACTTGTATGAGGTGAATTGAAAAATACTAATTCTTTTATCATTTTTACAGTGCATATATTGTAATAAAAAAATAATATAAAGTGAGCACTGATCACTTTGTATTCTGTGTTGTAATTCACAACAATATTGAAAATGTAGAAAAACATCCAAAAATATTTAATAAATTCAGCTGGTATTCTATTGTTATAAGTGCAATAAATCACAATTAATTTTTTTGACCACCATTAATTTTTTTTTAGTTAATCGCAGGAGTTAACTGTGATTAACTGACATTCCTACTTTGAACATTAGCTATCCCAGTGTATTATGGTAATAATGCAAATCTTTAAACCCCCGTAAAAAAAACCCAGCAGCTTTATTTTTTTTTCTGACAATTTACAAATCCATACAAAAATCATCCAGGCCGGTCAAATACAGGCTAGATAGTAACCCTAATGTCCTACTTTCCTCCCACTTTTTTCAACTAGCTGTTTCCTCCACCTGTCCTAGGGACACCTGCTGCCTCTCCCTTCCCTAGCCTTTGGCCAGAATAAGTGAGATGCAGAGATTTGGGCATAGGGTGACCAGACAGCAAGCGTGAAAAATTAGGGCAGGGTGGTGCATAATAGGTGCCTCTATAAAACAAAGCCCTGAATATCAGGACAATCCCTATAAAATCTGGACATGTGGTCACCCTATTTGGGCATTGTGCTGTGTAGCAACCTGCCAACTCATCAGGGATGAGGACTGTTCACAGACACAGGGGATCAAACCCCAAACAGTTTAGAAGGATCCCACCTAACTCCAGCACCTAGCCACAGTGACTCTCTCTCTCTTTATTCATTTTTTTTTTTAACATTGAGTTTTGTAGAGCTTGTCATGCCAATAAAAAATCTTAAGGCTCCTCTTCATGATTTTTACCCTAAGGCTCAAACTAGGTTAAACCACAAACATTTTACACTCTGGAACAAGTATGTGGTGCGAGTCCAGACTAACCTTTACAGATGTGCCAACTACTTGAAGTTAATTAGAAATCAATTAACTCAAAGTGGAAGGAAAAAAACTTCCACTGTAATGCAGCCATACTATTACTGAACTGAGCGCTAACCTAATTATCTCTCTCCTCCCCACCCACAAAAGACACTGCCTCCGCATAGGGACATAATTAATCAGCCGAATGGGCACACGAAGAGTATTAGTGTAAAAAGCTTTTAATGATGTAAGACTTTTTTTTTTTTTTTTTACCACACAGAACAATGCTTAGTAGAGCAGCTCATCTTCACCATCCAGCCTCAGCAATTACAGTAATAAGCTCATGATCCCACCAAGTTGTTTCAGGACAGAAGTAATTTTGGATTTAAAAAGAGGGACAGTTAAGAGATAAAGCTCACTCTCTGCCTGGGAATAACACCACACGGACAGGTTACTCTTTCTTAACTCTTCTGTCTTATTTATGTTAATAAGAACAATGCCAGCCTGCCCGCCTATCTGTCTTCTGCATGTCTTCTTTTCTCCAGTCCTGCCGCATCTCCCTGCCTTGCTTAGAGCAATCAACAGAAAGGTGGGGTCTTCAGTTTCAGTTATTAATATTAACATACACTAGCTTTCACTAATGCTCTCCTCTCTCCTCCTTCCCCTTTTCTTCCCATTTAAGGTGGAATTGTTGTGGGATATCCAGAACAAGGCAAAAAGCCATTTAAGGGGGAACTGGAATAGCCATTGCAAGATAAGTAGCTATTGAGTATGCAATTGCAATAGAGTGAGACAAAAAAGCCATTCAAGGTAGAATTGCAGTAGCTGAGTACTGAAAAAAAAAAAATAATTAATGCAGTTTGTTTTTTTTCTGTCTTTAAAAATAACCTAGCAGTTTCTTTTTCAATACACCTTTCATTTACATGGTAGAGAAGGGATTGGAAACACCAGGTGTGTTAATGACGTCCACAAATATATACATTTTTAAACTAGCCTTCACTGAAATTCATATAAAAAATTTTACCTCAAAAGCATGCCAATATATGAAACAGGAAAATATTCTACAATACAATAAAAATAGAAAATTCACTCTATTGCAAACTGATTTCAAAGGCAATTACTGTATTTCAAGAAATAAAAAAAATATTTAGGTTTGCAGACTGGAGCAGTCAGAGTGGTAAGCAGTTCAGATAATTTACTGTGTACACTAAAAATTATATTGCCCTTTTTACAGGTATGGATACTGAAAGTACAAAGGTTACTACTCTCTTGTCAAGTATTTTTCTTCTTTTTATTATTAAATGTTTTAACTGGTCTCCCGCAGAAACAAAGTGGGTAAGATAATATCGTTTACTGGACCAATTTCTGCTGGTGAAAGAGACATGCTTTCAAGCTTATGCAGAGCTCTTCTTCAGGTCATTTTAAAATGTTTGTTTCCTCATTGGTCACAAAGAAATATCAGGACTGGATTAAGGCAATCCCATGCCCTATGTACACCACAACACAGTCCCTCCATATCTCCATCTCCGTGTATGACCCCACCCCTATCAGTGGCAGGGCCCTCTCTCACAAAAGTTGGCTGCTGGATGAGGATTCTCCCACCACTCCTTTTTGGAAAAACTGGGATCCCTAATCCTCGAACAGGCAAAAATAGCAGCAAGCCCCGCCTCTTTCTTGTGGGCACAGTGGTAGGCATGGTGGTAGGACCCCTGCAAGAAAGGCAGAGGCAATAATATGAAGTCGTTTTACTCTCCCAGGCATTGCATCAAAGGTCCTCCTTCCTCTCAGAAACAGCACTGAAAGCAGCGGGGGCATCTAGTGCTAGAGATTGTTAGCAGGGGTCATAAGAACCTAAGAACGGCATACTGGGTCAGACCAAAGGTCCATCTAGCCCAGTATTCTGTATACCAACAGTGGCCAATGCTAGGTGCTCCAGAGGGAGTGAACTTAACAGGTAATGATCAAGTGATCTCTCTCATGCCATCCATCACCACCCTCTGACAAACAGAGTCTAAGGACACTATTCCTTACCCCATCCTGGCTAACAGCCATTAATGGACTTAACCTCCATGAATTTATCCAGTTCACTTTTAAACGCTGTTATAGTCCTAGCCTTCACAACCTCCTCAGGCAAGGAGTTCCACAAGTTGTGTGCTGTGTGAAGAACTTCCTTTTATTTGTCCCCTCATTACTTTCCCAGTAATCATGGTGTATCAGTTTGGATGTGTGGGTGAGCTAGTCAGGCCCCCATACTGTTCTCCTTCTGCCTTCCAGTGTTCTCGGATGGCGTCGTATTGACAAGGCCCCCAGAGCAGTGGACCCAATGAAATGTACAGTTTTCTCCCAGTTAGAGCTGTTGTTTTAATGTGTCTGCTGACTCAGACAGACATATCTGTATTTCTCAATTATAGACACAAGATGAGTCTGGTAATATCTTTTATTGGACCAACTTCCATTGGTGAGAGACAAGCTTTTGTGCCATACAGAGCTCTTCTTTCGGTAACCGACATGGCTTCAGCTACACTGCATGCCTCACTCAATTATACCCATTTCATATTCTCCATAACCACAAAGACAAGAAACTTACTTGTATTGTAATGGAAGCTGAGATTTTGATGTAATCTCATCGCTAGAGGAGCTGGGACTCTGGACAAAGTATTGAGAGTGCCTGGGCCTTAATTTTGCATATGGAGCATAAACCAGAATAGGAAATGTTTTTCCCAATCTCACTTTTAAATCAAACTCAGTCTACTTCTCAAGCCCTGAATACACTTGTATCCATTAGAAATTGAAAAGGGAATAACATGCTGTTACCCCTTTTAATCCAAGTGGCTAGTCAAGTTCAAGGTCCTGCAGGTTGTTTCCACTAAGAAAAGAAACTGATGATAGAGCCAGCCAGGTATTTTCTTTGATGCAATCTTATTTACAATATTGTACATACAGTCCAGTTTCCCAGAACACAGTAATCAAACAGCAGGAAACAGTTCCTCTGTTTGCTGTTTCAAACCTACCTTTCCAGCCAGCATTCTTTGCCCAAAGAGCTTCCTCTCATAGCCTTCTCCCAGGGCCATATTATCTGTGCTTCTGTTACCACCTCCTTGGCTTTCTGGTCAAGATTATGTCTCTCTCTCACACAGATAAAAACAGTTTTTCCAGTCAAAGCCTTTGTTCATGCATTTGAAATCCCTTAGCCATATAGCTCTGCTTCTATTTAAGCTTTGCTATGCACCTGTGTTTTGGGTATTACTGCTATTGTTTCAGCCACTTCTTCACAATTGTTCTGAATGAAAGATGGTGGTTACATCCAATCCATAATAACAAAGTTTAACCCAACCTATAACGATACAGTACTTCCAAAACACACTTCTTGAAATGTAGCACAGAGGCATTAGGTCCTTTTTTTGGAGGGAACTGCCAATGCCTCTCTTAGGTCTTGTCTACCTGGAAAGTTTTAACAGTTATACAGAGATAATATAACGTTATAGTAAAACCACTATAGTTCATTGATATAAGCCCCCAGGTGGACTCTTGGAATAAGTGGGATTATTTTTGTTTGTTTATCTGAAACCCCTCCCAAAGTGACAAACTAAACTGAAAAAAGGCTCTCATTTCAAAAATAGTGTGTGAATATGGGGAGTTATACTGGTACAACTGTAGCACTTTAAATGCACACCCAACCTTATGGTGGTATAACTTTCCCATGTAGACAAGACTTCAGAGAAGGTGAGGGCCAGTTCCTCCTAAAATGGTGATAATTAGATCTTTGCTTAAGAAATAATCTTTTTACTTTGGGAATCCTGTTAATTATCACCCAATCTCTAATCTACCTTCTTTGGAAAAATGTGTGGAGAAAGTGGTAGCAAAACAACCCTGACAATGACAATATCTGAAGTCCATAGAGTTCCTTGTCCCTGATCAATCCAGTTTTAGATCTGCCTATGGCATCAATACTGTACTGATTTTGTTGATCAATCATCTCCTTCTGGTGATGGATGAGGATTGAGTGAGCATGTTGATTTTTTTCCTCTTTTTTTAAGATCTGTTTGATGGCTTTGTTGCCAGATTGCCAGTGATCACAGAGAGTCATTGACATAATTGCAAATCCAGTGTAAGAAAGAATGGGTACATAACAAAATTGATTACCCATAGCACCTTTCTGAGGGTTCTTTGAATTTTGATTGCTTAAATAAAGAAAAAAAAAGACTCCAGAGTTTAATTTAATTTTATTGAGTTTTATTAACTATCCTTAACAGCAGCTAGTCATCTGGTCTATAAGAAGGCAAAAATTATACTGGACTATAATTTTACTAACATAAACTAGAAAATTGGTTGATGCAATAACTATCCAGGTTTTCAGACTCAAATAAACACAATCACAATAGAAAATGACACTTACTTAACCACTATCCTGGGAAGGTGACTTTTTTTAGTTTTTTTACTAGGTCACTCAGCATAGGTCCTCATTTGTGTCAATTGGTTATCAATTCCATGGTTGCTAACACATCAGAGAAAAACAATTAAAAACTAAAGCATACAACAATTTGGTCAATTACTTACATACCCTTTCATTAAGGTCTCCTTCCCAATGAATCTATAGTAGTCAACCCTTAATCTACTTCATTATGAATTATATTAGCTAGATTATCTGATTAACTCTCCTAACTACCTAACATGAACTGGTACATTTATAACAAGTTGTACAGACTGAGAAGAGTTCAAGAGTCTTCCACACTTGGTCGTTTTATGTCTAGAATTTGAAAGACAGTATGAAACCATTAACTATGGTAGACACATAGTGTTTCACAATGTTAGTTAACCGTGGTAACTAGTTCACATTCAAAGATATTTTACAACAATCTGTTACCAAAAAAAAAGAAGAAAGAAAGAAAAAAAGACACATACTGTAACTCTGTTATAATCTTTAAAGAACTTTCACAAGTATGTACATTTCCTTACTAATTAGCTACCCAATTTCCAGATGTAGTCAACTGACTGATTTATCATCCAGGAGAAAGTCTCTGTGTTACTTATGATCAGATCTGTGTTCAGCATCAACTTTCAGTGCAGCTACCATTGACAGAAGGGATTGACACTGCAACACATTTGGAGTGAAGGATGGACATGACTACAGTCTTTTCCTGGTGTGCTAGCAGACAACCCAAATTGCTGGGAAATAGAAAGAGACAGATAAAGGTGCCTATATAAGATAGATATTGGATATCACCAGGAAGCCTCCCAGGTGGGTGGCCCAGGACCTCAGTCTTCTCCCTTCCAGGTGTCTTCTGCTTTCAGGAAACAATGTGCTGAAGACACCTGTTCCTCTTCTTAGAGATGCTGGTGTGGACTAATCAGATGATGACTCATACTCCTTCCAAAGATTTGAAATGTCCAATCAAAATGAGAATTATCCTCTCTCACCATCCAATCAGGGAATGAGGCCTCCAAGGCCGGCTCCAGACACCAGCCCAGCAAGCAGCTGCTTGGGGCAGTCAAGGGGAAGGGGCAGCATGTCTGGATCTTCAGCAGCAATTCGGCAGCAGGTCCCTCACTCCTTCTTGGAGCGAGGAACCAGCTGCCAAATTGCCACCAAAGACTGAAGCGGCAGCAGTAGAGCTGCAGATCGCGATCACGGCTTTTTTTTTTCTTTTTCTTCCTGCTTGGTGCAGCAAAAACCCTGGAGCCGGCTCTGGAGGCATCACACTTGAGTTCTTCCAAGTGAGACTGGAATTGTCCATCTTATTGTATCGGCTTGTATAAGACAAGATAGGCCATAGCTATTGGTACAATCATCTTGGGACACACACTGAACCCTGGCTGGTTTGCTCTGGTCAGAAACTTACCTCCCTAAATCACTTTATGACCCTCTGTGGTGCATCCCTTGGCCAACTTTGCATGCCATGCTTGCTCAAGTTGCAGTTTCTCCACTAAAAGAACAGAAGTAATTGTGGCACCTTAGAGACTAACAAATTTATTTCAGCATAAGCTTTCGTGGCTACAGCACACTTCTTCGGATGCATAGAATGGAACACACAGACAGAAGATATTTATACATACAGAGAACATGAAAAGGTGGAAGTATGCATACCAACTGGAAGAGTCCAATCAATTGAGATGAGCTATCATCAACAGGAGAAAAAAAGCCTTTGAAGTGATAATCAAGATGACCCATAGAAGGTGTGAGGAGAACTTAACATAGGGAAATAGATTCAATTAGTGTAATGACCCAACCATTCCCAGTCTCTGTGTAAACCTAAGTTAATTGTATCTAATCTGCATATTAATTTGAGTTCAGCAGTCTCTCTTTGGAGTTTGTTTTTGAAGTTTTTTTGTTGCAAAATTGTCACCTTCAAGTCTGTCACTGAGTGGTTAGAGAGGTTGAAGTTGTTCTCCACTGGTTTTTGAATGTTATGATTCTGATGTCAGATTTGTGTCCATTTATTCTTTTGCGTACAGACTGTCCGTTTGGCTAATGTACATGGCAGAGGGGCATTGCTGCACATGATGGCTATATCATATTGGTAGATGTGCAGGTGAACGAGCCCGATGGCGTGGCTGATGTGATTAGGTCCTATGATGGTATCACTTGAATAGATATGTGGACAGAGCTGGCATTGGGTTGTTGCAAGGATAGGTTCCTGGGTTAGTGTTTATGTGTATGGTGTGCAGTTGCTGGTGAGTATTTTGCTTCAGGTTGGGAGACTGTCTGTAAGCGGGACTGGCCTGTTCCCAAGATCTGTGAGAGTGAGGGATCATCTTTCAGGATAGGTTGTAGATCTTTGATGATGCGCTGAAGAGGTTTTAGTTGGGGGCTGAAGTGACAGCTAGTGGCATTCTGTTATTTTCTTTGTTGGGCCTGTCCTGTAGTAGGTGGCTCTGGGTACTCTTCTTGCTCTGTCATCTGTTTTTCACTTCAGCAGGTGGGTATTGTAGTTTAAGAATGCTTGATAGAGATCTTGTAGGTGTTTATCTCTGTCTGAGGGATTGGAGCAAATGCAGTTGTATCTTAGGCTTGGCTGTAGACAATGGATGTGTGGTGTATCTTGGATAGAAGCTGGAGGCATGTAGGTAAGTATACCGGTCAGTGGGTTTCCAGTATAGGATGGGGTTTATGTGACCATTGCTTATTAGCACCAGTAGTGTCTAGGAAATAGACCGTTGTGTGGATTGGTCCTAGGCTGAGGTTGGAGGTGGGATGGAAATTGTTAAAAATCATGATGGAATTCCTCTGAGGGCTTCTTTTCCATGGGTCAGATGATGAAGATGTCATCAATGTTACGCAAGTAGAGTAGGGGTGTTAGGGGATGAGAGCTAAGGAAGCGTTGTTCTAAGTCAGCCATAAAGATGTTGGCATACTGTGGGGCCATGCGGGTACCCATAGCAGTGCCGCTGACTTGAAGGTATATATTGTCCCCAAATATGAAATAGTTGTGGATGAAGACAAAATCACAAAGTTCAGCCACCAGGTTAGCTGTAATATTATTGAGGATACTATTCCTGATGGCTTGTAGTCCATCTTTGTGTGGAATGTTGGTGTAGAGGGCTTCTACATCTATAGTGGCCAGGATGGTGTTTTCTGGAAGATCACCAATGGATGTAGTTTCCTCAGGAAATCAGTGGTGTCTCGAAGATAGCTGGGAGTGCTGGTAGCATAGGGCCTGAGGAGAGAGTCCACATAGCCAGACAATCCTGCTGTTAAGGTGCCAATGCTTGAGATGATGGGGCGTCCAGGATTTCCAGGTTTATGGATCTTGAGTAGCAAATAGAATATACCTGGTTGGGGTTCTAGGCATGTGTCTGTATAGATCTATTCCTGTGCTTTCTCAGGTTGTTTCTCGAGCAGATGGTATACTTTCTTTTGGTAATCAGTGGGATCAGAGGATAACGGCCTGTAGAATATGGAGTTAGAGAGCTGCCTAGCAGCCTCTTGTTCATATTCCAATATATTCATGATGACGACAGCACCTCCTTTGTCAGCCTTTTTGATTTTATGATGTCAGAGTTGTCCTTGAGGCTATTGATGGCATTGTGTTCAGCATGGCTTAGGTTATGGCACAAGTGATGCTGCTTTTCTACAATTTCAGCCTGTGCACGTTGACGGAAGCAATCTATGAAGAAGTCCAGTCTGTTATTTCGACCTTCAGGAGGAGTCCGTGCAGAATCCTTCTTATTGTAGTGTTGGTAGGAAGGATTCTGTGGGTTAGTATGTGGTTCAGAGGTGTGTTGGAAGTATTCTTTGAGTCGGAGACGGTGAAAGTAGGATTCTAGGTCACCGCAGAACTGTATCAAGTTCTTGGGTCTGGAAGGACAAAAAGACAGGCCCCGAGATAGGACAGATTCTTCTGCTGGGCTAAGAGAATAGCTGGAAAATTAACCATATTGTTGAGTGGGTTAAGGGCGCTACTGTTGTGGCTCCTTGTGACATGTAGCAGTTTAGTTCTCCACTGCAACTCTGCTAGTTGCTGACATGTCCAGATTAAAGTTAATAAGTTTATGCAAAGTCCTGACACATTCTTTTATGCTCTTTAAGCTTGTTTTAACAGTTCATTAAAGAAAGTCACTTTCAGAACTGTTGTTCTCCAACAGGCCAAAACAGCAGTATAAATCTTCCATTTCTGTTCTCCTTGTTTTAGCAACAATAGTCAGACCTTGGAATGTACGGCTGAACTGAGTCTCTTCATTATTGATCAAACAGCTAAAGTTCTGTTTATTCCACTCTGCAATGAAGTGTCCTTATAAATCACTATTTGGTTTCAGTCCCTTTTATTTACTGCCTCTTTCAGCTCAAGTGTATTTCACTCACTCAATAGCATAATCATATTTGATTGCAAATGTTAGCCTTACGTCTTTATTTTATCACTAAACTAAAAGAAATCAATATGAGCGCGTGCCCCTTCTTCACCTAACACGATTGTCCAGGAAATAAACCCTGTCTTTAAAGTTTACAGTATTTTGCCTAAAGCCGTATTACTTATTAGTCAACTTCACTTTACATATATAAATTTATTTAATCACAATAGGTTATTCAATCTGGTTCCCTCTTTTTCCCCCCACTGTGGGAACTTAATATAGCATCTTAATATTTGATTGTGAAAACTTGATTCATTTAATTCATTAATTCACAGATAGAGACAAAGGGAAATCTTTTCAGCTGGACCAGTGGTACACTCTTGTGAAAAGCTGCAGAAATTCTGAGTTTCCTCAGATTGTTTGGATGGTCTGAAGAATCTTACTATTAGACTTTGATTTTTTTTATTCTCTCAGACCTCTGTCCTATCATTTCTAAAAAAGACCAATGTCTGGGCAATTCTTAAATAGTAATAACTCATAATTTTGGGACTTAGTCATTATACCTGTTTGGGGCAAATGGAATTACTTCTGAGTTGCTCCATTCTTTGTTCTCTCAAAGGATCCAGAAGGTAGCCCTGGGAGATTATTCATCTGCCCCAAGGCCATTTTCATGTGGAATGCCACAAGGTTCTATTTGGTCATCTCATCAGTTTGTCAACATGTTTGTGATATTGTTAAAATATGGGAGAGCTCAGCTTCGCCTCCTCTGGTAAAGAAGAGGAAGAGTTTGCCCTCCTTTCACTAACTTGAAGTAGCTGTGCACTTCTCTTTGTCTGGTATGATGAGAGCTCCTCTTCCTGTTTCAATCTACTGTAACCGCAGCTGTTTGGGGAGTTGGTGAGGCAGTATGACATGCGCTATCTTCAATAGCCAAATGACAGCTAATTCAATGTCTTTTTTTCATCATAGTCAGAGAGTACGGTTTAATGTTTTCTCCAATATCTAGCTGTGAATGGGACAAGTTGATAGTGGTGGCTAAAGATGAGAGCAAGCTAATATTCAGCACAGATAATGTGGAGGTTATGCTTACTGGCTGCAGAAAAGAAGAAGAAGAAATAGTGAGATCAACTCCATCAGTTCAGGGGCTTGCCTGCCATTTTTTACTCATGTTCACAAATGATAAGTTTTGCTCAATCCTCAACTGCTTCTAGGTATCCAGATAACAGCACTTTCCAAGAGTGGCATTTTTCCATCTGCAGTTGTCCTGGTATTTTGGATTTAGACCCTGTCTCAGTAATCCATGTAATCAGTTGTTAGCTGCACGTGTGTTTTCTCTCTGTGTGCTGTCTAGGGTGACCAAATGTCCTAATTTTATAAGGACAGTCCTGATTTTGGGGCCTTTTTCTTATATAGGCACCTATTATCCCCCAGTCCCTGTCCTGATTTTTTACACTTGCTTTCTGGTCACCCTAGTGCTGTCCCAGCTCTGAGCAGATAGGGAACACAGCAGACTTAGATTTAACTGCCCAATAGGACCAGGACCACAGACTCGGTTCCATAGTGAAGGTGCTCGGCCGGGTTTATTGACAATGAAACATAGACCTAATGCCCTGGCTCAATGGTTACAGGTACACTAACACTTGTATGCTCATTGAAATGGACTCTGTTCAGTGAATGGTGGGACTTTTCATTCCCCCTTAGGCCACACACAGACATGCCCTCTGCGATGCCTCTTTTATACACTGATATAACCAAGTTATATATTGCCCCTTTGACATAGTTAATTACCACCCTTTACTTTGTACATGTTGGTTTGATGGAAACATCTCTATCCATCATGCTATCATCCTGACCTTATCTTCAGGAGGGGAGGTATGTCCCTATTATTTTCAGGGAGTGTGTTTGTACCATGCTTGGTATTGGTGTGTTCTGGTACTACCCTTCTGTAAGGTGTTTACATGAGTGTCCTATGCCTAGCACTTCTTTGGAGTGTTTGTGTTTTTGCAACACCAGCTTTGATCTTGACAAGTTCATGTATTGGGCAGTGAACCTGCAGGCAGACATCTGCTTTTTTGAAGGGCTTGACTCTGTTTGGGCTTTAGACCTTATGTCTCATGCTTTCTCTTTCTACTACAATCCATATTTTTGTCACCTTCAGACTGGATTACTGCAGTGTATACATGGAGTTACAATCATAGGCGGTGCATGGCTCCAGCATTTAGGGAGGCTGGTATGAGTATCAGAACCTCTCCTGGTGCCCAGACCATGGCTCTGCCCCCAGGCCCCACCCAAGCTCGGCCCTAGGCCCCACACCCACTCGCTCCACCTCCCTGCTTGGCTTCCCCATCCATTGAGCTATTCTCCTCTGCTGTGGGGGCCTCAGGAGAAGGGAGGTGAAGGAGAGAAGCAACTCAGTGGATGGGGGCTTTGGGGGATGGGGTGGAGGAGAGGAGTGACTCAGTGAGCAGCAGGGGCCTCAGGATAGGGGGATAGAGGAGAGGAGTGACTCAGCAAGTGGTGGGTGGTGGCAACCTTGGGGGAAGGGGCAGAAAAGGATGGGAAGGGGCAGAACAAGGGCAGGCCTCAGGGGAACAGACAGAGTGGGGACAGGCAGAGAAACAGTGCAGGCAGGGCCACGGGGGAAGAGCAGTAGTATGGCCTTGGGGCGGAGTGCAGGTGGGACCATAACCCAGGCATCCACACTCTCAAAGGCAGCATCGACTGTTTGGGAGGCTTAGCCTATTATACCCACTGCTTATGGTTACAATTAAAAAACTTTAACTATTGTAAAATATATTGGCTCACTTGTTCAGTAGTGCTTCTCATAGACAGTATACAGTAGAACCTTAGAGTTACAAACACCTCGGGAATGGAGGTAAACTAGAGAATACAGCTTTTAGAAAAACTCAATGCTGATTTAAATATTGACATTGATGGATAAATGATCATCATACCTCTTGGTAAGCTGTTCCAATGGTTAGTTACCCTCACTGTTAAAAATTTGCACTGTATTTCCAGTCTGAATTTATCTAGTTTTAACTTCCAGCCATTAGATTGTGTTATATCTTTGTCTGCTAGATTGAAGAGCCCATTATCAAATATTTGTTCCCCATGGAGGTACTCATAGCTGGTAATCAAAACACCGCTTCACCTTTGTTAAACTAAAGAGTTGGCTGAAGTGCACTGTGATTCTCCCCAACAAGCAGGTATGACTGAGTCCAGCAGCTGTGCTTTGCTTTCTTTCCAAGGGCAATGAATGGTGTATGCCAGCAGTTATAAGTTCCAACACAGCTCTTTTCTAAGCAGCACATTTATTCATGATAAAAACATATAGAGAAAACACACAAAAAACAGTTAAAAGGTTTTCCACATAGGGGGATGTGCAAGAGGTTAGAGCTATCTGTGCAGAAGCTCTGTACCTCAGCACTGGATCTGTGCCTCTGGAGGATCCTCAGATCCACGGCAGAGCAGCATGGAAGTGTGGAATTCCAGTGTGATGAATTTGGAGCTGCCCTGTGATAATGTATGAATGCAATATGTTGGCCTGGTTATAGGGATGTTTTCTGTTTGAATATCTGTGTTTTAACTCACTAGGGGTTTGGTCAGGCAGGCAGGAAGGGGGAGATGGCTCCAAATAGCCATCCATCAACAGACACTTTAGAGTCATTACTGGACAATGCCAAGCTAATGGCTCTGAGGACTCTGGTCTGATCACCTTCTTCCTGCCTGTGCTCCAGACCAACACTAGTTAGTTAACCCCAGATATTCATACCTCAAACCTCCCAATACTCAGACCAACATAACATATTCATCAATTATCACAGGGCAGCTCCAAATCCATTACACCAATTTCTCTTCTGACACATAAAAGGCCAGAAATAGCTTTTCCTAGCGGGGCAAGTAACACTGTTAGTGTAAAAGCAGCAGAGAATCCTGTGGCACCTTATAGACTAACAGACATTTTGGAGCGTGAGTTTTCATGGGTGAATACCCACTGCGTCTGACGAAGTGAGTATTCACCCATGAAAACTCACGCTCCAAAATGTCTGTTAGTCTATAAGGTGCCACAGGATTCTCTGCTGCTTTTACAGATCCAGACTAACACAGCTACCCCTCTGATGCTGTTAGTGTACCAGATTCACTTTAAGAAACTCAGGAATTATCTGGGCAGGAGGGAAGAGAGGGGAGCACAGCTTCTGCTATTATATATCTGTAATCTCATAGGGTTACCATACGTCCGGGGTTCCTGGACAGAGACTCTTTTTTTAAGCCTGCTTTCTCTGTCCGGATGGGTTTTTCAAATAACATGAAATGTCTGGGATGACAGAGGATTCTTTTGTAGAGCAGACAAGAGGCAGCTCAGAAAGAACCCCCATTTGGTTGCTTCGCGATTGGTCCTGCCTTGCATCTGCAGCTGATTGGTCCATTCTCCTGCAAGCCATATCCTCCTCCCCACCCCCCCACCCCCCCGCTCTGGGGAAGCGATCCTGCAGGGAGGTGCTGAGTGACAGCTGTCACTGCATCCTGGGCTTGTGCCAGCCACCCTGCCACCATGACAGGGAGCAACACTTCCCCCCATCTCCAATGAGTACCCTCACCACAGCTACCCCCTCTGGCACCCCAACTGTATCCTTCCCAGCTCCCCCTTCTCCCTCCAGTTCCTCCAACTGTAACCCCCCTGCCCAGTTTCCCTTCCAGTCCCCACCTCCACCCCCAAGTGCCCTCTTTTTGAGAACCTGAATTATGCGAACCCAAGGAATTACATAGAAAGGGGTATAAATGCTGCTTCAGTGGATGCTAAATTCAGTAATAGTTGAATGCTTAATTCCCCACCTGCCTATGTATCTCTCTTGCCCTTCTCTCTTCCTCTGGTAGGGAATCCTAATTAGTTTCCTTTTAGAACCAGCCCTGTGTTTAAAGAGACTGAAGTAGAGCCATGCTCCTGTTGTTACATATTTCTGAAGAGGTGCACCAGCAACAACTTGGCGGGCACCATTTTCTTCAGGCCATCAGAAGTCTCCCATCCAATGCACTGAGACTCCATCAACTCTGAGGTCAACTTAATTTTGTAGTCTAGACTTGCCCGAAGTTACCTCAACATACAGCCACCACAATAATTGAATTGGTTTTAAACATCCACACTACAGTCCTTGTATCAGCAGTGCATGTCCTCACCAGGAGCTCTTACATTGATTTAACTGCCATTATTGGGCACTGCAGAAAAGGTTTCTGAAAGGGAGCAACAGCTGATGTACACCTGTACAGACTACTGTACACCTTTCTGGAGTCCAATTGGTCTTGCGTACCCCCACCTTTCATCTCACTTAAAAACTACTTGCTTGCAAAATCAGACAAAAATACAAAAGTGTCACAGCACACAATTACTGACAAATTGCTTAGTTTCTCATTTTTACCATATAATTACAAAATCAGTGTATAGTGTAGATTGCCACGTATTCGCAAGGGCAAAAAAAAAATGCAGGCCTGTTATTTACCAGGCTGCACGTGGCAACAGACTATATAGGTAAGAGATGCAAGGAGAGTATGAGTCATGAGGCAAACTGCAGACACACACACACAACTAAAATTAATCAATTTAAAGTTTTATTGGATATATACAAGGGGTAAGGGAGCGTTATGCATTAGCGGGTATATAGAAGCTCTAACACAGAGCCTAAAGAGACACAAGCCTAAAAATTATCCTTACAACAACTATTTATAAACAAATGTAACAGCATTTTGCAAAGATAAATGCGATCTTGATACTTTTACAATACAAACCTCTGCGATCGAAGAGCGACCGGCAAACGTAGAAGCATTCCTATTTGAAAAGCAGAGGTCGACTGAGAGAAGGGCTCGAGTTTGATACAGCATCGTTAGCGGTGGGGTTACACCGGATACACGGAATACACGGGATTATCTGATTTTCTTCCTCCTCTCCTTGCCTGCACATGGCAGGCACCCTAAAAGCTCAGCTCACGACTATGACATACAGACAGTCTCAACCGGGACCGGGGGCCCTAGAACCTTTGGTGGTGTGTTCCCTCTGATGCCAGCAAGCAATGTTTACATACAAATCAGTAGCACAAGGTGGCTCTAACAGGTGCCAAAAGGTCTGGCTTCGCCCCCAAAAGGTGAGGTAATGCATATTGTTGTAGAATGCATTCAACACTGAATGACAAAGGAAGAGGCCAGGGCAATACCGGTATGGCAAGTGATACAGGATGCAGACAGGAACCCATTCTAACATATAGTATGCAGAGCAGTATAAACAAGTCATTGTCCGTACGAAATTTTAGTTTGTATTGACTTTGCTAGTGCTTTTTATGTAGCCCATTGTAAAACTAGGCAAGTATTTAGATGAGTTGATGTACCCTTGGAAGACCTCTTCCTACCCCCAGAGATATGCTTAGGTGCTGGAACTAGGAGTGCTGCCACATCCCCTGGCTTAAAGTGGTTTCCATTATATACAGGATTTCCAGTTTGGTTCAATGGTTCTCAGCATCCCCACTATAAAAATTGTTCCAGCACCTCTGGGGGTATGCGCACCCCTGGTTGAGAACCACTGATGTAAGCAATCCAGTGTCTACACTGACACTGACTTGACCTAACTACATTGACTTAAGCACAGTGGCTCTCATGGAGGTGGAGTTATTAAGTCGGTGTAGTGGGTGAGTTATATCATTTTAGTGTAGATGCTTACAGTTAGGTCGAAGTACTGTAGTGTAGGCCAGGCCTTATTCCTTCTATCCATCTCCTATTGGGAAGCCTAGGGTTGGGTGGGCTCTGAAGCCCTAGCAGTAGTGTCTATACAACTGTTTTTAGCACTGTAGTGTGAATCAGTCTGTCGTCTTGAGCTCTGTGGATATGTCTACACTGCAGTTATAAACCCAAGGCTTGCCTGTACCTGCTGGCTCAGTCTCGTGGGGCTTGGGCTGCAGGGCTGTTTCACTACTCTGCAGACTTCTGGCTTTGGGCTGCAGCCTGAACTCTGAGACCCTCCAACTTGCAGAGTCCTAGAGCCTGCGCTACAGCCTGAGACTGAAAGTCTACACTGCAATTAAACTGCTCCACTGCCTGAGCCCCACAAGCACAAGTCAGCTGGCACAGGCCAGTCATGGGTGTCTAATTGCAGTGTAGACGTACCCTGAGACCACTGCCATAGGCTGCCACTTGCTATATGGACATACCCTAAGTGCATCGCTACACTTGTGAGTTACAGTGCAATAAAGGAACCCCAGGTGCCCTCACTCACATCTCGTCCACACTGGCAAGGCATGTAGAGCACTCCGACTCCACAGCTACAGCGCTCCTGGTACTCCACCTCGGCAAGAGGTATAACGTTTGATGCGCCTTGGCTACAACACACGGGCGCCAGTGTGAACGAGGTGTTGGGTTACTGTGCTCTGATCGGCCTCTGGAAACGTCCCATAATCCCCTTAAGTCAAGTGGCCACTCTTGTCATTGTTTTGAACCCCTGTAGGAATGCGGAAATGCTCTTTCAAAGCTCCATTTCTGACAATCGGCATGCAAGCCATTACTGTGGAATGCTGTCTGTGAGAGAGAGAGGTTTGGGGGAGGAGGGGGTCTGCTGCTGTCTGAACTTACAAGATAGAATGCTGATGTGCTCTCAGACCTTCAAACCCCACTCTCTCTCCCCCCACATACACACAACACACTTCCTGTCCCACTCCACCATCACCACCCCCATTTGAAAAGCACATTGCAGTCACCTGCATGCTGGGATAGCTGCCCATAATGCACCCATTCCCAGTGCTGCTGCAAGTGCTGCAAATGTGGCCACGTCAGTGTGCAAGCAGCTGTCAGTGTGGACAGACAGCAGCGCTTTCCCTATTGTGCTCTCTGAAGGTGGGTTTAACTCACAGCGCTCTAAATCTGCAAGTGTAGCCATGCCCTAAGATGCTGGCTTAGGGAAGAAGGGATGAATAGGTTCTCAGCTTACAGTGCTGCAGCAACACAGTTGCACCGGTGCAGCTGCACTGCTGTAACATCTATTGAAGACACTACCTACGCCAACAGGAGAACTTCTCCCGAGAGACAGTCACTGTGTTGACAGGAGAAGCCCTCAGGTCGAGATAGTGCTGTCTCTGCCTGGAGTTCTCTCAGTATAATAGCACATCCCAGATTTTCCACACCCAAGTGACATAGTTATACTGACATATGTTGGTAGTATAGACCAAGTCTTGGAAACTGCAGCAAGCAGTGTGTCTCTCCGAGTCCAGATATAACTGGGTTGAATGGAACTTACAAAAGCTTGCAAGGAAAAAATACAGTTTTTAGGAGAGGACAAATATTATTCATCAATTTTCCTGAACATAAAAACTGTGTCCTTCTGTGATAAGGGTACATGAGGGACCAGAACCTCAGCTAGTGTAATTGATATAGCCCACTGAAGTAAATAGAGCTACACCAATTTACTCCTCTGGAGGATCTGGTCAAATGTTCCTATTTATAGTTTTTTATAGCTATTGTTTTGTTTCCTTAGTTTGCAGTGAAGAATGTTTGAAATAGTATGAAATGTATGATTTCATTTCTGAACTTCTCTCTGATTATTCACCGACAAGACTGATAAGACATTTGATATGGTTCCACATGGGGAATTATTAGCTAAGTTGGAAAAGATGGGGATCAATATGAAAATTAAAAGGTGGATAAGGAACTGGTTAAAGGGAAGACTATAACGAGTCATACTGAAAGGTGACTTGTCAGGTTGGAGGGAGGTTACTAGTGGAGTTCCTCAAGGATCGGTTTTGGGACCAATCTTATTTAATCTTCTTATTACTGACCTTGGCACAAAAAGTGGGAATGTGTTAATAAAGTATGTGGATGACACAAAGCTGGGAGGTATTGCCAATACAGAGAAGGACTGGGATATCATACAGGAAGATCTGGATGATCTTGTAAACTGGAGTAATAGTAATAGGATGAAATTTAATAGTGAAAAGTACAAGGTCATGCATTTAGGGATTAATAACAAGAATTTTGGTTATAAACTGGGGATGCATCAGTTAGAAGTAACAGAGGAGAAGGACCTCGGAGTATTGGTTGATCACAGCATGACTATGAGCCGCCAAAGTGATATGGCCGTTAAAAAAGCTAATGCAGTCTTGGGATGCATCAGGCGAGGTATTTCCAGTGGAGATAAGGAGGTGTTAGTACCGTTCTACAAGGCACTGGTGAGACCTCATCTGGAATATTGTGTGCAATTCTGGTCTCCCATGTTTAAGAAGGATGAATTCAAACTGGAACAGGTTCAGAGAAGGGCTGCTAGGATGATCCGAGGAATGGAAAACCTGTCCTATGAAAGGAGACTCAAAGAGCTTGGCTTGTTTAGCCTAACCAAAAGAAAGCTGAGGGGAGATCTGATTGCTCTCCCTAAATATATCAGAGGAATAAATACCAAGGAGGGAGAGGAATCATTTAAGCTCAGTACCAATGTAGATACAAGTACAAATGGATATAAACTGGCTATTAGGAAGTTAAGACTTGAAATTAGGTGAAGGTTTCTAACCGTCAGAGAAGTGAAGTTCTGGAACAGCCTTCCAAGGGGAGTAGTGGGGGCAAAAGACATATCTGGCTTCAAGACTAAGCTTGATAAATTTATGGAAGGGATGGTATAATGAGATAGCTTAATTTTGGCAATTAATTTGTCTTTGACTACTAATGGCTTGTAATGGGATGTTAGATGGGGTGGAATCTGAGTTATTACAGAGAATTCTTTCCTGGGTGCTGGCTGGGAGTCTTGCCCACATGCTCAGAGTTTAGCTGATCACCATATTTGGGGTCGGGAAGGAATTTTCCTCCAGGGCAGATTGGCAGAAGCCCTGGGGGGTTTTCACCTTCCTCTGCAGCATGGGGCATGGGTCACTTGCTGGAAGATTCTCTGCACCTTGAAGTCTTTAAACCATGATCTGAGGACTTCAATCGCTCAGGAACAGATTTGATACAGAAGTGGGTGGGTGAGATTCTACAGCCTGCATTGTGCAGGAGGTCAGACTAGATGATCATAATGGTCCCTTCTGACCTTAAAGTCTATGCTTCTATGATTCTATGATAACCCAGGATGGATTAATGTAAAAATTAACTTGTGATAATATGGTACTTTCTTACAACTGATATAGATGTGTCAGGGAGACAACCTCTTGACCTGAGGGAATAATATAAATAAAACAGGAGTGTAGTAAAAGCACTCTTAAATTATCTCCTAGAAAAAAAAGCCAACACATTTTTCAGCTAGAACAAGCCAGCTATGACAAAATTATGTAAATATATGCAGTCAGCTGCCTATAAGATTCTAGAAGACAAAAATAGAAAGGGACTATTAAATCATTGACTGTAGCCCATCCTTTAGACACAGCCAGAGCAAAATTATTTTGTATAATAAATTTTCTAGTAATTTGTCTAGATGACCATGTTAACTATCTCTCAAGCTAAGGGAAAATTTCACCATAGTTTAAGGAAAGTTTCTGAGGAGTTTGGGGGAAGAAAAATCACATGGTGCCAAAGAGAAACAATCCTTAAAATGAAGAGAAAATGTCTCTACACGTCAACTGTTGTCAGGAAAAATGTGACAGACAGAGACAAGGAAAGAGAAATTCCTTAGTGACATTACAATCTACTAAACTCTTAGTTATTCAAAGTTCTGTACAAACAGTATACCTCAAGCTAGATGTCAGTGATATTACAGTAATTCCCTAGTCAAACCTCAGTCCTGTGACAGTCATGTTGTGGTACATTATACATAAAATAAATGATGTTATCAAGCAGCATTCCAGTTGCATCAGAAAAATAGTAGCGAATCAGGCAGCCTTTATAAAAAATAAGTTCCTGAGTTCTAAAAATTAAAAACATTTAGAAATATATCAGCATTACTAAAAGATTAGAATAATAGTAAAAGGGGAATGAACGATATACTTTTTATCAGAGACAATGGCTTTGCGTTGCTGCCCATCCTAATTTTTTCAGGAAAGTCTTAATTTTGCAGGAATTATTCTATGACCTGCATTCTGATTAAAATATTCTGACATTTACTATTAGCTGGTGTAACATAATGTTTATCTGTAGTTTTGTTGCAATGTAACAACAGAATGTTATCTTGCAACACCTTGTTCTACAGGACAAACAAACACATAATCTGATTTGCTGAATTCAAAAAGCCAATTTAACTTTGTGGATTCAACATTTAATTCTAGAATATCACCGTTTACAAGTGTGATGCCGACAGACCACTCAGTTTGGAGCCAGACCATTTCACTTGTGTATGAATATGAAAGAAATGGTAAGTGTATCAGTATGCATGGACCAATTCATTTGTTTTAGTTTAGTTCAAAGGGTATATTAATAGCATTGTCTTCACTTATCTATAAACCTGTTGATTGCTATCGCATTACATTATGTATATCCCTGTAATTAAATAATTCTAGATCAAAGTGTGTACATATTAAGGCATTACAACTTCATGAATATTTCATGGGGCCTAATTGGGAGAGGAGACAGAGGCACAAATAGGCAAAGTGACTTGCCCAAGGTCACATACCAGGTCAGTGGTAGAACTGGAAAGAGAACCCACATATCCTGCATCCCAGTCTAGTACCACAATCACTGGACTGTGCAGCCTCTAATACCCCAGTTCTTTTATCAGTTTGAAATAGCTCAAACTCAACTGTGGTTTAGAGTGAACAGAACTGAACAGGAAGTGGCCAATCACATCCAGTGCTGGGTTTACAATGGCACCAATGTTGCCATGGAGCCGGGCTCATGCTCAGAAGAGGCCCGAACCTGCTCTGCTTGCACTGTGTCCAGAGACCCTTCCAGCCTGCTGGCTCCTCCCACACACATCACTTACTCCTCTTGGCCTGCCTGCTGGCCAGCCAAGGATTCCTTTCCAGCCCTTGGTCAGACCCCAGTGCATCTCCGGCTCTAGGCAGTTTCTGCTTCCCACCACCTGTGGGGCCCTATCTGTCTCCCCAGAGCTGAACCACCTAGGACTGGTGCAGAAGCCTGGCCAGTCTTGGCAGTCGAGGCGGGGTGGGGGTGGGGGAGGGAGAAGTGGGGGCTGGGCCTCCCCAGGCAAATGGGTCCTGAGAAAGGCTGGCGAGGGCAGGCCCAGGCCTGGCTGATTGTGCCACTCCCTAGGGGCCGGAGCAATTCCCCATCCCGGGACCAGCCCTGGCTACAATGCCAGCTCAGCCCGGCAGACATCGTCGCCTCCCAGCAAGATGAGTGAGTGCATTCAGGAGGCAGGGAGTCGGGGAGTGGGTCTCTGGGTGGTCTGGGGCGAGGGTGCTGGGTTGTGAAGGGGTGGGAAGAATCTGTGTGTGTTGAGGCAGTAGGGAGTGGGGGCTCTGTGGGGGATGCTGGGCAGTTGTGGTGGGGCTATGGGCAGCGGTGGTGTTGTGCAGGGCGCTGTGCATTGTGGGAGGGTCTCGAGGATGATGCTGGCCATAGGGAGTCGGGGGGAGTGTTGGGTGGGGTGGCTGTGTGGCACGGCATAGGCCCACCCCTGACAGGAAGGGGCATACTGGCAGCACAGGGCTGGGCAGGACACTGTGTGTCTGGCAAAAAATAGTGCCCTTGCACTGAGCTTGGCGGAGCAGGGCTGCCCCTGCCATACCATGTCCTTGGCCAGCCCCTCGTTCCGGGGACCGATTTCCCCATGCCATGCTCTATTGCCCCCTTGGGGGCCCACACATATATTTGGCGCCAGGCCCACAAAAGGTTCACATCACAGAAGAGAGAATCTCATGAAATTCAGAATGGCCTGAAATATGTACACTGGTAATAGATCCCACAGATTGGGAGCCACTGATATAACTTCATGCACTAATTAGGGTGACCAGATGTCCTTATTTTATAGGGACAGTCCCAATTTTTGGGTCTTTTTCTTATATAGTATCGTATGACCCCCCACCCCCCCACCCCCCTGTCCTGATTTTCAACACTTGCAGTCTGGTCACCCTAGCACTAATAGAGATATTTGGGTGAAGAGGAACAAGTTCAGTGGCGGAACCTAAATTCTACAATTGTGCTGTGAACCCCAGGCACAACTGAGAGTCACAACAAGAGTGCAATTCACCCGTATACAGAGGGCCAACGCATGTGCGATACACCACTTAAGTCCCATGTGATTTCACCTAATAGGGAATAGAGGACAATTTAAAAAATCATCATCATTCATATCTATGTAATCCAAAAAACTTCACATATTAAAAACAAAGGTAAGCTAAAAAATAAATCCAGCTGTTCTAGGAAAAATTTAGCTATTTAAATTGCCAGACTGGATCAGACCTGAGGTCCAGCTAATCCATTATCCAGTCACTGACAGGGGCCAGCACTAGATGCTTCAGAGGAAATAGCAAGCGACCTAGGAGTAGATAGTTATGGAAAATCTGACCCCAAGAAAAGTTTTCTTCTCCAGTGGTCACAGGTTGGCTTATGCCCTGATGCTGACTTCCTTACCCTCATTCAGGATTCCCAGGTGAGCAGACTGAAAAAATATTTTGTCTTTGTGAAAAAAATAATTTTTTGGCAAAATATTTTTTCAAAAATTTTTTGCTTTAACAAAAGGAAACAAAACAAATGTTCAAATAATTCCAAATAAAACATGTAATTTCTGTTTCCAAAACCCTTAAAAATGTTCGGTTTTTATATTTTTAATTAAAAAACAACAACTTTTTTGTGTAAACTTTCCACTAAAAAATAAAATGCAATAACAAAACCCTCTTTGGACCAGCCCTGGTTCTGATATGTGGCCTTCTCAACTCTAGGAGAGAAGAGAAGCCAGTTAGCACAAACAGGGCCTTTTTCATACTCTGACTTTGTAAACTAACTCTTTTCTAGTGTGGCTGTTTTTGTAGCGATCACATCCTTGTATGGCTGAACTGTCTTTTTTTCTTATTTGACATTTTTATATTAAAAATATTTTAGCACTGACACAATATATCACACAAGTATTATCTGCACATGATATAGGGCAAATGTGCCAGAATAAATTGAGTTGCAGAGTGTAATAACTGTGTTCATGTGTGTGGGGGGGGCATTGTATTAATTTAGATGGAAAAAATGGAGCAAAGATGTTAACCTAATCCACTCTCTGTCCAACATTAAACAGTGTTAAACAAGATTCAGGGTTTGGTATAGAGACCTCGGCCTACCTAGTACCATGGCAAACACAGCATTAAACATCATTTTAACTTTTTCTTAAAGATACAGAAAAGAAGAAAAAACAGTGTAAGTATTTGAAATGTAAAGCACTCAATAAGGCTTTCATTTTAACAACATCCCTTGGTTCCTTTCCCTTTAGCTGGAGAGAGTTTTAGAAGGAAAAACCCCTTGTTTGACAGTCTCTTAGATGATAACAAAGATGGTAATAACTGTCCTTTTGGGAAAAAGAGAGGAAGTTAGTTGACATGGGCTGGAGCTGCTGTTGTTACTCTGGTTGTTAAAATCCATTCTCATTTCATTTCTGGTAGTGTTTGGGATTCAGCTGTAGCTGATTATGGTGGCAATGTTATTTGGGTCTCTCTCTCTTTAGTTCAGTCTGGTCAGGTCTTCTCTCAGGATGAGGGTGATGAAGGCCTGGGGTCCAGGAACCAAGGGTGGTAGCCAGGATGGTAAAGCTCACTCCAGTTGTGTACATCTGTTCTTCTCCATTTCCCACCCCCACCCCCTCTTTTTTTTTTTAAAAGGACCCACAAAGGGCCCGGTGAGTGGACTAGCCCATCCCCTCATTATTTTGTCCACCAATTAGGCCTAGTGTCAGACACACCAATTTTGGTTCATTAATTTCTGGTTCCATATCTTCTGTTTTTAACCAAGCATAATTTTAACGTAGTCCTTGAATTATATCAGTAGCCCTTTTCGTTTAAACTAATTCAATTTTTCTCTTCCCCATCAAAATGTATTGTTATAGGTTATTGTGACATTTTATGAATTTTTACATACTTTTTACAGTTGAGCTTACAGTGGGTAATTTTGTAGGCCCAATTACTACAAGAGGGACCCCATCAAATGATCTCGTATTTTCTAATAATTCTGTATAGGATATTTTGTTTCCAGGTTCCTCATTATAGACTAATCTCTTAAACATCAGATTAGATGCAGGTTGAAAGAATGTCCACAGCATCTCATATGTTAGAGTTTCACTTCCTGATATGATACTGAGTCACCATTTCCTTACAAAAAAATTACTAGGCTAGGGGGAAAATATTTTAGTATGTATAATAGTTAGTAATGAGCATTCCTTAGGAATAAAATATATTTCTATAAAGTAAATTCTCTCCTATTTAACTGTACCAATGCTAGATAATGACATAAGTCAGGCCCATACTAGAGCAGAGAATGATGGGAGTCACACAGAGTGAGTCTGTATCATGGCATGAAGTGAGTCATCTTCCAGCATGGCATAAAGGTGATTCAGATCATAAGCTTTCTTTCTTGCAAGGGCATACTTTATGCATGTACAAGTAATGAGGGTCAGTAGGGTGATTAAAGATGTTATGACACTTTTTACAAGAATAAAGGTGTTAACCCTAATGTCTTGATTATACTCCATATTCTTTCTTCCTAAACATTATGTAATCATGTAATTAAAGAGTGTAACATGACACACATTCATCAGGGGAAGAATTAAAGATTGAGTAACAGGCTCGGAATTGCACAGGCAACTGTGATTCAGGTGATTCCTAACTTTTAAGGGCTTTCCTTTGTAACCTTAAAAAGTCTTTTAATGCAGTTTTTTATATTATAAGCTTTGATGGTAGCATCATCTATTATTAAGTTTGCCTGAGGCTTCCCATTATAAGACCTTGTTGTCAGTTGCTTATAACTTTGCCAAACTTTAACCGTTCAGGCTGAAATTTTTGCATGCCAGGTCTCAGCTTCAAGCTGATTTTTTTCCCCCCAAAGTTTCATCCAAAATGATTTTGCCATCTCCAAAAGAATGGCTAGAGAAAAATGTGTTGTTTTTGACCATGTCAATAAACTCTGACCACCTTTGTTTGAAAATCTCTAAAAAATTCTCCATGCTTTGGAGAAGAGACTTGACATTTGGCGGCCGGCGGTCTTTGAGTCAGAATATACCTGTTACTGTCCCTATAAAAATCTGTCTAAATTTGACCAAGGGATAAGCCTTTGAAAAAGTCACCAGTTTTACATGGTCCCTAGGTTTTAGCAGCTTAATCCCCAAAAGAGTCTGTCTACACAGGGCATGGTCCAGCCTGGGTCTCTGAAGGATTTTCCATGCCATTGCAGATCTGAGCTGCTGTGGGCCACGCCAAGGCCAAGCACCCATAATGAGAGCAGGAAGCTTGTTTGTCCTATGCTCTCAGCAACACCACTGCTGGGCCCAGGTGGCATGGAGGAAGGAGCTGCTTGATTCAAATGCAGAGGGTGCAAGAGCTGGACTTGGGGGAGTGGGATATGGGGAATAGATTGGGACAAGGAGCTGGGGGAGGGGGTAACTAGGTATTTGAGGTGAGTGGGGAGGAAAACAGACTAGAAGTTAGGGTGGAAGGAGAAACTGGAACTAGCTGAGCTAAAAAAGTGGGATTAGGAATGAGTGAGGCAAATAGGGGTTGGGTGGAGACTGGGATTGAGATTAGATGAGGGAGTTAGGGAGAGACTGGGACTGGATGGACAAGAAGACTAGGACTGAGAACCAGTGGGGCTGCAGGATGGAGGTGAAAAGGCAGGGGTGACAGAGCTGACAAGGAGCCACGGTGTAGTGGGAAAACAGACTGGCTGGGCAAAAACTGGGATAAATTGCTGAGGGAGGGGGGTGGCAGAGAGACATTAAAATTGGACAAGGATCCCAGGGAGGGAGATTGGAGCTGGAAACTAGTGGGGACAGGGAACTTGGGTGAGGAAGGGCAACTGGTGGCCAGAGGGGGGGAAAGGGATAGGTCAGATGAGGAGCCAGGAGGGATGGAACTGGAGCTGGCTGGGCAATGAGACTGGGACTAAGATAAGAAGGCTGAGGAATGGAGACTGGGACTAGCTAGGTTAGGACTGGGACAAGGAACTAGAGGTCTTGTAAGCATAGATGGGACCACTGTGATCATTATGACTTCCTGTGTAATATAGCTTTTAGAAAAACTCAATGCTGATTTAAATATTGACAGTGATGGATAAACGATCATCATACCTCTTGGTAAGTCGTTCCAATGGTTAGTTACCCTCACTGTTAAAAATTTGCACTCTATTTCCAGTCTGAATTTATCTAGCTTCAACTTCCAGCTATTGGACCTTATTACATCTTTCTCTACTAGATTAAAGAGCCCATTATCCAATTTTTGTTTCCCATCTAAGAACGTGATCAAGTCACCGCTTAACGTTCTCTTTGTTAAGCTCAGTAGATTGAGCTCTTTGAGTCTATCACTATACAGCACACTTTCCAATCCTTTAATTATTTTTGTGGCTCTTCTCTGAACCCTCTCCAACTTATCAACATCCTTCTTGATTTGTGGGCACCAGAACTGGACACAGTATTCCAGTAGCAGTCACATCAGTGCTAAATACAGAGGGAACATAACTGCATACAATAAACTTATAACTGTGTACAATAAAAATACATTGTTACTAACAAGTCACTTGCCAGCTGCCACCATGATCACTTGTCTTGTACATTGTAGATTGTAAACTCTTTGGGACAGCCACCGTCTTCCTGAATGTCTGTATAGCATCTAGAACATTTTCTAAGCTACTTATAAAATAAGACCAATTTCTGGGGGCTGGCCAGGAATAAGTTGAAGATCTCATGATGCTTTTCAAAAGAAAAAGGGGATCAACTTTTGGTGTCCTGGCCAAAATTCCCTCTCTAAATGAAACCATGTACTAACGTTCCAGGTTGTGTGGGAGCTATTGCTGAGCATGTAAAAGCTGATACATATGCCTACATGCACTTATGAACAGAGTGACCAGATGACCCAATTTTATAGGGACAGTCCTGATATTTGGGGCTTTGTCTTATATAGGCACCTATAACCCTGTCCCAATTTTTCATCTGGTCATCTTACTTATGAGAAAGGGTCATCTCAGATATTTGTTTCAATTAAGTCATTGATTTCATAGGCCTACCGCTTGTGCTACAGTATTATTCCCAAGAAATGACTGATAGGACACAAGCAAGAGTGTGGAAATGTCACACAGGACTATTAAAAGATACCTTGTTCATGCTATGCATATAAAACCTCATTCCTCTTTAAAATTTTATCAAGCTCCAGATATAGCTAAGAACACAATAAGGGAGATGATAAAATCTGTAGTCACAGATCTTCTTATTTCCTTTGTGGCTTGTCACCAGCCAACCTCTCTAGTCCTATAGACTTTTCCCTTTGCTCCACTGTGACTGTAGCAATCACTTGGCAACATACACTTGGCAGCATCTTTTGGCAACCCTGCTCCCTCAAGTACTTGACAGAATGCTCCGGACTGAATACATTTAACTCCATTCTACTTCACTGAGGTAAGAGCTTAATTTTCCTTCTCTTCAGAAAGGCTCACAACAACTCACTCCCATAATAGCTGGTAAACCAAATTGTCTTAAATAAAGCAAATTTTCTTTAACAAAGAAAGCAGAGAGCTAATTGAAGTATATACAGGTTGATTTTCTAGTAACTATAAGCAAAGAAACATTGATTCTCATAACTTATCCACATTGTACATACATAATATTTTTGATTAGCTAGACTGTTCAAATTTAATATACAGTGGGTGGAACTCTCCTCTCATTTATTCCTTTGCAATGAAGGTGTGTGAACAACAGTATATTATGGCACTTATCTTCCACAGTGGGAATGTGTTATAGCATCAGGTGGTTACAAATCAAACAAAAGTCCATTTACTTCATAGTTTAACTAGAACACTATTGCTGTTCAAAGCCAACCAATGATCAGTTCTCTCAGGTGAGGAGCAAACAATCACAGCCCATACAGCATATCATATGACGCAGCAGTTTTTGTACTGTACTAGTGGTGGTAATATTAAGTAAGAACGGGGTGGCCTAGCTGCTGGTGAAGTGTGCTCAGACTGAGCTGATATGCACACATCTTGTAGTTTCTTCTTCTCTGAATTCTGTCACCTGCCCCATAGGTGGCTGGAACATCTGCTGCCCATTTACATTCTCTCTCCTTTCTAATAATTGCTCCTGTTGTGTCTTCTACTTGCAATTTAGCGTCTGCAAGTCTTTGACTCAGTTTAGTTGATGACTGTCTGACTTGTTCACCCAGCATTCCCCATAGTCATCAGAGTGAGGGGTGTACGTGTTTGAAGTGAACACAGTGGTGGCTGGCAGCTACAGTAAACTGTAGACTCAAGAATGTGAGTGGCAAGGTCAGTCAAGCAGGATTAATATTGTGGATTCTGGCTCCTGTCCTAAAATATCAAAACCAACCCTGCTCTCAGTCTGGCTTTGAGCAGAGTACAAGAGTTGGGTTGGTGTTGAGATTTCCATACATTTCTCAACATCCACAAATGTGTGCTTTGAAGGGCACAGAAAATCTACTCTATATCTAGAGTAAGATGAAGCCATCTGTGGAACTTGTAGGAGTGTGGTCTGAAAAAGCATCAATAGTGAGGAAAAAAAAGGTTGTTTTTAAAAGTTAGCAAGTTCTATATAGGGTTAAAAACATTCTTTTAAAAAGTTAGGGGTGGGTAGGAAGCGGGAAGCTTTGGGCTGAGATGAGCAAGAGATGAAAGTGAGGGGAACAGCAAGAAGAAGCAACTTTGCTCCTGCTCTCACATTTTATCCTGGTTCCAGATAGAAATGGGTGAGCTCAAAGGAGGGGAAGAGGTCAGCTATGATCCTAAACAGGAGGAACAAAAGAATTTTCAAGGAGATTGTGGCCCTGCTGTGGGGGAGGAAGGATAAGCATACCAGCCCTTTATTTTTTGTAGTGTGAGCAGCTAGTAATTGGACCAACAAATGCCTGGCAGCTCAACAACAGCTGGTGATCTGCCTGGCAACAGGGCTGGCAATTTGCTAGCACTAGGTGATCTGCCCAGCAACAGGCTTGAGAGCTTCGTGTACATCAGCTGATCAATGCATAACTGTTATCTTACTAATCAGATCAGTGTTAAATGTAAAATAAATAAATAAAAAAGTGTTATTAGGCAAGACACACAGTGGGATGTGAACCTGGAACATAATTATGGACCTGATTTGGCAAAGCACTTAACCGTAAGTTAAAGTTTCATAGACGCCAATGGGAATTAAATTCCTGTTTAAAGCTAAGCACGTGTTTAAGTGCTTTGCTGAATCATGGTCTGTATACCTGGTATAATACATAATGCTGTCTGTGATAACAAACACTATAGTTAAGGTTGCACAGAAACTTCCCTGTTTTCTCTTGCTTATATTTATAAAAAATTCTCTTTTAGGGCTGAAACTTTCCAAATTTAGGCTGAACCCAAGCATGAGTTTTCTTTTCCAATTTAAGGAAAATCTAAGGTCATTACTGAGTTATTGAGAAAGGAAAAAATGTATACACCTTTTCAGAATGAAAAAAAGAATTGTTTTGTTGTTGTTTTTTTCCCCCTTTTTCTTCTCACCACTAATTTAAGAACAGCTAAGCTATAGCACCTAACATGCGGCTAGTCCTCTTTGAGGGATAGTATAAAAGGATATTACTCTATTCTACAGCGATGGTCCAAAACACTAACTCTTACAATA
Organism: Chelonoidis abingdonii; assembly: GCF_003597395.2. Classification (NCBI taxonomy): domain Eukaryota; kingdom Metazoa; phylum Chordata; order Testudines; family Testudinidae; genus Chelonoidis; species Chelonoidis abingdonii. The sequence goes on from NC_133769.1 coordinate 109,204,450, forward strand.
ATAATGCTATAGTGTCTGTGGTGATGACTGTAGCATAATGTATTTATTTGTTTAAAACAAACTACATTTGAAAACAAAGTTATTAGTTTTCAGAACATGTTCAACAGGCAACTACTAAGATATTTATAGGGTTGGCAGAATGTGTTTTTTAAAATCTTTTTGATCGATAATATTATTTATTTACAGCATTTTTTCCTATTTTTACTGATTTTCACAATTGATTATGAGTTTTAAACGTTTTTGAAATTTTATCTATTTAAATGATCACAGTTTTGGGAAATGATGGAGGGTCAGAGAATAATAATATAATGAAAATAGGTGATGAGATTCCAACAGTCTAAGTTTTATAATCATTAAAACACAAATTGTCAACATCATATGTCAAAATATACAAAGTAAATACCCTTAAATCAAACTTTAATAATTTCTCAAACAGCATTTTACTTACCTTGCCTATCTGTAAATGTTGATTATTTATCAATGGAAATATTTTGTAGTCAGTTTTTCAGTGTACAGTGAAATAGACATTTATTGACATTTACCTATACAAATCTAATCCTTCCAAGCCTAGATATATGGCAGAGTTTAAAGAAGCCCTGAGTACAGAGTGACAGCAATAAGGGAAGAGAGAGATACACATTTTCTAGACAAGAAGAGAAATCTCCTCTTAGACTGCTGAGGCAATTTACATTGGGGAACCTGGAAATGTCTTACTTTGTATATCTACACTGCAATTAGACACCGGTGGCTGGCCTGTACCAGCTGACTTAGGCTCGTTGGGCTTTGGGTTTCAGGGCTCTTTAATTGTGGTGTAGGCATTCCAACTGGGGCTGCAGACAACCTCTGGGACCCTCCCACCTCGCTGCAGCCCAAGTCTGGAAATCTACACCACACTTAAACAGACGGTAAGCCCGAGCCTCTTAGCCCGAATCAACTGACATGGCCACCCATGGGTTGTTAATTGCAGTGTAGACATACTGAAAATCACAGCAAAGCTTTCCCTCAAAACTATGTGACATCAGGGACAGAAGAAAATCACACAGATCATGTGATTTTAAGGTCTATGTGATTTTTGCAACATACCACAACTTTCTGCAAATCCTAAACTTCTATAGTTTCTATATTTTCTATTGTAGAAAGTCTGATTTGGGGAATTTGTCATACACAATTTCTGAATTCTGTTTGAGATTATGAACTGTCTGTATCAGATTGCAAACTCCATTTTAATTGTAAGACTGGTCTTTGCCTTCCTGCTGTCTTTTTACCTCCATCTTGCACTAAAATTACAAGGGCTAACAATAGACTGTTGTTAAATGTTGATGATTGTCCATTCAAATGGAACATTCTTAGATAAATTGATGGCTTCCACCCATGGCACATGAGTTTTTCTGGTCTGAATGCTAGGGGACTAGTAACTGAGCAACAGATTGCGTGGTGGAAGACTTTAATCATCTGAGGAGATTGTTCAAGAGTCTCTTGACAAAGGGGTTTGGAGCGTATAAAAGAGAGGGTCTCTCACTTACCACTTGAGAAGAAGTGACAGAAAGAAAAAAAGAAGAAAAAGGGAGGGAATATGACAGACAGACTCACTCTTTCCATTTTTCAGAGGGAAAGTCAAGTGTGGGAGGGCAAGGAGGAGAGAAAAAGCTCCTTAGAAAACGAATTTAAGGCCAAGGGAATACTCAAGAGTAGTGAGGAAATTGTTGACAGGGAAATGCATATAGGTGTGTTGATTATTTTGTCTAGAACTGTATATTCCTTTTGTTAACTACAGTCAAAAGTGGCTGTTTAGAAACTTTTGCAGAGCCTATCTCTGTGTCTGTTTTCTTCCCCTATCCTGTGTCCCTGAAGAGTTAAACTAGAAACCCAGAGTGTCCACAATGTTGGTGTTCAAGAAGCGGGTGTGCTTAAGCTACTGAGGTATCTGGGACCAGCAAGTAGTTCTCCTGGGGCTGGAGGGCAGCTGAGGGGGTAACAAAGAGAGTCTACCAACGTAGTGATTCAGAGAGTATGTCTACACTGCACATTGAGCTCAGGATCTGACCTGGGTGTGTGCCTAAGCCACCCTTCCATCCACATTGCAAATCAGCCTGAATCAGGACAACAAGTATTCAGGACTCTGGTCCTAGTACTGTGCTAGGGAACCTGAGTCCCACTGCAACACAGATGCAAGCCCTCTCATTTTGCAGTGTGGACACAGCTGCACACCTGAGTCAGAAGGTCTGTGTCATGCAGTATGGATGTGTTAGGATGGCTGTGAGACCTGGGTCCAGCAAGTGCAAACTCAGGTTTACAATGCAGTATGGACACTCAAGCACTGGCTTGTAAACACCAAGTCCACAAGCTGGGTCCCACAGACCTAGGGTTAGTGCGCAGTGTGGACATACCCAGAGATGCCAAGGGGAGAGACAATGCTGCAGCGAACTGAGACCCAGGAAAGCTTAAGAGCCCTTGGGTCTAGAGATTCAATTATGGAATCAGGTGAGTGTCTGTTCAGCAGAGGGAACTTTATCAGGGCTGTGTGTGACAGTCTGAAGAGAGTGGTTTCCCAATGTAGCTGTATATGCTGCTGCCTGTTTAACCCACCCTTGCAGAAAACTGTCTGCACTGCAGGCAGGCAGTCGCAGAAAAGGTTTCAACTCATCCTCCATTACTCCATTCACATAAGAGAGGATATAACTAATGTGCTTAGAAGGGCCATTTAAAATGATTAAAAACTAGTATTTCCCCCCACTCCCCCACCCCCACACATCTTTTCTTAGAAGACCAAAAATAACATCTATTTCCCCAAAAAATTAAATGGAAAAATGTACATTTATACCAGGTAAAAGCTATACATTCAAATAAAGAAGACAAGACATGCAAAATAACATACCTCATAGTAACAATAGCTATGCACATTGCATATGCAAAATATTTTTGGTGATTAGCTATTCTTTTATTTTTATATCTAAATATTTGATATCTGCAATGTGGATGAAATATGTATGAGATACCCTCATTATTGCATTTCCTGGCTTGTTTATTTAAGTCTGAGATATTAATATTGCATTAATATAATATTTGGAGTGTCACATGCTTAAGAAAAAATTCCCCAAAACTTTCCTCAATTTCAATTGTGTCACAAAATATTTGAATGGAACAGGGTCCTCATAGTCCCACAAAATTAGATAAGAATTATTTGGGCCAATGAAGGCCTAGGGTAAACAGGAGTAGTGGAGCTACACTGCTGTTGCGGGAGTTGCACCAACTTAGGGTTTAACCTGCTCTTTGTATGGAGCCCAAGTTCCCCAGAATTTGACCCATCAATTGGTCCTGATCCGCTCTGCAGGCATGAATGGTATAATAGCATCTGCTTTAGCAGTGCACTGATGTGTGCCAGCAGGTCCCATGTACTGTATATAGCTTAAGAAAAATGAACAGGACTTGTGTTTTTCTCTGCCATAATTTTCAGGTGGGCCCCAAACTCAGAAGCCATAAAGACTTGCCTAACAACTAGCAAATTGTTTCAACTCCAGCAGCGGAGCTGTGCATAAGTGTACTAGGGAGCAGACCTGCGTACATGAGCTAGGCAAAAAGCCTAAGAAAAATTTCCATATAAATACATATGCAAATTTACATGTACTCTCATAAAGTAGGCACTTCATGGCACAACTCTCCCCAAACCAATCTCTACCACCCATATTCTTCAGTCTTCTCACACTATGTTTCATCTACACATCCTCTCTATCAAGTAGCTTTTCTTCTTCTTCTTCTTCCCCACCAAATATCCACTATTGTTCCCCCATTCATTCTCTCTTCTCCTCCTTCCCTATCTATTATGTCACACACAGGCTTCTCTTTTTGTTCCGAGTCGACTTCTTAGAATCTGCTGCTGCTGTTGCAATGCTACCTCTTACCTTTCCCAACCTGCTGCTTAGCTTTCCCTCCCTGGACTTCCTCTGTGTTTACCTCCTTGGAGGATAGGGGCAAGAAGCTAAGGATAGGAACAACACTAATTAAATGACAAGGGATGAGAGAGGAAGGGAGTCGGAGCCACTGTCCTCATCCTTCTTGGTAGTCAGCCAAAACCTAGAGACTCCACTAGGGAGGCTGGTGAGCTGTAGCCAGTGTCAGAAGGACAGGGGTTAGGCAAGTCTGAAGTGGGACCTACAGCAGTGCATAACTGAGGGAAACATACTCAACACACGTGCCTAAACACATTACTTGGTGTCATGGCGGCAATCACCACACTGCTTCTATGGATCAGAAACACACATGACAATTGGTAAAGGGACTGCAGGATGGCAATGCCCATCAACACAATAATGAGTCACTCAATTGTACTTAACTGTCTAGTTTCTAAATTGTGTAAACTCTCTTGGGCATGGACTAGGCCTTCTTGTGTGTTTGTACAGCACTGACTAAATCTGGTAGTGCCCCAGATTTAGTCAGTGTTTGTACAGCACTGACTAAATCTGGGGCACTACCAGAAACACACACACAGTTTTCCAACAAAGCAGCTAGCTGTTTCCCTGGATTATTCTTATTACTACTAATTATTTGTATTAGTATAGCACCTAGAGCCCTCATCATAGATCAGGACCCAAGTGTGGTAGGTGCTGTAAAAACACAGGACAAAAAGATGGTTTCTGCATCAAGATGTAACTGTCCAGCTCTCCACCTTCTCTCAATAACGCCTCCTTCCTGAGCCCACAACCTGCATCAAAGGGCTTGTCTGGAACCAGAGGAAATCTGGGCTTATCTACACAGCACCAGCAGTGCACAGCAAGGATGTGTGATTTATAGAATGCTCAAATGTACAGCGCTTCAACTGCCTAGTGTAGATTCTGCTGTCATGGTGTAAGAGGTAGCTAGTTCACGAGACTCCATTAGCATGAACTAGGTATCTCCTGGAGCATGTCAGCAGAGTCTACACGGGGCAGTAGGAGCACAGTACATTTGAGCACTCCATAAATCACACGCCCCTGGTGTGCACAGCACGTGCCATGTAGACAACGCCTTTGATGCAGGTTGTGAATACCACATTCCTTCCCCCGAAGTCTAGCTCTAATTCCTCATCCAGTATACTGTGTAATCCATAAATGGAGGGTTCTGACTGGTTGCCACTGGTCCTTTCTAGTTGTATGTCTAGGATATGCTAGATTGCTTTTGCCGGCTCATGCTCTTCTTGACATGGAGGTTCTAAAATTACATGAATCTGTGGTGGGTATGGAGAATTGCCCCTTGGTGGCCTGGGTCTGCTGCAGGGGAAGACTGGCTCAAAGCCTGGTTGCTTCACAAGGGAACATCACTGTAGTGGAATCATTTCAGTGACCTCTTAGAAAATAACTCATTGAAGAGGAAACACACACTGAAAGAGACTGGATAAAGGAGACGCCCAAACAGAAGAAAAGGGAATGGGGGGAAGGTAAGTAGCTTTGGAAGAGAAAGAAGGAGGGGAAAAAAATCCTGGGTGATAGAGTAAGTTGTCAATTATTATTTTAAAGCACATTTTTGTCAAAATATGACAAAGCTCAATTATTATTTATATATTTGTACACACATGGCTGATTCCTCAGTGGAGCTACACTGATTTATACCAGGTGAGGATCTGGCTCACCGTGGCAGGTACGGTTGAGATGTGGTATCTTGACTTCGGTGACCCAGCTGGGGAGTAGCACCAAAGATGGTTCCTCTGTACTCCCTCTCTGGCAGAGAAGTGGCAGCAGCAGTCCATTCAACTGCACAGGGCCAGCTCCCTTCACTCATCCAGTGGAGGAGCAACACCCCTGGGCCATCTTTAAGTCCTAGAGTGGCATAAGCAGCTTACACTCCTTTATAAGCTTTAAGTGCCTAAGTCTTCAAAGCTGCTTAAAGCCATTAAAGCTGTTTAAACAGCTTAAGACACTTGAGACTGTTGGCATGTTGTTTGGGGTTGTAGCATAATGTCCTAGCCTGTGAACCAGCCAGTCCACCCCTGAGTTAATAGATATGAACAGAGAAATTGCTAGGCTGGATCTGACCTTTGTAAACTCAACCTGGCTAAGTTTTGTTTGTTTATTTTTTAACTTCTCTTTTCACTCTGTGGAATTACAGCTGTCCTTGAGAACCAGACAGGTTTGGCTGTTTGCCATGGAGTTCCTGCAGCCCTTTAGTCATCTATGAATGCCAGGGAGTAACTTTGCAGACCTCAGTGAATCTGAACTCATAGCTATTACTGTCTGTCACAGGTCCAGATGACCATCCCAATTTCTGGTCACTCACTGGATTGCTGTTTGGGGACCCAGCCATTGAGTCCCCACGTGTTTTAAGATCCTAGAATCTGAATGCAGTTGAGGCACTGTTGCTGTCTTTGGGCCCCTGGGAACACTCTCTGGCATCCCCTCCTGAAAGCTGCAACCACGTGTCCCCTTGCCCAGCCAGCCTCTTGAACCCATGCTGACCCTTCTGACTCTCCCTATAGCTTAAACACAGCTCTCCCAGACTTCTTCCTCAAGATATGAGCCTTCTGGTTTATCACTTGAAAGGAGCACAATAGGAGTAGCATATAACACACAGACACTTAGCACAGGATTCTACAGCACTTTTGCTCTTTCTTTAATAGCACAAGAATTACACAGGTCTATACAAAAATAATGAACCCTCCGTGCATTTCCCTGCCTTGGTTTCCTCACCACTCCAGAACATTCTTTGAGTTGTCTGGGGCCGTCCAGTTTCCTTTGCTGCAGTACATGCCTTGAGTTCTGAAATGTGGTACCTTCTCCGCCCCTCTCCCCAAGCTTACCTCCTCTGACGTTGGCTTGTCTGTCCCCTTCCCCCTTCTGCCCAAACTTCGTGCATGTCTGAGTCTTCCCCTTGTGAGTCCTCTTATAACCTTCTCTTTGGTCACCTCTCTCTCTTTGTCCTGCTTGGGGGATTTCCACTCACTCTACTTCCTCCTCCCTTCAGACCACTGGAGGAAGTATCTTCTCCTAGAGTCCAGCAAACTCACTGTCCAGAAGTGCTTCACCTGAAACAGGTGGTCTTTGAGTTCTAAAGACCCACCATTGTACCTGGTCTGGGAGATGCATACTCAAGGCTCGTAGGCAATAGTGGACATAGAGATAGAGGTTAATCCCAGGAAGAAGAGCTCTATAGCTTGAAAGCTTGTCTCTCTCACCAATAGAAGTTGGTCCAGTAAAAGATATTACCTCACCTACCTTGTCTCACACAGATAAAGGCACATTCATGATACAGCAATTTTCATAGCGACAACTTCATAACATCAATGAGAATTCATAAGTTGTATTCATAAGTTCCTCAAATCGCCACACTATCGCATTCATCCACTTGCATAAAACGTCAAACCAGTAATCCGTCTAGTTCAAAAGATATTACTAGTACACCTCTCATTTGATATTTAAAAGTCATGGATATCTTTAAAAGAACATGAAAACCATGAAAGTCATGGCCAAATTTAGAAGGCAAAGCTTTAGCCACTTTTAGATATGGACTAAAACCAGAGCTTAGCATTTGAACATATGAATTTAGGGAAAGTTCTTCATGTATTTTAGATATTGCAATCTGGAATCACCGTGCTTCCTGCATGTTAACTAGTGAAAGTAAAGGCATCAAGTAGATGGTCTGCTATCTCTCTTCAAGTCTCTGCTTTGCATAAGCTTGGAAAATCGGTCTCATACTTCTGAGGCCTGGTCCACGCTTGGTGTGCATTGCTGGTATAGTGATACCAGTATGCTATACCAGCAAAGCAGTCCTAGTATGGATGCATCTTATGTTGTGCTTTATATTCCAGCCCCACTGTGGGAAATGAGTTATACCTGCAGAAGTGTAGTGTCACAGACCTGAGTGAACTCCCCCTTGCTGGACTCTCACCAGGCTGCTGGGCTTGGATCCAAAGCTAGGATCTGATGTATTTCTGAGCTCCCCTGGGTTCAGCAGGCTTTATCCACTCTCTCTTTCTTTGGCCTTAGGCTTACTTCCTGGACATAGACTCTCTGTCTGGTATCACTTCTCAGGAGCGAGACCCCAAAGTACAGCTGCCTTATGCTCCAGGACCAGTGTTGATTCCCCAAGATACCCCAGTAGCTCAAGCACATTGTCCCAGAACTTTGTCCTTGTGAGTACTCCAGTTTATAGTTTAACCCTTTGGGAACACGTGATAGTTGAAGCAAGAAAACACAGACCTTGCCAGAGGAATTCTAAACCTATCACACTTTACTCATAGACAACACAAGAGATATTCAGATCTATACAAAACAAGAAACACCTGCATGCAATTCCCTGCCTCACTTTACTTACCATTATAAGAGTCCTTTGGGATTCAGTCAGTGTCTGTTCAGGAAGTCCAGGATTCTGCTGTATCCCCTCTCCTCTCTTCCTTACTCCAACTCAGTTTTGCCTTCTTTTTCTGGTCATTGAGAGACAGCTACTCAGAGCAGACCATGACATTTTATAACTTCCAATGGTATCTGTCAGGTGACCTCTCTGATCTGCTTCAAGTGCCCATCAGGTGACCAAAATCTCCCATCAGGTGATTTGTTGCTTGGTTACTAGCCCACCTGGGAGAAGTGGATTTCCTTCAGTGGTAGTCAGCCCTTTATCTGATGGTGCTTCCATTTGACTGGAAGGTCACCAAGGTTTAATAACCCTCCATTGTTAGCCCTCTGCTAGGAGCAAGAATTTCTCTTGATACCTGCAATGTGTTTCAAGCTCAATATGAAGGCTACAGAGCCAACGTGAAAGCACAGAACAGATTTACAATCAAAATAGTCTTAAAAAAAATGGAGGTTGCAGATTGATACAGATAATATGCAGACATATATTAATTAGGACTGTCAAATGATTAAAAAATGAATCACGATTAACCACGCTGTTAATAGTATACCATTTATTTAAATATTTTTCAATGTTTTCTACATTTTCAAATATATTGATTTCAGTTACAATGCAGCATAGAATGTGTACAATGCTTACTTTCTATTTCTTTTTATTACAAGTATTTGCACTGTAAAAAACAAAAGAAATTGTATTTTTCAATTCACCTAATACAAGTACTGTAGTCCAATCTCTTTATCATGAAAGTTGAACTTACAAATGTAGAATTACGTACAAACCCCCCCTGCATTCAAAAATAAAACAATGTAAAACTTTAGAGCCTACAAGCCCAATCAGTCCTACTTCGTGTTCAGCCAATCGCTCAAACAAGTTTGTTTACATTTGCAGAAGACAGTGCTGCTTGCTTCTTGTTTACAATGTCATCAGAAAGTGAAAACAAGCGTTTGCATGGCACTGTTGTAGCCGGCATGACAAGATATTTACATGCCTGATGCGCTAAAGATTCATACATCCCTTGATGCTTCAACCACCATTCCAGAGGACATGTGACCATGCTGATGACGGGTTCTGCTCAGTAATGATCCAAAGAAGTGCAGACCAGCACATTTTCATTTTCATTATCTTAGTCAGATGCCACCAGCAGAAGGTTGATTTTCTTTTTTGGTGGTTTAGGTTCTGTAGTTTCCTCATCAGAGTGTTGCTCTTTTAAGACAACTGAAAATATGCTCCACATCTCATTCCTCTCAGATTTTGGAAGGCACTTCAGATTCTTAAACCTTGGTTCGAGTGCTGTAGCTATCTTTAAAAAAATTCACATTGATATCTTCTTTGCATTTTGTCAAATTTGCAGTGAAAGCATTCTTAAAACTAACAATATGCTGGCTCATCATCCAAGACTGCTATAATATGAAATATATGACAGAATGTGGGTAAAACAAAGCAGGAGACATACAGTTCTCCCCCAAGGAGTTCAGTCACAAATTTAATTAAAGCATTATTTTTTTGACGAGCGTCATCAGCCTGGAAGCATATCCTCTGGAACGATGGCTGAAGCGTGAAGAAGCATATGAATCTTTAGCGCATCTGGAATGTAAATATTTTGCAACACCAGCTACAACAGTGCCCTGCGAATGCCTGCTCTCACTTTCAGGTGCATTGTAATTAAGACATGGGCAGCATTATCTCCCATAAATGTTTTGCCAGTATATCTGTGTCAACACTAGGTGCTCTTGCTGGAATATCTATGTTGGTCAGGGATCACAGCTCTTCATCATCCTGATTGACATAGCTATGATGGCATAAGTTTGTAGTGTAAACCTGAATGTAATTCAACACTTCACTGAAATAAATTTGATCTTGTTGCAGCAGATCCCCTCTGATGCACTTGTTGCTCTCTTGGAGTCCCTTATTAGGAGTACAATACTCTAATCTGGGGTCCAAATCTTTGTTTCAGTTAAGTTTGCTGGTTAGTTTCATTGCTCTCTGAGTTCTGGTGGTAGGGGACAACCAAGCAGCACATAACAACATGAAGAAAGCCCTAGCAAAGTCAGTTTTGCTGGATATACTATAAGGCAGTGTTTTATTAGGAAAAAAGGCGTGTTCTCAACTCGAAGTAAAATCAAGTGAAGACAAGGCAGACTGTAGTTGTCACATGAATTTGCAGCTCAAGTTAAAGACTAGGGTTTTAATATGACCTACTAACTTATGTGACAACTACAATCTGCTTTTCTTCACTAGAATTTTATTATGAGTTAGCTAAAGCGAGTTAAGGGACACACCTTTTTTCTTAGTGAAGACAGGGCCCAAGAGTTAAATGTTAAATTGAAATAATTGCTCCTGAACACAGAGATTTAATAACATTTCTTCCGCCTTATTCAACATTGTACTTGTTTTAGTAGCTGTGCCTTCAATATGTTACAAATGGCACTGTTCCCTATCATGTTGTATACTTCAGTCCCCACATGGAGAGCCCATTTATTGAATCCACAGTCTTCAACCACAAAGCTCTTTTCATCTATGATACAGATACTTTATCAGGGCAGAGACCTGACTCCTTGCTATCTTGAAAGATCTACTTTCTTTAGTCATTACAAAGTAATAAGTCAGAGGTTCTCAACCTTTTTCTTTCTGAGAGCACCCCCCACTCTTCCAACATGCTAGAAAACATCCAAGGCCCACCTATGCCACAATAACTGGTTTTCTGCATATAAAAGCTAGGGCTGGTGTTAGGGAGTAGCAAACAGGGCAATTGCCTGGGGCCCCATGCCACAGGGGCCCCCACAAAGCTACATTGCTCAGGCTTCAGCTTCAACCCCAGGTAACAGGGCTCAGGGGCTGGGCTTCAGCCCCATGCGGTGGGGCTTTGGCTTTCTGCCTTGGGCCCCAGTGAGTCTAACGCTGGCCCTGCTTGAAGGCCCCCCTGAAACCTGCTTGAGTCCCCTTTGGGGGCTCCAGACCCCTGGCTGAGAACTACTATAATGAGTGATCCAAGTCTGTTGATCACATCCTTGTCCATGCTGGATAAGAGTCTGCATCACAAACACTTATTACAATTAGGAGTTTTAGAGAGAGGTTCAGAAATGGAATAGTAAAGAGTGTTACAGTTTAAAATGGAGGTGCATGAGCAAGTCGTGTGAGGGGGCTTACACATTGCTTTTCTGCACTATGCCCAGTTGCTTTCATGAGCTATACATTCACCCCACACATTAGACTATACTGAAATAACACAATAGGAAGTATTTCTTAACAGTGAGACTTCTTAGACTGTGGAATTATCTTATTATGGAAATGTTGGAAGCCCCATTGCTTTAATCATTTAAACTAAAGAAGGCAAAGCACTAGAAAGCAGGGAACAACTCTGCATGATAAGAAGGATGAATAAGATGAGCTAATAGATTTTTTACATGTCTAAAATGTCTGTGAACAAAATAATGCAGTAAAAATTGCAAATATCAATGGGCAGCTCTAAGTTAGCTCAAGTTTCTACATCCTGGGATTCCCCAGACATAACATTACCATTTAAACTAGGGCTAGGTCTACACTACAAACATTTGTCAGCATAGCTAGGTTGGTTAGGGATGTGTAAGAGGTGTGATCTCTGATTGACATAACAGTGCCTAGTGTAGGCACAGTAATACCAGCAAAAATTCACTGGGATAGCTTATTTTGCTTGGGGAGGCTAGAATAAGCTTTACCTGCAAAAGCTCAATTTTGTCAATATAAACTGCAGTCACCCCAGGAGCACTTTGCTGGTAAGTATTATAAGGGGCTTACCATCAAACAAATGTCCCCTGACCTGTCAGGCCCTGCCCATCTGTCACCCTAAGACCTGCCATGTGGGGTATTACTTCCAGGGTAAAGACGGATACATGATTCAAAGCAAGGGGTGGCCTGTGACCCCTCTAAAAACTCCTCCCATCATCCTCTACCAATAAGGATGGGTTTTGCCTCCATAGACCACCCCAAGAGGAGATTTGACCAATTGGGAGAAGTTCTGAGGTGGGGTGAGCCAGCTGGAAGTGGGTCATATGACCCCTCTAAGAACTCCTCCCATCTTCCTCTACCAATTAGGGTGGGTTTCAGCCGCTTAGGCTGTCCCAATCAAAATAGGGGTAAGGCATAGGTCTAAGCCAGAATCCCCCGATCTGTGGACCTTGATGGTTGGCTGGCTGGCAGAACCAGGCCCCTAAGTCCCAGCGATGCACAGAAGAGGCCATCTTATTCCAAGATGGCGTGTTTCAGAAATCGTGGAAACACTGAGAGGAAACATGGACTCCTTCACTACCTCTGTGAAAACTTCAGAATTTGTTTTAGCTCCAAGGGACTTCAAATGCCTGCAGAGAAAGGACTAAATCAGTGATGGACAGTTCTGAGGAGGACGAGATAGCGGCTGAGGGGAGCCCTTTGGCCCAGCTGTTGATGGATATGCTGGCACCTGACCCCAAAATCCAACCGTTTGTGAGGCAGACTGATGAGCTGCATGGAACCAGTAGGAACTGAGCCGGGGTTGTGTAAATCTTAAAAAAAATAGGTGTGGGGCTCACAGTTGTTTCTTCTCTGAAAATCTCTTGACAGCTCAATGGTACCTTTCTAGAGGTTGTGGAGACCGTTGCATCAGACCGTGAAGATGAATTGAGCCCATCTTATTTTTGCTCAATGCCAGTACAAATTGCTGATGAGGACGCTGAGGATGACAGCTATATGGATTTAAGGAGAACCCTTGGCACAGAACTAATAGAGCCAGTGACGTGTCATGAACGTAAAAAATCATGCAATCTATTGTATGTGTTGCTGTTTATGCTGTCCTTAATCACTGCCTTAGGGAGAAGCTTTTCAAAGAATGTGAGGGCTATGTCATAGATGCACCAGACCAACGGCACCATGACTGTGTGACTTGGACTTCAGAGGATATAAACTGCAAGTTCTGGGACCTGTGTGCTCAGGGGCGGCTCCAGGCCCCAGCACGCCAAGTGCGTGCTTGGGGCAGCAAGCCGTGGGTGGGGGGGGGGGGGGGGCTCTGCCGGTTCCGCGAGGGCAGCAGGCAGGCTGCCTTCGGTGGCTTGCTTGTGGAGGGTCTGCTGGTCCCATGGCTTTGGTGGACCAGCGGACCCTCCACAGGCAAACCGCCGGAGGCAGCCTGCCTGCCGTGCTTAGGACGGCAAAATCCCTAGAGCCGCCCCTGTGTGTGCTGACCTGTGTTTGGAAAGCTTATTAAATGCTGTTTTTGCCATAGGTTATGTTTTGCAATGTCTGTACCTAACCCAAGAAAATTTAGCACAAGGGGTGAGCTTGGTAAATGCTGTGCAAAGTGCTCGACACCCGAAGTGTTTTAAAGAAAATGACCAAACCGGAGGATACCTGATTAGCATGTTATATTGACCATCTGGTCTGCACAAACAATTACCAAACCCTGCTTAAGAAAAAGGCTATTTGTAAGAAATCTAAAAGGATTAAGTTAGAGAATGGTGAGGGGACAATCATGCGATATAAAACTTGGTAGCTGTAAATAAAAATATCTATTGAAAAAGGCTTTGGGACTATCTGTGTTTCTGTTAGGTCTGTGTGGCCCTTAAGATAAAAGTTTGGATGGAGCATTTTGGTTTGTTTTTAAGGGGCTGTATGTCTTTTAAATAATAATAATAATAAAAAACCCAATAGTTTGTGAGAACCCAGCTGAACTCATGTCTTTGTGTAAACTCCTGAGGTTTTATTTAAACTGTCCAATAGCGTCCATGAACTCCTAGGGTTATGTTTAAACTGTCCAATAGCGTTCCACAAACTCCTGATGCTTTACTTCATTTAATATTAATCAGAGCTCACCATCCCCACCTACCCACCTTCCCTACTGTGAGTGTACACCCATCAAACTTAATTACTGATCACTAATATGTTTAACTCTGATGGAAACAAGGGGGGATAATCATATCTAGACCTACACCTACAGACTCAAGGCAGTAGAGTCAGTAGGGGTGTGGTTAAACCATTCAGTTCAACAGAGTGAGTCAGCTCTATTGTACTCAAACACATGCTTCAAAAATCCCTGTTTTATACACAATATAGGAGCTTTTTTGGCTTTAAATACGTTTTTGTTTTTCTCAGGATTCTACTACACACATTTCAGATTTTTACTGTAAATAGGCTCTTTACACAAAGACACGAGAGCTGGGTTCTCAAAAACTATTTCTATGTTTGTTTAAAAGACATACAACCCCTTGAAAACAAACCAAGATGCTCCATCAAAACTTCTATCTTATTTAAGGGCCACACAGACCTATACTCTGGTATAATATACTGGAAAACCCAGCAGTGTAGTACATAAAATATGTTAAGTAGAAATTAGGCTTTGGCCTAAACTTAGCCTAAGTGTAGAGGAGTATGGGAAATTGAGATTACTAATGTGGAAGTTACAGATAAGTGGGAGACAGTAAGCTGGGAAAGCTGAAGTTAACAAGGACGTGACCCAAGGTTATGTTGCCATTACAGTATGGTTATAACTGGTTTAAGCAAGGTTTTTAATGAGTGTTTTTGAGAATTGTGAATGTTTAATTAAATGTTATCTATATTGATAGTATGGGAAGGACATTGGTGTAGATGTCAATTTAAATACAGTAATGTGTAATGTAAAGAGGCAATAAGGAGTTATTAGAAATATAATTATGGTAAGGGGTACTTTAATGTTAATTAGTATGATAATAGATTATAAAAGGAGTAGTTTTGTTAATTTGGAGAGAGCTCCAACTAACATCAGCAGGGTACCATTAGATTCCAGGATTATAAGGCTGTACTTCACTGTTGTCAACGGCTTTATCACCCGTTGATACATTATTTCATCTTTCAGTGTAAGTAGAATTGCAGTATTGGGTAAGTGGTCATGGCATGCCTGTTTGCTTAACTAATCATTTTCCTTTTAAATAAAGTTTCATTTTATCATTCAAAGTGTCACCTAGTGGTCCTCTACTAAATAATTTTTCTGTAACCAACCTAGAGGCTCAAATCTGTAAACTAAAGCTTTGTCTACACTAGTACTTTTGTTGGCAAAACTTTTGTTGGTCAAGGGTGTGAATGCCCTCCCCCCCAGCAACATACGTTTCACTGACAAAAGCACCGGTGTGGACAGCGCTATGTCAGTGGCAGATGCTCTCTTGCCAATATAGCTACTGCCACTAGTTAGGGATGGTTTTATTAGGCTGGCAGGTGAGCTCTCTCCTGCTGGCATAGAGTGGCTACATAGGAGACCTTACTGCAGCACAGCTGCAGTGGTACAGCTGTGCCACTGTATGGTCCATAGTGTAAACATAGCCTTAGTTAGGTTTTTATTGCACCCTAATCTTTAACAATGTAATATAAATTAAGGGCATTTCAACATAACGGTCATAAAATGTAACAATTGGCAAAGTATTCCTTTGCTCTGGCCAAGTTCTCACCTTTGTAACATATATACTAGCTTTAAAACAGTGTCATCAGGAGGAGAGGGATAACCTTATTCAAAGCTTATAAAATCTGCTATGAGAAATGTCTGTTGCTGGAGGAAAAACAATGAGTTCAGTGTTACAGGAGCAAATCCAGTGTTTAAATAAACAATAGTTTACAGATAATTCCAGGACACAGTAGAGAAAACATGGATAAGAGTAAAAAGGTTAAAGGTATATTACTGGAGCTGTTTTTGTGATAGTGACTAGGAACTGAATTTGGACTTGTCTGAGAGCGCTCGAATATTATGTTTTCCCTCTCTGAGACCATATATGCAACCTAAGCAAGAAGGAGAAGGCTTCTTCATCAACAGATATGGAATCCATGTAAACACAGCTGTCAACTCAACCTAAATTTGCAGGCATCCCTTTCAAAATAAACTCCTGATCTCTGTATGTGGAGTTGGAGTTTCCTCATCCAGATTTTGGCTGCAGGTCAGTACAACCACTGAGCAGCATTTAGAGTTTGGATGCAGCCCAGTGTTTTAGTTGGCCAGCAGCCAAGAAAGTACTTAGATAAAGGCTGGGGAGAGAGTTGGGATAGTGCATGATAAAGGTGACCTGAGTGGGAACATGAGGCCTTGCAGATCTCACACCCAAGTCTACAGGCAGTGCTCAGATTGCAGCCACACCCCAGTAGCTCACTAGTACCAGTAGGGAGTGTGGGCTGTGGATCCTAAATCACCATAAGCACTGCCCATGCAGCTCCCAAATGGAGGAGATGTCCAGTCTCTCCAATTGGCTCAGACTCACCAGAAGAAGGCACTAGGTGAGTTGTTGGCTGGATGCTACATTTTGCAATTTGTTCAAACAGGAACAAGAGTTTCGATAATTCTCAAAGTTATTCAAGCTATTTTTTATTTTCCAGATATAAGTCTTTGAACAATGCCACTCAGATGAGAGAGAAAATATCTGAAAAATTTCCTGGCCATTGGCCTGAGATGTGTCATGCAGTTTCAGGTCCCTACACCTTTGGGACACGACATCTGATAACTGGAAAGTTCACAAGTGAGTTTAAAATTTGGATTTGGTTTCAGCATATTTATGTTTTCTTTGATGTGGACCAACTCTAAGAATTTAACCAAATCTAATTTTTTTTTAGAGCTAAATTCTACAGACAGACAAGAACTATAAGGTTTGAGCCTGATCAGTGCATCTTGAAATGTCAACAGTGTCTTTATTGTATTCTAGGCATAGGTTAAGCAGGTGCTGATCTGGAAATCAGACAGTAGTGTTGGAACTCATTTCTCCATTAATGCGCCTGCAGGAATGGCATTTGCAACATAGGAATTGCCATAATGGATCAGACCCAATGTCCATCTAGTCCAGTATCCTGTCTTGGGCAGTGGCCAGTTTCAGATGCCTCAGAGAAAGGTGTAAGAACCTCACAGTAGTCAGACATTGATTACGTTTTAGCGTTTCTTTCTAAAGTTTTTAGCCAGGACATAATTAAGAATTTTAAATATTTCAGTACTTAAGTACTTTGTTTAACATTAATGGGTCAGATTATCTTTTCAGCTGCAGCAGCTCAATTCTGTTATTTCATTGGAATTCCACTTTTTTATTAAATACATATCTAACCACTATGGCTATTAATGGCTTATTGATAGCAAGCTGAAATATTGGCTAGATATAAAATTAATGCTCTATTTGCTCTTTAAACCCTTCTCAGATCATGCTAAATTAGAAAGGTAAAAGCACTGAGCTGCCTGAATGCCATCTTCTTTGATCCTTTGCATTTGTTTTCTTCTTTCTCTGGAGAAGTGGATGCAGACATATAATTTAAATCACTGCACCACTAATCCGTTTATATTATATTCTGACATAATATAATTAGTTGGATTCTGCTAGGAATATAAAATTCTACGTGGAAGGTGTGTAAGTGTGAGGAAGTGTTATGATTTTTGTTTCAATATATACTGATGAGTAATTGGGTCCTTTTAATTTCATCAGGTCAAAACCCATATTTTTGCTTCTGATATGTGAAAAAGTAAAACATTTATTAAAATACAGACATTGAAATTAAAGCGCCACAATTAGTCTCCCATTTTTCTTCTGCACGTGTTTCTTTTGTCCATTGTGGACTTGAAAGAATGCTTGTTTTACAGCAGTGTCAATATATAAATTTTATCTCAAGTTAATTGGTGTCATTTTCCAAGCCCTGCTCCTTTTTCAGATCTCTTCATTCCTCCTCTTGTCATAGTCTGCCTTTGCACAGCCTGTTCCCTCATCAAAATGCTTTTGTGTCTGCTCATAGCCTTGTACCTACAGCATATTCCCTCTCAGATCATGGTATTGTGTATTGCCTCAGCTACCTCTTCTGTATGCACTGCCCATCTCTACACAAAGGCCTATGCTCTCTCTGTACCCCTTTCTCTCTCATCTTTTGTTGAAGGCTGCATTCATAGCCAAAGTATCCTCTACCCAGCCTTTTATGTGGTATGCTTTAAACCCTTTCATCCTTTGATGAACATTCTCAGCTACCCATTCTCTCCCTTACAGGGAGCTGGATCTTCCTCAACGTTATTATGCAGCAAGAAGACACTAGGCCTCATTATTTGAATGTCTTTTTGATTTCACATGTCATTTAAATGAATTGAACATATGTGTAACCAATGATTGCCCATTAAAGTAGCTACACTGATCAGTGCTTTTCAATGGGGAAGAGAAATTAAAACCACTATGAGTAAAGAAGCAAGAATCAGGCTTTGTGCTGCTTTCTTTGAATTAATATTAGATGACAAATCCCATATTAATACTGCATAGATACTTCTATAGCTACCAAGAATTCATCATGACTTACAATATTACGATAAAAGGAAAAGAAATGAATGATTCAATTATGATTTTAAAGCTTTCCTGTTTTTATGAAAATCATTATATTATTTGCAGAGGAACGTACCAGAAAAAGTGGTTCAGTGACAGATTTTTTAGTATTATAAAGCCCCTTTTAGAATTATTATTGGGGATAGAGAAAGTAAGGCACAGGGTGCCTTTAATTAAAAAAAATTTTTTTGGGTGGTCTAAAAACTAGCCCTTACACATTTTTTGCATTACAAAACCACTACAACAATTTGTCTCCACTGAGGGTGACAGGGTGGTGGTGGTGTTGAATATTTGAACAGCAGGGTATCCGGCTGGGATAGAAACAACAGCAATAAAGCTAGTAAGGGGAAGTTTGCACAACACCTGCTTAGTCTATGCCTAGCTACAGCCCACTATAATTAATCTTGCACTTTACAGAACAAAAATATGTGGGGGGGATTTATAGATTTTCTACTGTAAACTTATTTTCTGCAAAATAAACGACAGCCTTACAGATTACCAGCCCATTAAAACAGCACTAAGAAATGTTACATGGGTCTGATTTAAACACACACAGGCAAACTCTGATCACAGTTACTTGAGTGTAGCTCCCATTGACCTTAGTGTGAGCTGCACTTCCACCCATTTAACTAAGTGCAAATTTTGGCCCATAAATAAGGAAAAAATTCAGAGTAAGGCTGAAACTGACTTCAGCTAAGTCTGTTAGAATTAAAACTTCTAGAAATACATTTGAGATTCATTCCTCTAAATTCTCCTAGCCTTCCAGAGGCAACAACAGATCCCAAGGTACCAACTGTTTGAAGACTTTGTTTAGACATCTGAACATATTAATTAATAACAGCATTTTATTCTTACTTTTGAATTGCCGTGAGGTTTCAGAATTTCACGTAGGCCTTTACGCCCAAATCCTGCCCCAAAGCAATGCTCCCTTTACACAGCTCAGGCAGAGCAAAGGGAGCAGTAACTCAGCCTCCTTCTGGCAGGGGAATCTCTCAGCATGAGAGACTTTCAGTGGGCTTAGAGGCAGAGTAAAGCATGCTTCTTTGCTACATCCTTGCAGGTAGGGTAGGGTGACCAGACGTCCTGATTTTATTGGGACTGTCCCGATATTTGCTTGTTTGTCCCACTTGCTTGCTGTTTTTATGAAAATCATTATATTATTTGCAGACGAATGTACCAGAAAAAGTGGTTCAGTGACAGATTTTTTAGTATTATAAAGCCCCTTTTAGAATTATTATTGGGGATAGAGAAAGTAAGGCACAGGGTGCCTTTAAAAAAAAAAAATTTTTTTTGGGTGGTCTAAAAACTAGCCCTTGCACCACGTGTGTGTGTGTGTGTGTGTGTGTGTGTGTGTATAAGGAATATGTAGTAATCGGAATTAGTCAAACAACGTTGTTTACTTTTGTCTTTTGCTTTATTATTATATTATTTATTATTTATATTATTATCCCTCTTAATAAGATCCTGCTGGTTTTTATTATATTGGTATAACATTATGATGGGTTTGAGGTACAAGAGGGGGCTCTGGGCTAAGGGTTTGGAGTGCGGGAGGGGGTGTGGGCTCCATCTGAGGGTGCAGGCTCTGGGGTGGAGCTGGGAATGAAGGGTTTTGGCTGCAGGAGGGGACGCCAGGCTGGGGAGGGGTGGGGAGTGTGGGGTCCCTGCGGTGCTTACTGCGTCTCCAAGGAAGCAGCTGCCAGGTCCCTGTGGCCTCTAGACGCATATGCAGCCAGGCAGCTCTACGCAGTGCATGTTGCCTTCATGCCCCCACCCCCCGCAGCTCCCATTGGTTGCAGTTCCTGGCCAATGGGAGCTGCGGAGCTGGTGCTGGGGGTGGGGGTACTGTGCAGAGCCTCCCTGGTGGCTGTTTCCAGGAGCAGCATGGAGCCAGGGTAGGTAGGGAGCCTGCCTTGGCTCCACATCCCCACTGTGCCGCTGACCAGACTTTTAACGGTCCGGTCGGTGATGCCAACCAGAGCTGCCATGGTCCCTTTTTGACCAGGTGTTGCAGTCAAAAACCAGACACCTGGTAACCCTACTTGCAGCCCCAAGAATAGGGTGTGTGTCTGAAGCAATCTGTGCTATGGCAATCCCTGGCTGGCAGATGCCCTGAGGGGCTGTAGTCAGCTGCTGTATCATAGTCTAAGGACAATTTACAACTGGTCCAGGGTTAGGGTGCCATAAACAGTTCTTTTTTACCTCTGCAGATGCAGTCAGAAGAAACTGGGTGAAGCTGAGGATCTGCCCCTTAGTGTTTAATCCTTTGAATATTTTTTGTGTGTTAAAAATTACTTTTTTTAGGGTGGTGTTATGAGCTGGGTGAAACTTTGTTATTGGCTGATTTAAACCTCAGTGAGGTTGATGGGGTGACTATATCCTTCAATTAGCATAACTAAGGATGAGTTAATCACAACCTCTTACCTAAAACAAAAGAGGTAGGTGAACTGGACCTGGAGTTTTAGATTGGGCAGGGCCGCCCAGGGGATTCAGGGGGCCTGGGGTCTTCGGCAGCGGGGGGCCCCTGCCGCTGAAGACCCAGCACTTTGGCAGCGGGTCCTGGGGTGGAAGGACCCCCTGCTTGGGGTCTTTGGGGCACTTCGGTGGCAGGTCCCTGAGTGGAAGGACCACACACGCCCCCGTCACTGAATTGCCACCGAAGACCCAGAGCGGAAGAAGCTCCGGGGGCCTGGGCTCGGCAAAAGTTTTCCGGGACCCCCAGAGCAAGTGAAGGACCCTGCTCCAGAGGCCCCGAAAAACTCTCATGGGGGCCTCTGCGGTGCTAAGGGCAAATTGCCCCACTTGCCCCCCCTCTGGGCGGCCCTGAGACTGGGTGGATATAGGGGCTTTTGTTGAGCATGATTTTGGGTAAAGCATATGTGCAGTGGAGCCCACAGCTGTGCAGCCTCTCCATCATGATGGGTGCAGCCAAAATTGAGTCAGTGACATTGTGAGTGTGGGGATTGCAGTGCCACTTACATTTGGCCTCTTGTGACAATTGGTCTGTATAACTTTTGCCTACGTGCAAATTAACCATAAAAATAGGTCAAATTGTTTTTAATAATGAGTGTTATAAATAGGTGCAAGAAAACTACACCAAGAGACTAAATTAGTCCAGACAGAAAGGCCAACCTGATATAATTCAAGGACTATTTTGAAATCATGCGTAGTAAAAACAGAAGATGTGGAACTGTAAATTAATTAAACAAAATTGGTGTGTTGGAAATTAGGCCTAATTGGTGAACAAAATAATGGGGGGATAGGTTGTTCCACCCATCACTCCCTTGTTGGGTCCTTAAAGAAAGCGATTTCTGGCAGAAAATATAGAAAAAATGGAGGGGGGAGAACAGATGGAGGCTACTCTAGCACGCTCCACCATCATACCTGCCACCCTCACCATCTCCTGAGAGTCAGGACCCCTGGCCTTCACCATCCAAATCCTGAGAGATGTCCTGACCAGACTGTGCCAGAGAAAGGGACCTCAGATAACACTGTCACCCGTATCAGCTGCCGCTAAATCCCAACCAACACCTGGGATGAAATAGGATCAGACTTTAATAGCAGCAATGGCTCCAGCTCATCTAACTAACTTCTCTTTCCCCTCCAAAAGACAGTTCGTCTTTAATGCCATCTAAGAAACTGTCAAACAAAGGGTTTTTTTCCTTCTAAAACTGTCTCCAGATAAAGGGAAAGGGACCATAGGACGAATACCTTCTTAATCCTTTACATTGCAAATACTTTACCTATTCTTCCTTCTTTTCTCCTCCCTTGGTTTTCACACCTCAGCTACTAGAACAGGGCCTCATCCTCCCTGATTGAACTAACCTCGTTATCTCTAGCTTGCTTGCTAGCATATATATACCTGCCCCTGGAAATTTC